>NC_047668.1:66134089-66452839 GCF_011762505.2 Arvicanthis niloticus | reverse complement strand
CCAGCAGAGCAGTAGGTGTTCGGAAATATTTGTTGAAATGTGTAATTAATTTTATGGGGGATATTATGTTCTGACACTCTTGACTTTTAAGAGCCCCCATGATCCAAAGAAAGAGGCAGGGTTTCTTCAGAGCGGGTGGTCAAGGTTCTAACAATGCAAATGAACCGCAGACAAGGCAGTTCAAAAGCGGGGCAGTGTAGACCCCGTGGCCCTCTCATCGGGGCTTCCGCTAAAGCCTTCTTTGCTAAATGTTATCCCTATGTGGCAGGTAGGTGTGATTTTTTTTTCAGCCTGAAATCTCAGATGCTCTGTAAATCCACTCATCATTCAAAGCCTTACCTTACAGGACTAAAGCAGCAACATTACAAAAAAAAAAAAAAAAAAAAAAAAGATTGGTCAATCAATGTCCCTAGCCACTACAAAGCCCCTACCAGGAAGACCCTGACCAAGGCTTGGTTCTTCCCAGCTTTTGAATCTGGTCTTGGGATATGAGTGCTTTTGTCTTTGTTTGTTTGTTTGTTTTGTTCTATGTGTGGTTTTTCGAGACAGGGTTTCTCTATATAGCCCTGGCTGTCCTGGAACTTGCTCTATAGATCAGGCTGGCCGGGAACTCAGAGATCCATCTGCCTCTGCCTCTCCAGTGCTGGGATTAAAGAGTGTGCCCTGTCATCCAGCAGTTGTTAATGTACACCCATGTATGGAAGTCAGAGGACTACAGTGCTTTGTACAAAAGCGTACAAGTCTCATACTGCTTAGATATGGGAGTTTTTATTCCAAGAGCCCCAGAATCCCTGGACATCCTGATACCGCAGGGAGGGTACAGCTAAGTCACCTCCCTCTTCCCTCTGCTGTCTCTGAGGTGCCCTTGGGCAATTCCAGCATAAGGAGTCCCTCCTGTGACTCTTCCACTCTGGTCCCCACTTCAAATGAACTCAGCTACCTCTACTTACTGCCCATCAAAATCCTCTGAGACAAAGAAATCGTCTTCTCACACATGCAATAAAAAACAGAGAAGCGAATGAGCAAAGAATACCAAGAATTTTTCATCCCACACAGAGTCCTGCTCAGCCATCTCAACCAGTCTCACTCAAGTGCTAGCTAAAGAAACACCCCTAGGAGGGCCCCAAGATGAAGGGTAAATGCCCAATATTGACACCATTCACTCACTGCCCGGACAGTAAACAGAAATGGGGGAATCTTAGCCAGGCTCATTCCCCACATTTCCAGCTCTTAGAGCCGGGAGGCTCTTGCCAGCTCCTGTTTGGATTCTGTGAACTCCCCAGGCTTCCTAGGAACCTGTCCAGTGTGTGACCCTTTCCACCTTCTGCGACAGCGAAGCTTTCTTCCATCCTCACCTCAAACCACCAGGAAGAGTCTTGGAGACTTCAAAAGTAACTCGCTCAGACACTGCTGTTGGTGGCTAGAATATAAATGTTCAAGAGGCCTGACATCTTCTATGGGGATCTTTCAAAAGGACTTCAAAGCAAGCACTCTCCTCCTTTGAGAAATTCCCACATAAGTAATAAATGAAAATAATTACCCCTTTCTGGATGCATTGATCTCATCTAGAGAGACTGGTTGGTTAAACAGGCTGGAGAGACTGTGAATGTGAATGTGGATGTTGCCTGGGGCCTCAGCAGTGTGTGGACTCTAGGGGGGAGCACTTGGGGAGGGGCTCTTGTTATCACTACCTTTTCCCAGCAGCCCCCAGGATGATGTGTGGGCACTGAAACTTGGAAATAAACCTCATTCACTCTTGGATAAATTATTATTTTTCTTTTTCTAAATACTGAATTTGTCAGGTGCTGTTGTTTGAGACGGTCTCAATGTAGCCCAGGCTGGCCTCAAATTCACTTTGAAGTAGTCAAATATGACCCGGACTTCTGATCCTCTGGCCTCTTCTCAAGTTCTGGGATTACAGGCATGTGCCACCATGCCCAATCTATAAAATGAAAGGGATTAAACCCAGGGCTTTGACATGTTAAGCAAAGGCTCTGCCAACTGAGGTACATCTTCAGCCACTAAGACGGGCTTTTAAAGAATGAAGTTTCTTCAGTGAAATTAAAATCTGAAACAGTCTTACTGAGGATGCAGCATTTCCCCCTATTATCACAACCTTATCACACAGTGTCACATGAAATAGGAGCTGGTCTTGAACAAGAAGGAACAGCTTAGTGTCCAGTCCTCCTCTGGAAGATGAGAAAACAGTGGGAAGATTTTAAGTGGGAAAAAAAATGAAGCAAATGTTCTCATTCTTGGTCCTCAGTTCCCCTGAAATTATCTCTGTCTGGTGGAGCTTTCGAGAGAAATGGGTAAAGTAACATCTGGAAAAACTCCAAGCACAGCCCAACTGGGGGCTCAGGGTCAGTGCTTGGTAAGTTAGCTAGCTTAGTCGGTGCCTTCGGAAGTAAGTCACATTCTGACCCAAATGGTGGTTTTTCTCAGTCTTAGATGCATGTCAGGATTTCTGGGTGTTGGTTTGGTTTGGTTTGGTTAATTCAAGCTGATGCTCACCTTTGGACCTTGAGTTTACTGTCCTGCTAGAGAACTTTCCAGGTGTTTCTGTTGTGCCGCTATGTGAAGTTGAAAAATCCATAAGGCCAAGCGAGCCCCATGTGTATCACGGAATGAACACCAGACAGGCAGTAAATGGAGGGGGACTTAGATATGGTAGTGAAATTTAAAACCTAATATTTGAAATGTTTGAGAACAACATCTATCAATAGCAAACATATAATTGCCAAAAAAAAAAAAAAGAAGATAAATAGTCATGGCCAGCTTAATCACATAAAGCAACTGGGCTTAGTGGAATTTGGACATGGTGACTCATGTCTGTAATCCCAGCACTCAGAAAGCCCAGGCAGTAGGATCACTCCAAGTTCAAAGCCAGCCTGGGTTAGACAGTGAGTTGGAGGTCACGGTACCTAGTAAGACCTTGCCTTGAAAAAACAAACCAAACCAACCAACCAAACAAACAAAAATAATAATCGAAAACAAAATATAGTTCACAAAATAGAGTTCTCAACTGATCTGAAAAAGAAAAAAAAAGAAAGACTTGCTGACCCAACTAAAAGACAGAAAAAAAAAAAAGGCACAGCTAAATTAACAAGAGGGCAGTCATTTAATGCAGAAATCCAGTTAACATAAAGAGACGCAAGCCAAACAACAGAGAAGACTTCAAACGATGCTGCATAGTGTTCCGGATCAGCTCTTACACGGCTGTCTGTCATTCTTATGCGTTTGAACTCCAGTACAAAGACAGAGAGTGGACTTCAATTCATTAAAAGTAATAAGGCGGCAGAAGAGAATCCTCTTGTGACAAGGAACATTCACAAATAATGCACAAATATCAGGTGCTGACACAACAAGACGCCATCAGGACGAGTTCTGAAGATGCTGCATTAAAATCCAACAAGCCTGGCACAGTGACAAGAAAATTATACTCGTTTTGTTATGAATCCTCTTGCAAATAGAAACGACTCTCGGGTAATCGTTATATACAAACTTTCTGAAATAAATGGAAACCATACAAATTTTTTCCACCGCTGTTCCTCTTTTCTGATGCCCACAAATGTCCTGCAGCGAGTTCCTCACTCCACACAATCAAAGCATAAACAGTCATTTAAAGCACTTGAACCCACTGCTGTCTTGTCCTTAGAAAGGTTGGGAAGTTCTGCATGATTTTCTATCAGTCATCCGGAAAGGGCTGCAGGCAACAGGTTGGAATGTAAAAGACCTCATTGTGCTTGGAACCCTGATGTGAACTCAGTTCTGCCCCCTAATGGAGCTCAGACCCGCTCCGTTCCGCAGCCGGGCCTTCTTCGGTGCAGACAGTCATACCGTGGAGTCCCTGCCAGACTTTAGATGTGCAATCTTGGTCCGGCTAATAAACGGATAAGCGATGCAGAGACCTCCAGCTGCCACAATAAAACCTAAGCTGCACCAGGCACAAAAGATAGACCAGCTGTAGCCGTGTTCCACATCATGAGGCAGGCTGTAAATTAGCTTCGGGACCCGGTTCAAATCATAGGAGACACTGGCGGCGTACGTGCAGAGCGAGATGGTGCAAAATATCCCTGGACACAGAGAGAACAGAAGGGTCAGTTGGGCTTTGCTGGTAACCAGGCAGACGCCAGACAAGCCTTTATACAACCCAGATCACTCCAAAGCCAGGGACACCTGGAATTTTTTCACTTGAATGGATTCCTTTAAGAAGCTGTGACAGACAGCAATGAAAATTCTGACAACTGGAATCGTTCGGGTTTGTTTTGCCTAGTTTAAGTAACTATGCATGTTTCAATCTAGGTTTGTTTTTATTTTTTTTTTAAAAATAACTTAACAATGGGGTCTTGAGAGATGGCTCAGCAGTTAAGAGCAGTGTCTGCTCTTCCAGAGGTCCTGAGTTTAATTCTCAGCAACCGCGTGGTGGCTCACAACCATCTGTGCTGGGATCTGATGCCTTCTTCTGGTGTGTCTGAAAACAGCTACAGTGTACTTATATACACAAAATAAAAATTAAAAAAATAATTTGATAAAAAATCTGGTTTTTGGTTTTGTGTATGTGTGTGCACATGTGCGTGTGTGCAAGTGTGTATGTGTGTATACATGTATGAGTGTCTATGTGCTGGCACATGTACATGGCACATGCACATGTACATGAGCAGGTATGCACGGAGGACAGAAGATGATCTTGGGTGTCATCTTGAGGTGTTCTCCCCTTTTCTTTTTGAGACAAGGTCTCTCGAAAGCCTGGAGCTCAACCAAGTAGAGCAAGCTGGTTGGGTAGTGAGACTCAGACATCCTTTTCTCTGCTTCCCCAGGGCTGGAGATTAAACTCCAACTCTCAAGAAAACCAGCATGCTACCAATGGAGCTGTCTCCCAGGTCATGTTTTTTGGTTGTTGTTGTTTGTTTTTCTGAGACACTTTTAGCCCAGGCTGGCATGGAACTCACAAGTGGGGAGGATGACCTTGTAGTCACCACTGCTGGAGTGCTGGAATCAAAGCCTGTTTAGGCAGTGCCTAATCAATGCCTGGTTTTAGGCAGTGCTGGAGACTGAACCCAGGGCTGCAGGCACACAAGGCAAGCACCTTACTTTCAGAGGATATTCCAGCCCTTAACAATTCTGTTTTTAGTAGGAAAAAATCTAACGTCTCAAATCTAACATAAACCAGCTGTCATTTCCTTTGTTCTATATCAGACCTACGTTTTCATATAGTTGCAATCATTATACAAATATATCATCTTTTCTTTTTAATGATGATTATTATATTTATCATGTTGCCTATAAAATGAATTATTAGAAGGGGCCATTTGTTGGAGGATAGAACTTCAGCAATTTTTTAAAAAATAAAATAATTAATACTTCCAAATACTATAAACTAAGTCTAGGAATTTGGAATTGATATAAATATCTTAGTAAATGTATTGTTCACTTCAATCATGCAAATTGTAATTAATTTGAGTGACACACACATATGTGTGTGTGTGTGTGTGTACCAAAATTTACCTTATTATATCAATATGTGTATAAACAATTGTCCTTTAAGAACACTAAAATCAGGATTGGACAGACAAAACAAAGGTCATTTGGTAAAGTTCTTACTTCTCAAGCATGAAGATCTTGGTTTGATACCAATATAAAAAGCCAATCCTGTGGCACTTACTTATAATCACAGCCCTAAAAGGATAAAGATAGGCAGATAGATATCCTCCCAGCTTGCTAGACAGTCTAGCTCACTGGGCCAGTAAGGGACACTGTCAAAATACAAAACGCAAAGCTTGTCACCTGAGGTTACCCTCTGACTTCCAGTATGTAGGTGTGTACATGTGTAAGCACACTCATGTGCACACACACATACCACACACACACACACACCACACACACTCCACACACCACATCACACACACACATACACACACCACATAACACACACATACACACACCACATCACACACACATACACACACCACACACACATACCACAACACACACATACACACACCACACATACATACACACACCACACACACACACATACATACACATATAAAACATATAACACACACACCACACACACATATATACACAACAACACACACACACACTACACACACTCCATAACACACACACAAACACATACACACACACCCCAGAACACTAATAAAAGAACTTTTTAGTGCTCAAACAATGATTCACCTTTAGGATAAATTGTCCTCTTAGGGACAATTTATCGGCAGGGGCATAGGATGAGAACAGGGTGTTTGTTGAGTTCATGAAATAAAACAAACGAATGAAAACAGAAACTGGCATTCAATCAAGTGTCAGAATGTCTAAACTCTACAGAGTCCCTCATCATGCCCTGGATTATCCCTGTGGACAAAGGAAGTGGCAACTGATTGCCGGGAAATGGCTTTCATATCCTTGGGGATACATGAGGCACAGATTTTAGAACTGGAAAGACAGGCAAAAAGAAGCCAGAGCCCAACCCCTGTTTTAATCTGCAGCTTTGGAAATCAAAGCCACTAGCGGGAAACAAACAGAGCAGGCAGCAACAGGCAGGATAAAGATCCCTTTCTGAGTTCTGGGCTCCTGCTTCACTCACATCACGCTAGGGCATATTACTTAAATCTTGTTTCAGAGGTGCACTTGGAAAATATAGTCTTTTTTTGGTGCTCTATCTGAGATAATTTGCTATTTTGGGGGGGGGGTCTGGCTTTGTCTCTAATCTCTAAAATAAATGATTGTTGTTTTTCTGAACCAAGTATTATCTATTGACTTCTTTCTGTGGTTTCTTTTCTTTTCTTTTCTTTTCTTTTCTTTTCTTTTCTTTTTTCTCTCTCTCTCTCTCTCTCTCTCTCTCTCTCTCTCTCTCTCTCTCTCTCTCTCCTCCCCCCTCCCTCCCTCCCTCTCTCTCTTTCTTTTTTCCTTAAAAAGCAGATGTACCACTCAAATTGTCCACAAGGGAAACTAGGATGGAAGTCATTCTTTTATCAAGGCATAGAGCATTTAAAAGAATACTTCCCTGCTTTTACCAAGTCCTGTGAAGAGCTTGTGCACAATCACGTCTGTGCACATGATTGCGCTGACAACGAAAGCCATGTTTGTGCACAGCAAGACCCTAGAGGAATGCTAGAACAATAAGCCTGTTGTGGGGGGCAGAGGAGGATGGACTTGATCTCTGGAGAAGCCACAGGTAGGCCATCATGGTAGAACCATGACCCAGGGAAAACAGCTGCATCTCACTCTCCGATGTGTGCACACGGCTGACTGCCTAAAAGCAAGCATCTTAACAAAGCACAGTCTCTGTGACCTCTGCAAGCTTCAGCTCAAACTTAGACTTCCCAAGCATCCTTTGATGTAAAACACACAGGGCTGGGCTGCAAGAAACACACGTTCTAGTCTCAGCTCTGTGTGACCCTGATACTGCCTAGCCTTCCCTTGAGTCTTAGTGTATCTCAGGACTTGGCAACCCAAGTCTCTTATAGTGTCAAACGCTCATAATTCTGCTAATCCAAAATAAGACCCAGAATAAGTTTATTTTCTAAGACATCTTTGTGACTATAGTAGTTAGAAAACTAAGC
Source organism: Arvicanthis niloticus (assembly GCF_011762505.2). Taxonomy (NCBI): domain Eukaryota; kingdom Metazoa; phylum Chordata; class Mammalia; order Rodentia; family Muridae; genus Arvicanthis; species Arvicanthis niloticus. Next base: position 66,445,256 of record NC_047668.1, on the reverse strand, counting down.
TCAAAAAAAAAAAAAAAGCAACAGCTTGCATCTGTTGCTTTCTGAATAAATGTTTATTTTTATGAACGGCCCCTTCCTTCCACCAACTCTATGAAACTGTTTTTGGTGTGATGTATTTTATTATTACACCCCATATTCATGCTGAATAGAAAAAGGTGGTAAGGACCCACTTGATCTGAAGACATGACCTCAGTAAAGGTTCCTCTTTGCCTTGTGCCCTGAATGAAGTTTTCTTGGGCCCTTGGTGAATGCAGACCTCAAAGATGCTGTGTGGAGTGTCTCTAACTGGATTTCTTTTTTTTTTCCCTCCAAGATGCCAGGGTCTGAAGCTCCCTAAAGCTAAAATTTGTCCCCCCGCCCCCCCGCCCTGAACCCAGTCCAGTGAGCAAAATATAGACTATTTTTGCTTGCTTTCAGTTTCCACCCTCACTCTTAGATCCAATTTGTATTGTTATGGTTTGTAGTTTAAACATCCATCAGAGGTCAAGTGTCAAAGCTTTGTTTATCTGCATGTGAGTGTTAAATATAATAGTAATAATAACTGTATGTCAGTGGTGGGCCTGAGAAAGGAAGCTAACACATAATTATCCCATGAGCCAAAAAGTCAGGAGAAAAGGGAAGACTGTTGTGGGGGAGGAGAGGGAGAGGGGAATTAACATTAGCTTCTGTTCCAGATCTCGAAATCATATAACAAATGTTATCTATAATAATAAAATGGAGTAGCCAGCTCGAGAAAGGCAGGTGGTTATGTGTCAGCCTCCTTCCTGAAGCTGACCCTTCTGTTATTACATGTAACAGTGAGCATGACTGGGAGACGGAGGCACCTTTGGCAGATGGGGACTGATAGAAGAAAATTAGGTCACACAGGTATACTCTTGAGGGGGCTGTTGGAATTCCATGTGCTCATTCTGTCTATGGGCCCAAAGCAAAGGGGCCAAGAAACCGTGAACTTAAAACTCTGAAACCATGAACCCAAGGGCAAAACAGAACAAAACTGTCATGGTTTGAATATGCTTGGCCCAGGGAGTGGCACTATTAGGAGGTGTAGCTTTGGGGTAGGTGTGTCACTGTGGGGGTGGGCTTTAAGACTTCTAGCTGCCTGGAAGCCAGTCTTCTAACTGCCTTCAGATGAAGATGGAGAACTCTCAGCTCCTCCTATACCTGTCCTGAGCTTGCTCCTGGCGGTCGCTGAGAATATCTTCAAAGAATGAATAATTACTGGTTTCCTGATAACCCCTGCATGTGGCTACTTCCCTTATAAAATATTAAAGAGGTTTTTTTTTGTTTTTGTTTTTTTTTTTGTTTTTCCGATATTCTTAATTAGAGCACACCATGACATCACAGAAGAGCAGGACTGGAGGGGATATTTTTAGTTCGGGACAGCAGATAAACTCATGCCACCTTCCCAGATCATCAGCCTGATTTCCTGCCCTAAAACCTCTGAGGTGCCCGTGGCCAGCTCGGAAGATGTAATTAGGGTAACCGAGGCCCATTCTTTTTTGACCTCCCTCCTTTGATGTGCTTAAAAGGCTGAAGAGCAGAAGCTGCTTCATTCCGCTCAGCCTGCTTGATAAATAACCAACTACAACACCCAAAGGCATAAACATCGATTTTATTTTCCCTGTGCCTTTAACAGAGAGCTTGCCCATCATTCTGGTCTTCTTGCCCTTTCAGCAAAATGGACCTGCTCCTTTTCACATAGATTACTCAAAAAGCCTCGTCTCTGTTGCCTTAGTTTAATGGTGTGGCAGGCCTACTAGATACAGAGAAAACGTATAAAAAATAAGTAAATGAACACGATGAAAAGATACACAATCTGCAATTCCTTAACAAAAAAATCTAATCCTTTTCTGTAATATTGCATCAATTTCCTTGAGAGGCAAAGTGTCCCCTCCCTCAGGTAAGGTTATCACAGTCCTCATTGATCCAGCTTAGTGTGGATATTCATGCATTTTGTTGCAGAAATGTTAATGTATTTGATTTTGCAACAATGCCCCAAACCTTGCCGACATTCTAGATAAAACAGAATACATATGCCACCTTCTCTTTCTAAAATAAAATAGTTAAGTCTTGAATTCCAAAACACATTTAGTCCCCAGGGTTTTAGATAATGTATTAAGGGCCCGTGGTTTAGGATTGGAGTTGATGGATAGCCTAGATCACTAGGATAAGACCTTCTTCAGCAGGCTCCTTTTATTTAGATGCACTGAAGCAAAGGAAGGGTCAGGCCAGGATGAATGCTAACTGCTCCTGATGCTTTGAGGGGGCTGCCTGAACGATGTCTCTTCCTCTTGCTGATAGCATGGGAGTGTCACAAGCTATGTGTGCTCTCCCAGAAGGCTTCAGCCCATGAAGAACAATGGATAAAGTTGGTAGTGAGACGTACACCAAGGGAGGAGAATTGAATACAAGCTTTATTCTATTTTTTTTTTTTTTTGAGATTTCTGCTGTATTAAAAAATAGTTATTGGCCAGGGAGAGGTTTTAGCAGATAAAGGCCCTTGTGAGGCTTGAGTTTAATCCTAGAAAGCCACATAATGGAAGGCAAAAACTGAGTCCCACAACTTGTCCTCTGACCAAAACACACACATACACACACACACACACACACATACTGTAATAAAAGATAGATTAAAATTCTATAACAAACAAAAATTATATTAAAACTGATAATATTGAACAAATTAACCCTTTAATGGTAACGACTGCAGCCACGTTACTATGCTCATCTAATAGAATGTTTCATTTATTTATAGTTTTTTGCATGTGTCTATGGAAATGTACATGAGTGTATGAATGTGCACATGTATGTGGAGGACGTCTCAGGACGACCCTGGTGTCATCCTTAGGAACTCTGCTAACCATTTCTTTTTGAGACCAGGGCTCTTATGGCCTGCCTGGAGCTCACCAAATAGAAATGGCTGGCTGGCCAGCAAGCCCTACAAAGCCTCTACCTCTCCACCAGTGAGATTACAAGCACACAGTACTACTATATCCAGAATTTTATTTTTATGTGAATTCTGAGGATTAAACTGAGGCCCTTATACTTTGGATCAGCAATCACTTTACTGAGTGAGTGATCTCCCCAATCCAAAAGCTTCATTTAATGTGGACAGAGTATTCACACTGCAGTGGAAATGTCACACTCTAGCAATGGGCAGGAACTTCAAGCTGGAAAAAGGAGGTCTCACTGACTCAGTCTTTCACGTGGTTGCCTGTGTAATCGCAGAGCTTGTGATATCACGGGTCTAATGTGAAGCCCCTGGGAGGATGCCTACCCCAGGTCCCTCTCCAGGAACCCTCGAAAGGCTGCGGAGTGGGCTCTTGGCATATGGTGCTGCAGCTCATATCTCAGATACACAGATGGTCCAGAAGCGGTTGTTTTACCTGCAGGTCCTCAAGGCTGGCCCATGTGCCACATGGCAGAAGGAGGAAGACTGTGCTCTACACTTTCCGATTTAACATCTCAACTGTCACATCACTGGGGCTCTTCATTGAAGGGCTGGGTAATCAGTCCAGGCAGAGAATGAAGACGCCAGCATATTAGAAGGGGCTAAGTTTAGCATCAAAAGTCTGTGGGAGGGCTGCTGTCTTGGAGCTGGTGAAGACAGCCTGCTTAATTAAAATCAATGCTTTTAACCCTTCAGAGCGCTCGCTGCCTGCCATCGCCCGAGAAGGTGCTCCAGCTAACTACATCCTCCTAATGTAGAATCCTGCAGAATCTACAGGACTGACCATTATCTCAGGGTTCTGGAAGGAGTGTAAAGGCATTGTTTGTAGTAACAAAACCAAAAGGAGCCTCCCTGCATCCCACTTCAAGTGACCGACCGACCGATGAGCATAGCACCCTGAAAACTGTCAGCCCTTCTGTGTGACTGACAAACACTGGACTTGCACCTTCCTTTCTGCAAAATCATATCTGTGGCCTGTGCAGGAGAACTGGTAGATCTGGCTGCGTGTGGCCTTGTGATTTATTTCAACACTAATAACTGTTTTACACTATGAACATGTTTGAGTGCTCATGCATCACCTATAGTAAAAGGTGGCCTTAAAAAAAAAAAAAACCCTCCTGTGGCTTCTGGTGTGGGGCCTCTACGGCATTTGGGGGAAGCAGCCAGGCACAATAGTGTGCACATGGAGACCTCAGCACTCGGGACGCAGGGGCAGGAAGTTTACACTCTGAAGCTGCAGGTTCGAAGCCAGCCTGGGTTATGTAGAAGTTCCAGGCTATCCAGAGCTACTTAGCAAGATCTTATTAAAAAAAAAAAAAAAAAAAAAAAAAAAAAAAAAAAAAAAAAAAACAAAAAAAACAAAAAAAACAAAAAAAAAACAAAAAAAAAAAAAAAAAAAAAAAAAAAAAAAAGCAAAACAAAAGCTAAACATCTTTGATGTACACTGGGCTAGAACCCAGAAACTTGCAGTACAACTAACAGAGGGGAGAACAAAGGAAGGCATTTTTACTGACTATGAAGCTCTAGGACTCCTTGGGCTGGAATGGAATGGCCATCTGAGGTAGTGTCGGCTCTTCTCCGGGGACTGCTACTACTTTGGGAAACTTAACTTGGCATTCTTTCATTATTCACACCTTAACTTCTTGTGAAGGCTGAAAAGCAAACCATGTCTTCTCTGCAGCCTCCTTCCGTTAGCCATTGACCCAGCTCCCAACTCCTTTATAAACAAAAATACCCCTTACTTGTTACCAACCAACCAATCAACCAGCCAACCAACCAACCAACCAACAAAACCTAGCCACCTTTCCACACCCCTCATGTTTTAAGTAAAGTCATCCTTCCATTAAACTTCCTAGCAGTTCCCACCACTTTCACTTCAAATCCATGCTCCCCTCTCTCCTCTTCATTGAGAGAGCTCTAAGGATTTGGTCCTGACCATGGCTCCCACGTTGTGGGGTTCCTTTCCGTCTCCTACCTATCCTTCTTAGAATATGCTCACCTGACTCCTGCTCAGGATTTGGGGCTGGTGGCATCTCCAGCCCACAGGTCTCTCCCAACTTCTGCTGCTTCTCATGATTTAACTCAGAAATTGCTGCTTCAGCCTCTCCCAACCCGACTGTACCCTGCTTTTTCTTCACAGTTTTTATTGCTAACACAAATCATTTCTTATGTCTCTCCACAATAAAAATGGGGCAGAGATGCTGCCTGCTCTCTTCTCTATGTCTCTAAGACCAAGAGCAGCCCCCGACACAGGAAATTCCCCAACAGTAATGCCAAGGACACCATGCCCAGTACATGAACTATGAGGGGACTTTTAGCTACTGACCTTTCTCTCCAAGTCATAGAATTAAGCAATAAGGCAGAAAATGCCAGCATTGACTCCAATTGAGAATGAATACAGGACACTTTCCTCTGACCTACTAATGCTACTGTGGGGAAATTGGCCAATGCACTTTGTACACTGTTCCCCTTAAATTCTTTATTTTCTACCAAAGATAACTGAGCTCCTGCTTGCTTGCTTCTCACCACTGAAACCAAAATTAATTGTGATATGACCAAGCTGAATACTGTGCCGCAGAGAGGAAGCCGATGGTGCAGTGTACCTGTCATGAGGAATAGGAGTCCAGCCACATGCTGGGTCAGGCTTTCCTCCCAGAAGAAGCTGACAGTGGCCACAATGCAGCCACACAACAGGACAGCCACCGCCATGCCCAGGAAGCCAGCTGTTATTCTTCTTAGATCTAATCTCAAAACAGAAACAGATTGTCAAGATCAGAGGTAGGCTCAGGAAAGCGATTGAAAATTACAAGACAAAGAATTCCATTTGCATGGTGTGAAGAGGCTACCCAGGCAGACATTGGGGCCTTCAGGATGAAGGATTTAGGGACTTCTGATCCCATGTATCTGTGGGTACATTGGCTGTGGGTATCTGAGATGAGTAACCTTTGCCAATGTTACTTCTCTATGTTCAAGGAGAAGTTAGTTACACCTACAGAACAGATGAGGGAACAACCCCAGGGTAAACATGAGTAACAAACACCACACATAGTAAATTAGGTGAGGAAGATCCGAGAAACACATCCTCAGCCTTCAAAGGGCAGCCCAGATGGAGGTCAGCATACCACAGTGACTGTTATTAACCTGGCATCTCCTCTTTGAAGGACAGAGCCTGGAAGGCAAGCTTGTACGGGTTTTGTCTGAGCGTCGCGGATGCCAGTTAGCGTTGCTTTCTTCATTTCTAGCTATTCCTGTCTATTTTCAAGAAGTATTTAAGAAACATGTGAGAAAATGCAGCCGCCACAGGGAAGGAAGCAGCCTGAAGTGCATGAACGAGACAGCCAGCTGCTCATAAACACTCTCTTGTCCCTCAAGTACAAGTCTCACAGCGGAGTGCCTATTTACCCAGGCAAAAGACGAGGGACTATGCCCATGGGACAAGTCTCCACTGACGGCATCTGTCTCAGCTGTTTCCAAGCGGTGAGACACAACCCCTTCATGGGTCAAACGACCCTTTCACAGTGGTCGCATATCAGATATTCTGCATATCATATGGTTACACTATGATTCATAGCACTAGCAACATTACAATTGTGAGGCAGCAATAAGAATAATTTGATGGCTGGGGGTCACCACATGAGGAACTGTATTAAAGGGTCATAGCATTGAGATGGTTGAGAACCACTGATCTATACAAGGTATCTCTCCCGTACAGCACTTTGGCAATACTCACGCTGCCCATCTTCTGGATATTTTACTTTTTCACTGTTCTGTCCTTCCTGCTTTTGCTTGCGTCTTTGTTTGGAACAACACATTCTTCTTAAAACAACACACACACACACACACACACACACACACACACACACACACATCCCTGCATCCTCTAAGGCCGGGCAACAAGTTTGAGCAAAATACACATGCAGTAATACTTGGCAGATTGCAGGGTTTGGAGGGTGGGCTTCTCCACTGCTGTGGAATACCTAGGGCACTAAGTGGAGGGAAGACGGACTACAGTAGCTTCCAATACTGGCCATAGCATCTTAGCCACAGGCAGCTTTTCCTATCTCCTGGTTTTTTTGGGGGAGGGGTGATTGTTATTTGTTTTTCAAGACAGGGTTTCTCTGTGTAGCCTTGGCTATCGTGAAACTCTGTATAAACAGGCTGGCCTCAAACTCACAGAGTTCTGCCTGCCTCTGCCTCCTGAGTGCTGGGATCAAAGGTGTGTGCCACCATCCAGCTTTGTTTCCCTAGTCCTTACAAGGGAATCCTCATTTCTAGCTCAGAGCTTTTAAATTATTTTAATCTGAATTAAAACGGGGCTTCCCCCCACCCAGAATAGAAAATATATATCACGAAATAAGGGGTGTCCATAAATAGTAACACTTTAAATATGCTGAATTAGTATTGGTACAAGGGAATAAATAGCTTAGCATGGCCACATATAAGGACAAGGACTAAGAATGGCTGTCATTTGCTGCGACATCCCAGTGCCCCGTGATTCAGAAGTTCTATCTTCTGTGGGTACTACAAAACACAAAGGTCAGACATGACCCACAGGAGCCTGGCATCAGCTCCAGACACGTCGTCTTTACTGGTACATAGGGTACAGATCAGCAAGGGTGGCTCTCTTAGAAACAGGCATCTGAGTGTCAAAAGCACGCTTCTATTAGAAACTCCCCCCAAGGATAATTAATGTTCAAATCATTGCCTTGCTGGGTAAAGAGGCCCGGACTTGTAGAGTTAAAGAAATGAGGTTCTTTGCAAGGCTCTGTGATTTTTCTATCTGACCAAAGTCGATAATAATGAGACTGGTCTTCATAGTCAGTGGAGACAAAGAACTCCAAACATGCTCACAGAAGGACTGCCACTCAGGTATGACTCAGTGGGTGCTACTGACAAGTGCTTGTTCAAATTTGCCAGCAAGAAAGAACTTGAAAGAAGTCTATCATGTTTTCATAAAATAAAGCACATTTTATCCATTCAGTGACTTTTTCTTTTTCTTTTGTTTTTGTGAAACAGGGTTTCTCTGTAGCCTTGGCTATCTAGGAACTCGCTCTGCAGACCAGGCTGGCCTCAAACCTGAACAGAGATCCTTCTGCCTCTGCTGGGGATATGCCTCTGCCTCTGTGGTGCAGGCTGCACCACCACCATCTGGCATTTATCCAATGACTTTCTAAGTCCTAAAGTAGTCATCAATATTTATATGAGATGCCACCTTAATGATGTATGGACCTCCATGTTTGTAGTGAGAATCGAGACACAGCCTTTCATTCTATATGGTGATGTACTCAGAGAACAGGACAGTATCCGCAGCGGCTTTCTCCACCAGACAATGTGACTTTGCTGCTTGCTCACTGGAAAAGACAGCACTGCTGACTTCTGACTCTGGGGCGTACTGGAAAGAACACGGTGTCCTGTTTTGCTATCATGTGCCACTCACCACAAGGCAGCTTGAACCAAGGAGTTCCAAGTAAATACCCACCCTTTTTTGTTTTGAGCTGCCCGATTTTATCTAGACTTTCAACATTTCCTTGATGATTAAAAAGATTGGTTCTTTCCACAGAGATGCAGAGAGATAAGAGACACTCTCTTACCTTTGAGAAAACTGTCATAAATTCATAAAGATATTTCAGCAAAAAATGCAATGATCTGAGCTAAACACGGTGGCTAAAATAAGTGTTATATAAGCAAAGCAAAGATGAGGGCAATTAAGGAACAGTGTTCAGGTCAAGTCAGTATACTGGCTAACTTGGTTTTTAAAGGAGATTGAGTCAGGTTAAGAAGAGGAAGATGGCTGGGTGGTTATAGTAAAAATCTTGCTTTTGATGGTCTGAACTTGGTTCCCAGGACCCAGGTTGGGTAGTTCACCACCACCTGTAACTCCAGCTTCAGGGACATCTAGTGGTACCTCTGGCCTCTTGAACTCCGTTGCATAGATCCCCTTACAATACACATAATTAAAACTAAAACTAAAGCTAAAACAAAACAAAACAACAAGGTTCGATTACCTGAAGTTAGTTAGCAATGCTACTTGGGTAGACAACCACATGGCCCTGTCGTGTACCTCACACCTGATTTTTCTCACACTTGAATTGTAAACACTCGGTGTTCACAGAATAGCGAACAGATGCTTGGGATGTCTGACCATTCAGTTGGGCCCAGAGGGTGCAGAAGATGAACAGTTTTCTATTCAAACATGAGAGGGTGGTGGTGGAATCATTGTCTTTTTCTTTGTCTAATTCTTTCTCAGGAATACTTACGAAGCAGGTGCCATTCATCTTGCTGGATTGTCTTGGTTAAATTGAAAGGGATGTTTCTTAAGCGGATTGGCTGAGAAAAGTGGTACTTGATTGCTGTGCATCGCTGTGCAATACCTTGAGAGAAAGAAAAAATGCGATTTACTGGCCTTTTCATTTGTAATAGAATTCTGGAGCCCAAGGCAGAATAATTTATTCCTAAACCAGGTTGAATGGGGAAGGGGCAGGGAATCTCTTGATTACTATCATTAACAGAGGCAACTCATGGCAGTGAAAACCAAAAGCTTGAAATAGAGTTTTAAAATCACATTCCATTTTAAATGCATTTTTATGAGTGTGTGTGTATATATAGATACACATATATTATTACTAAATGCTTTTCAACACTGAGTTCATATGACTTAAGTGCAAAGCTATCAAGGGGGGGAAATGTGTTCAAGTGTACAAATGGTTGAAGAAATCCAGCCTAGAATTCTAAATTAAACCTTGAACACCCTGTTTGAATTTAATCTAGTCTCAAACCCTCAATTAAGTTTTTCCCCAAAATTCATTAGTATATGTGTTATTTGGAAACTAGAAGACATTTTTCCTTAGTCAGCTTCTACATGGTAGCTTAGGAAGTAATTATAATTGACAAACAAAAGTCTATTTAGTCTTCCAGAGGCCGTGTCATCCCTTAATATTACTGACTTGAACTATGAATCTTGAGAAAGACATTAGTCTTGACAGAAAAAGAATTCTTTTCTTCCCCTTAACTTATGCCATAGCTGGTCCCATATTTGATACCTGCATGTGTAGTCATGGGGTCATGTGCACCTGTCACCCTCATCCTACATACCCAGTGTTTTCACTGACTGGTGTCTATTCTTCTCTTTCTGGCCTTCTGAATCCTATGAACAGCATCTATCTTCTCTTAAAACTCAGCAACAAACAAAATGAACTTCTCTGTGTCAGTCATCTTGGCCAGTTGTTTAGATAAATGCATCTCATTAAACCAACCTTAAAAACAGTGTGTGTGTGTGGGGGGGGAGGATGTTTAACCACAGCAGCCATTAACTAGAGAATCCTCACAGATGCTAATTAATTTCTAGTGAGTAGACAGACTCCCAGAAGTAAAAAGGCAAAGTGAATTTAAAAAAAAAAAATCATAAAGTGAAAGGAGATTAATCTTACAGAAATAAACACTGGGCAAACCTATCAAACACTATTAAATTGGACAGAAAAAAAGTCATAGGAAGACACAAACTCAAAGGCTATCTCAAGGAAATAGGTGAGCTAACCTGACTGTATCTATAACAAGAAGAGAAATGGAGTTAGTAATTAGCTTAATGCGCCGGGCCCTATGAGGTAAAGCGCAAGACTTGCCTGTTGAGTTTTTCCAAATGTTTAAATAAGAATCAGCACTCCCTCAGACTCTTCAAAAACTAAACGGAAGTGGAGGAAATGCTCCCAACTGGATCTCAAATCAAGACATCACAAGAAAGAGAACTATGTAATATCCTATGTTTCGTGTTTGCATACATGTGAGTGCACATGTGTGTACATGTATGTAAGACCAGGAACGCCTCGGTTGTCATTCCTCAGGTGCTCTTTGCCCTTCTTGTCCTCTCTCCATCTATCCATCCTTTTCTTCCTTTCTCTCTCTCTCTCTCTCTCTCTCTCTCTCTCTCTCTCTCTCTCTGAGACAGGACCTCTCACTGGCCTGGAACTCACTAATAGACTAGCTAGACTGACCAGCCAGCAAGTCTTCAGGGATGAACTTGTTTGCAGTTCCAAGTGCTGGCAGCACAACCTTCACCATCCCACCCAGCCTGGTTCTTAATCTCCACCCTACTTTTAACAAACAAACAAACAAACAAAATCATGGATTCTGCAGATCAAAATTGTATCCTCTTACACAATTCCAGGAAAATATGCCACATTCTTTGATATTTTTCTATGCAAAAACCCCATTACAATATTAGCAATCTGAACTCAGCAGCATTTTAAAAAGTCATGCATCATGACCAGATGAGATACATTTCGGGAATACAAATTGGTTCACTATACAAAGTTCAATTTATGCAGCATATCCTATATGAACCAGAAGACAGAGATGATCTGAGCCTCCCAAGCACACAGAAAAAGCATCTAACAAAACCTCCTTGAGGGTTGGGGAAATGGCTCAGCAGGCCAAGGGCTTGCCCCATCAGCATGACTGGAGTTCAAATCCTCAACACCTACATAAATACTTGTTGGGAATGGGAAGCCCACCTGTAATCCCAGTTCTGGAGAAGTAGAAAGAGAGGGTCTCCAGAGCAAGCTGACTAGCTGAACTGTTGGAATGGGCATGCTCTGGGTTCAAGTAAGGCGCCTTGCCTCAGTATCTCAGGTGCGGAGTAATTTATGGAGATTCCCAACATCAAGCTCGGGTTTCTACACACATCCACCTATACTTGCACTTCCACAAGGGAGATACCCACACACCACACACCACACACCACACACCACACACCACACACCACACACATAAACATACAAAAAGAATCCAACTGACGCTCACCGACGACCCCAGGTATAATTATTTCCACTAAACAAAAAAAAAAAAAAAAAAAAGTCTGAAGTTCAGAAGTGAAGTGATTAGCCTACCACAGTACAACAAAGTAAGCCACTGTAATGTGTATGCAGTTGGACAAACAGAATTCTTTAACTTTTAGAAACTTGTGCTAATTCTACAGATTTCTACAGTTATTGCTATTCTAGAAAATAACATGGTCAATTCAATATGAAAAAATTGATTTTTTTCCAATTTAGTACCAACATGAGAGCTGTTGGAAACAAAGCTGCTCCCTGGCAGAGGGCTGTGTCTGTGTAGTTTCCACACCTGTCTATACATGTTATTTGAAGATTAGACCAGCTACATGGCTGACTCCATGGCTTCCCTACCTGCATCTCTTAGAAGCTGCTTCTTGCTGGTGATGAGGTGTGGAGTTGGAAAAGCAAAACAAAAGCCAGTTTTCTCAGACTCAGAGGGGTTCGCTTTAGAAAGACTTTTGCACTTAAGGAACTGTGTGCTTCCTTAAACCACTGCAAACATTCCTAGGACTGATTCTCTCCTCTGTGCCTTGACAGTACCAGGCAGGACCCCAGAAGGCAAGGCTACAGGGAGAGGGCAAAAGCAGGCTGGTGTTCTACTGGCTGGCATGAGAACTGAGCCTAGTGTTACAAACATCACCGCACACACTTTCTTCCCCTGGGATCTTAGTCTACACTTAATTGCAAAGGATGCTGGCGTGAGCATCAGAAGATGGAAAGGAGAGGGACCAGATCTAAGAAGCAACACTCAAAGGTCTCAAAGATTAGAGGTCTGGTGGTAAAGCCCTGACATCCTAAGCTCAGTGTACAAGAAAATGTCCTATGTTCCCAGTGCTCCACTCCTGGGGGAAATGATCAGAGAGACTCTGGACTTTGGCAGAGCTAGAAGAGAGTGTGTGAAGAATGGATCCGAGGCCAGCCACAAGACTTCTCATGTCCCACTCTCAAATACGTGTTCCACTGTCACTGCACAAAGTGAGACAGACTGAGAGGAAGATATAATTATTAAGGTTTGACTTCCCACAGCCCATGCATTAAGCAACAAAAATGACACAGAAAAAGACCTGCTGGTGTGCAGTGGCTCACCAAAGCTATTGATTAAGGGAGAAAGACATGGACAGTCTACATGGATGAGGATGAATTCCATGTGGTGATGGTGAGGCGTGATACTGGCAAGATCCACTAGGAGGCGTTAGATTCCGGTGCTCTCAAAGCCACGCAAGCAAACTGAAATCAACCTTGAGTTCTGGGCTTAGAAAGGACGAATCTGGCACTCTGCAAAGGAACACAGAAAGCATGAGCTCATAGCACCAGATGGCATCGCACAATGAGGGGAAGAGGCATGCAGAGGGCTGAAAAGAACAAGCCGTGGTCTATATTTGGTGAATAATTAGCTTCTTACAGGGCCAAGTAAAGCCACTTTAAGGGTGCTAAAAACCATAGAATAAGATATATAAATAAACATGTTCTACTGGATGAGGAATGGAGCCTTTGGTCTGGTGAATTGTTCCTGTTTCTACTGCTGACAATGGTGAACTAGCCCCAAGCTAGTGAATTGCAAGGACCCACACTAAGGTTAAGTAAGGGAGAGACACGGCAAATACAAAATGTTACAGAACTCACGGTAATTCAACATCGAGACATTATTCGGGCTTCGAACCTGGACAGAGCATGGGTTTGAATTACAGCTGTGTGAACATATCAAATAATTTAACCTGTGTCTGAGTTCCCTCTCTTGTAAAAAGCAGAGGCCTGATGGCCTAGACTCTTTAGGATTATTGTGAAGAAAGCAAAGCCCAACCCAGGGCTTAGCCCTTCATAAACCTCAACGCTGGGCCACGAATCATCTCTTGGCACGTGCTCACATTCATTAGACAGAACTGCTGCCCCATACTAGGAGGCCGTACCCTAAATGGCCTTCGCAGATTAGCTCATGTGTACAAAGTGATTAGCAGAACCATGCAACAGTTGCCTGGGCACTGATCCAACCACTGGCTCCCACTTTCCTGTCCACTCTAGTCTTCTGTGCAAGAGTCCCAGCACTGCGTTCTTGCAGAGATTGCCAACTAAAGTCTATATCACTCTTCTCTCAGACATCATGCCACAGATGTGCCACTGCTGCTCTAATCTGCTATGTGATCACGTATGATGTCTGAAGCCTCAGTGATCCATGAGAGGGCTGGAGAGATGGGCTCAGAGATAGGTTTGTGGTTAAAAACACAGGCTGCTTCTATAGAAGATCTGGGTTTGATTCCAAGCACCCACGTGCTTGTAAATCCAGTTCTCAAAGATCTAGTACCCTCTTTTGGTCTCCGGGAGCACCAGGCACACACATGGTATACAGACAGATATACAGGCAAAACACCTAAAAACCTTCCTTCAAAAAATGAGTTAAATGTAATTTGCAGGCATCTGAGATTTTTCTACATCTTCCTGCATTTTACAGTATCACAATGTTATATTGCTTTTTAATTTTTTTAAAGATTTGTGTACTTTTATTTATGTGTATGATTATTTTGCCTGCACAAATGTATGTGTACTGTGTGTCTATTACCTATGAAGGCCAGAAGAGGGCACTAGATACCATGGAACTTGAGTTACCGATGGCAGTGAGTCACAGCCTGGGTTCTGGGAATGGAACCCAGATTCTCTGGAAGAGCAGTAAGGGGCCATCTCTCCTGCCCCACCCCCCACCCCAGCTATAGTTTTACAACTCCCATTTTTGATAGGGTCTCTTTACGTAGGCCTGATTGGCCTGGAGCTTGCTATTAGACCAGGCTAGCCTCAAACTTGTGTGACCTTTTAGCCTCTAGCTCCCAAAATGCCAGGATAAAAGTTTTGTGTCACTACACCCAGCTTGTGTTGCTTTAACTTAGTAGCTGTGAATGTTCTACTTGCCATAATATAGGTATTTATTTAAAAATAAAGCGCTTGGCACATAGAAGTGTTACGTACTTATTTATTACATAGCTTTAGTGTTCTGCCAATATGCCAACTTTCAAATTTTGACAACCAAAAAAAAGAAGAAGAAGAAGAAGAAGAAGAAGAAGAAGAAGAAGAAGAAGAAGAAGAAGAAGAAGAAAGAGAGAGAGAGAGAGAGAGAGAGAGAGAGAGAGAGAGAGAAGAAACTCTCTCATGCTCCCTCAGTGCATGATATCAGGGTTTCATTATTCTGTGTATCGAGTCACACCATGAGAATGTGTGAACAGCTTCCCATTGAATGAAATCTCTGCAGCCCTACCTTACTTACACTGGGGATGATTCCCAGAGGCCACTTCTGTCCTTCTTAAAAGTATTCCATTGAAATGCTGTGCCTGTCTCCATGACCCTCCCTGCCCCCACCATTCCTGCAATGCTCCCAAACACAGCTCTAGCTTCTTGGGCTCACGCCTTGGCTCTTTTCTTTGCTCTTTTCTGTGGGTCAGAGAGTCGCCCTCTCTGCTCATGACTCGATTCCCTTATGAACAGAGGAATGGCGGCTTCTTTGTCAGAGTGCGGCATCTCTCAGATAAGTCTGAAAAGGGTATGGTAACAGCGATACCTCCAATACTTGAGAGTCTCTAGATGACAGGTCACGACAGTGTGCACTGTTCCTAAGACACTTAAGGGCCACTTGGAATTCCATAAGTGGTCCACAGACAGAAAGTAAAGAACTCTTTGTTTTTCAAAAGCTCTGCAGTACACACCCTAGTTTAAAGGGGAGATCAACCCTAGGGTCACAGGCCAGGGCAGCCGCTATGTTCTTGTCAGAGAGACTTCATCTCAGAGTGAAGCAAGTGTTAAGCAGATGAAAGAAATGTCCCCCTCACTGTTTTCTTTATCGAGTGCTGACTTGAATAAGCTAAGTGCAGTAACCTTGGCGGATTCTACTGACTAGAGAGCCTCGGCCAGCTGAAAGCACCTTCTGGAGGGCAAACCCATCCAGTCTCTGTACTGAAAGGAGGGCAAGCAAGCAGAAGTGTAAATATGAGTAGGGTTGCCCAGAGGAAAGAGAATCTACATGCTGTACAATTCCAAATTTCCTAGCAGTCACATTTAAAAGTAAATAGAGGTGTTAGCTTTATTGTTATATATAAACATAAATATGCAATTTTGCCTTTTGTTTATAACTCATTTTTATTTTGGGTGTTTTATCTGCATGTATGTCTGTGCAAGGGCGTCAGATCCCTTGGAACTAGACAGTTCTGAGCTGCCCTGTGAGTGCTGGGAACTGAGTAGTCAATATTCTTAGCCGCAATTTTGCTTTTTTGTTTTTTAATATAGGGTCTCATATAGTGCAAGGTTGGACAGAACTTCTTATGTCTGAGGATGACTTTGAACTTCTGATGTCTGAGGATGACTTTGAACTTCTGACCCTCCTGTTTCCACCTCCCAAGTGCTGGGATGACAGGCACACAATATCATGCCTTGTTCTATGTGGTGGGGATCAAGTCCAGAGCTTTGTAAATGTTAGGTAGATAGCTACCAACTGAAGTATATATTCCCAGCCACATTTGATATTTTAAACATATAATCGACACTTTGAAGCTGTTTCCTTGAAAATTCTATTCTAACACTATTATTCTATTCTAACGCTATTTTGACATACTCTTTTGTCAGTAAGTCTCTCTCGGCACATCGATTTTTAGAGGAGTTTCATGTCAGTTGCTCAGTATCCTGTGTGGCTGACAGTCATCACTGCAGCAAGAGAAGAGGTACAGAGTGCTGGACAGTGTAGAAACTACCCCAGCATGTCAAGCACCTAAACAAGAATAACCCCGTGCAAAAGTGGAGGGTGTCCTGTCCTTCAGGTTGGGGTGGCAGCCAGCCACTGGCATGGGACATTCAGGTCTGATGCTTCTTTAGTGTTGCCATTACATTGTGTCTACAGTAAAAGTAACAGAAGAGAGTTGGGTGTGGTGGCCTAGGTCTTTAATTCTAGAATCTGAGTTTGAGGCCAGTCTGGTCTACATAGCAGTTTCTAGACGAGCCAGGGCTACATAGTGTGACCCTATCAAAACCAACCAATCAACCAAACAACAACAGTAATAAAAATACACCAGCAAAAAAAAAAAAAAAAAAAAAAAAAAAAAAAAAAAAGCAACAAAATGCCAGAAATTCCCAGTTTCTCAGAAGCATCACAGTATATAGTGAGAGGCTTAGCTGGCATACAGGATTTGAAGTTAAAGAGTCTGATTATGAAAGATTTCAGCCCTAGCTAGTGTTTTCCCCAACCCTGGCTTCTCTTCCTCCTCCTCCAGCAGGAGACAGGAGAACACAAACCACGCCAGTCCTTTGTGCGAAAGAGGACATCTTCCCTGCAAAGGCACAGCTGACCAGAACCACCTCCCACCCTCCAGCTCCTTCCCCAAGTCTCAGGTAGAACTGAATACAGCCAGCAGCTCAGGAGATGTTCAGCCCAAACACACTGAGGCATCTTCCTTTCCCAAGGACACCATCTGTGCCACAGTGGTCAAGCCAGTGGTCACAATTGGCCACTCTTGTTATGTTCACAACACACAGACCTCAGAGAGGTCAAAAAAGTCAGAACAGAAGTATCTGAGCAGTGCTTGGGTTCGGTGGTGTGACTGATGCCTACCTGAATGGACAACCTCTTGAACCAGTGGCTCTCAACCTGTGGGTTGCCACCCCTTTGGGGATTGTATATCAGATATTTACATTGCAATTCATAACAGTAGCAAAATTACATTTATGAAGCAGCCATGAAAATGACTTTATGGTCAGGGTCACCACAGCATGAGGGTTACAGCGTTAGGAAAATTGAGAACCGCTGTTCCAATCTGAGGAAGTTATCATGGTTTGAGTAAAATCTGCACCTTCTTCCTTCTCCAGCATGGCTCTTTCAAGTACTGTGAATATCAGTGATTTAAAAAAAAAAAAAAAAACTGCAAGGTTGCAACTTTATGCTCAAAAATACGGAAAAAGCCTGTGAGTGCATTCAATATGTGTAAGCAGTAGCAAGTGTGTAAGCAGAACATTAGCTTTGAACAACAAGCCCAAACACACAAGCATGCACTTCCTCATTTGTGCAACAGGTGATGTGTGAAACAGTCCCAGAATTATCATTAGGACCAAATGAGCCAATAGCCCATGTTTAAGTAAAGGTCCCTGTCCATGGACTCTCTTTAGAAGGACCAGCAGGGTGTGAACCAGACTGCAGTAGTTCTAAAGCTTTCATTCCCATCCCAGTGCTTAAGAGAAAATAAGTGGCCAAGTAGCAATCGCTGGGTTCCCTTGACAACAAATATGTTTATTTTGGTAAAATACTGTAGCATAAAATTCACTGTCTTCATTGCTTCATTGAACAATTGTGAAATTACCACAATCAAGCCACTCAACATATCCATAGACTCACCATTACCTGGATTAAGAGTGTGTGTGTGTGTGTATGTGTCTGTGTCTGTGTGTGTGTGTGTATGTGTGTAAACATTTAGGATATACCACTTCACATTATTTAGGATATACCACTTCACAAGTATACAATACAGTACTGTTTCCCAGTGCCCTGAGCTATACACATCACAGAAACCTATTCATTGCATGTGGTAAGTAACTTATTCTTTTTTGATGCAACTGTAAGTGGGGATTGCTTCCTGTTCTAGATGGTTTGTTGTTAGTATAGAGAAATGCAATTGATTTTTATATATGTGGATTTTCTATCTAAAACATTCTTTGGCAAGTTTTCCATTTTCCTCCTGCTATTGATTTCTCGCTTCATGTCATTGTAGTTACGAAGGACAACAAAATTTCATTTCCACGCTTCATCCTGTCTATAGGTCCCCCTGTGTTGCCTGTTTTCCTTTGTCAATCTAAGGCGTTTGTTTACTTTGCTTAGCTCCACTAGTTTTCATTTCGGCCCATGTTGCCTGTGGTTTTGGTCTTCCAAGCTAAGTCTTAATTTTGTTAAGACTCATTTTATGGCTGAACGTGTCCTCTATCCTATTTACACCATAACATTGTGCCCCTCAGTCACATCTGTCTTATTTTGCCTGATACCAGCTCCCAGAGCCACGTTCTGTTTTCTGTTTCTCTGAGTTTGATTATTTTGGGTTCCACTTAGAAGTGGGATCATGTGCCACCACAGTTGTTCTGTCCTGGCTTAGCATGCGACACAGGTCCTTGGCGTTTTGGAAATGGATTTCCTTCTCTTTTAGGGCTAAATAATGATGCTTTCCTCAGTCAGTCATTTGTTGGTGGATATCACATTGTCTCTCTATCACAGCTATCCTGAGTAACACTGTGAAGAATATGAGCAAGCAATAATCACTTTGAAATCTTAAGTTCTTTTCGACAAAATAAAGCCAAGTGGCTTTAAATTTGGAGGACTCTCTGTTGTTTCCCTTTGTGGGCTATCGACTCCCTTTCCCACTGAGTGCGCCCCAGCACTCCATCATCTGTGCACCCTGTCCAACAGATGTCTCTTAGATTTAAATGCTTCCCTAAGCAGCATGGCATGCTGCAATCTCTTGGTTTCAACTCCACCATTTGATTTCCCCGTGGTTGATTAGCCACGTTAATCACATTTTCATGCACACGCTTACCATTTATATATCACCGTTTGTCTGCTATTGAAATTTACAATTCCTTATACATTTCACATATTAACCTCTTCAGACATTTTATTTAGAGATGTTCTCTCCCTTTCTGGAGGTTGCTCTGCACTGACTGGTCTCCTTTACTGATAGAAGGTGTTTACGTTGCTTACCCTCACTCTTTTACCTTTGCCCACATCACCTGTGATTTTGGCTTCATAGCTGAAAAATCATTGCACAGACTAACATTTAGAAGCTTTTATTTCATTCCAGCATTGTGCAGTTTGAGATCTTTTCTTATTACGTTTTGTTTAATTGTATGACTGTCTCTCTGAATGTATGTATGTGAACCTCATGCATGCAGTGTCCACGGAAGCCTGAAGATGGTGACAGAGCCCTTTGAACTGGAGTTAGAGAAGGTTGTTACTATGCGTGTGCTGGGACACAATCCCAGGTCCTCTGTAAGTGCAGCAAGTGCAGCAAGTGCAGCAAGTGCAGCAAGTGCAGCAAGTGCTCTTAACCCCCAAGTCAACTGTCCAGCCCCTGAGTTTTGAGGTCCTAACTCTTTATGCCAACTTGGGTTGAGTTTTTAATACAATAAAGGTATTTTTTCTATTTTATTCTTTCATATATAGACATCCAGGTTTTCCACATTATTTATCCCAAAAGGGGCATCTTTTCCCCACTCACATTCTCGGCAGCCTTGTGCAAGATCAGTTGTACATACTGTGTATGTTTACATGTGGGTTCTTTATTCTGTCCCACTGATCAGTCAGTCTGGTTTTAGGCTAGGACCACATGGTCTATTTAATATAGCTGTATGATATAATTTCAAATCAAGAAGTGTGATGCAGTCCATCTTTTATTTTAGAGTCTTTTGTGGTTCTAAGTCAATGTAAGAACTTCTTTCTCGTCCTGTAGAAAGTGCTGGAGCGCTGGAAGGATCTAACCAGGTGTAAGGGTCACTTATGGAGAATTTCGAAAACCTAATCTCCTAATCCATGAGCATAGGACATGCTTCCATTTTATCGGTGTTTTTCAAATGTGTTAATGTTTTACAATTTTTGGTGTACAGATGTTTTCATTCTTTGGTTAAATTTATTATTTTATTCTTTTTAATGCAGTTAGTTGTAAATGAGACCATTCCTTTTTTCTATTATAAATGGTTGAGTTGTAGCGTAAAGAAATGCAATTGGTTTTTATATATTGATTTTCTACTCTCAAACATTTTAGGGGCAAATTTTTCTGTTTTTGCCCCCACTATAGATGTCTCATTTCATAGTATTGTGGTTACAGAAGATGCTGTCATCGCAACCTTTTCTCAAGACGTGTTTTGTGGCTTATCATGTTATCTGGTCTGAAGCATGTCTCCCAGGGGGATGGGAAGAATGCCTATTCTGCTACCCTAGGGTTACAAGGTCCATATCTGCCTGTTAGGTCCATTTGGCCTATAGTGGTGTTCAAGGCTGCTGCTTCTTCATTGATTTTCTGTCTGAATGATCTGCTTCACTGTTGAAAATGCTGTAGGCAAGTCGCCTACTATTACTGAGTGGCTACCTACTTCTTCCTTCAGTGTTATTGACATTTGCTCTATATAGTCAGACACTCCAATATTAGGCACATATGTATATGTGTGTGCCTGTGTGTGTGCCTGTGTGTGTGTGTGTGTGCCTGTGTGTGTGCATGTGTGTGTGTGTGCCTGTGTGCATGTGTGTGTGTGCCTGTGTGTGCTGTGTGTGTGTGCCTGTGTATGTGTGTGTGTGCCTGTGTGTGTGCCTGTGTGTGTGTGTGCCTGTGTGTGTGTGTGTGCCTGTGTGTGTGCCTGTGTGTGTATGTGTGATAGTATTTTTAATTGTTAGGTCCTCTATCATCAGTTACCTTTTTATTTCCTGTGATGTTTTTCATTAAAGATTATTTTTTATCTGATAGAAGTGTAGCATGCACATTTGAATGTGAAATGGAGGTGCCCTCAGAACTTAGAGGCATCAGATTTCCCTGCTGCAGCAGTTACCAGAAAACATAAGTCACCTGACTTGGATGCTGGATACACAACTTGGGCCCCTGTGAACATAGTATGTGCTCCTAACGTCCGATCAATCTCCCTAGCCCCAGATTTTGGGGGGGTGTCTCCCATCATTTTAAAGCTTATTTATTATTATTATTATTATTATTATTATTATTATTATTATTATTATTATTTTATGTGTGTGGTTGTCTTGCCTGCATGTATGCCTGTGTTATGTCATTATGCTGTTCAGCTCCATAGTTTGGCTCTTTCTGTGCTTTGTGACCTCGATAAGCTCGTCATTCCGCTCAGCATTGGTCTTGTTGGCTTTGTTGCAATGCTTATGTGAATTCTTTGTCAGGTAACTTAGCAATCTCCATCCAGCTGGGAGTAGCCCCGGAATATTTATTTGGTTCCTTTTACAGCATTGCATTTACATTTTTTTCATGTATATCTAGTGCCATCTGCCTCTTTCAGTCTTTACGGATTGGCTTCAGAGAAGGCTGTCGCCATCGACAGACTCCAAGACCCTTTAGACCTTCTTGTGGAATCCTCTGATCCATCTACTGCTTTTCCTCTTAAAGATAAAGTCCTAGGATTGCTGGCCATTGTTAAAGCCCACAAAATCAGGCCTTTGCTAACAAACTCCAATTTATTTTCCCTAGAGACATGTCTTTTTTCTCCTAACAGGATGCTGATCTTCTGGGTTACAACAAAGGTATTTGTGACCTTGACTTACCTGAGGGACAGGAATCTCTGATTCAGCCATCTCGCTGATGCTACTCTGTCTTGATGACTTTTGCATATACACTACTCACTGGTGCTAAGAACCTTCATGTCGCCCTGCAGCCATTCCCACCATAGCCTTCTCAGCTTACAAACTGACGGTTTCCTTATCGAACAACACTTTACAACCTGCCCCTTTCATACCCCCATGAGAATCACCATCCTGACCCGCCTCTCTCATACCCCCATGAGAATCACCATTCTCCTTTCTGCTCCTACGTCACTCATAACCACTGGTGTTCAGAAGTCAATCATCACACCGCTTTTTCTTCACTCTGTCACTTACTCATTAATTCAACAGATTTTCTTTTGCCAGCGTCCCTTACTTCCTGACTCTAGAATTTGGTACCACAAAGACTAAAAGTTAAAGAAGTGAAACTAAGCTAGAACTTAGGAACAGGGAGGGAGAGAAGGAGGCAATAGGAGATCAAAAATTCCTACCTCATGGTGAGCGATAACCATCATGGATTTAGTAATTTCCCACATATGCAAACAAAAACCACTTCGTAGAAAAGGCTACCTGTTTTAGGCCAGTTGACAGTGTTCTACAGAAAGGTGTCCTAAAGCAGTGTGCTGCCTGCTCTTCTCCACGTGTCTAGATAGCACCTTTCTAATTGAGCTATACTCTTTGAAGTTTGCTTGCTTTATAGAATAAACCCTGGATCAAGCCAAATTAACTAATTACTACTGTTTATGAAGACTAGGAAACGACATTCAGTATGCCTGATTTATGAAAATGCAGTCAAGGGCAATCACTCTATTCACGTTATAAAAATAATTTATGAATCTTTGCTACAGTGGACAATGTTCTCTTGTCCCTTTCACCACCAGGTGGACTACTAGATTTACGATGCTTACACCACAGGCACACCAAGATACACAGAAACCAGGAGTCCACTTACAGCTGGCCTTTAAGATCTAAGGAAAGTCTATCAAACAGGGATAGGAGATAGCTCAGTAGGTAAAGTAATGGCCACAAAAGCATGAGGACCTGGGTTAGATCTCCAGAACTCACATAAAACAAACAAACAACAAGAGAAGGCTTGGTAGTGAACACCTGTCATCTCAAAGGCTGGGAGGCAGAGACATGAGGCTCCCAGTGTCTGATGAGCTAGCCAATCTAGCCAATCTGTATGTTCCAGGTTGAGTGAGAGACCCTATCTCAAAGAACAATGGAAAGAACAAGACCCCTGACATTGACCTCTGGTCTCCACATGTGCATGTATGCACTTGTGCACACACACACACACACACACAGAGAGAGAGAGAGAGAGAGAGAGAGAGAGAGAGAGAGAGAGAGAGAGAGAGAAATCAAAGGATGTACAAGAGAACAAGGTGGAACAAACAAACATAATCTACAATGTGGGGAGAAGAAATATTCTAATATTCCAGCACACAGTAGGATAACCATGGTTAACAACAATTAATTATTTTAAAGTAGCTAATGGAGAGGACGGTGAACATCCTTAACACAAGGGAGTGATGATTGGAATTGATTAACACACATTGTATGCCTGTGCTGAAATGTCACACTGTGCCCTATAAATATGTATTAGGAGTCCATTAAACTATTTTAAAAAGAGAGTTTATTGTATAGCTGGGTTTATAATCGACAGCCATGCACTCTTGGGTTTTTATGGATTGCTGAAATCAATTTTTAAAAATCACATACAAATTGATTTTAAACAATATTTTCAACTTTTTCTAAGCAATAGTCAAGCATAAAACTAAGACCTGAAATCTTTTTTACATCTTCAGCCCACTCTCTCGTAGATAGATTGCCTTATAGATACCAAAGGAATAGAAGCAAAGAGATAATAATATCTACCAGGGGGTTCTTCAGCACAAGGTAAGGCTGGATTCCTTACCTTTGATGGCAGGAGCCTGATACATAAGAAGCCAACCCCTGAAGCCATTAGTGGCAGCAGCAGGAAGTGACAATCAGAGACAGGACCCTCTGGCTTTGGCTACCCTTGTTACTACTTCCTATGTATTGTGTTTCT
Source organism: Arvicanthis niloticus (assembly GCF_011762505.2). Classification (NCBI taxonomy): domain Eukaryota; kingdom Metazoa; phylum Chordata; class Mammalia; order Rodentia; family Muridae; genus Arvicanthis; species Arvicanthis niloticus. The sequence continues at coordinate 66,421,152 of NC_047668.1, read as the reverse complement.
TCCAAACAGCTCCGCACAAGTCTGGAAGCCACTACATCAGCCTGGTGCCAGATAAGCACTCTTCTGAGCCCACCAGAGCGCTGACGGCAAGAGTATAGAGAAGCAGCAATCATGCTTTTTTACTCATTACAGAACATGATATGCTCTGTTCAGAGCTCCTTCTCTACAGCCCTGTTACCTACCTGTGGCAGACAGTCTCCCCCTCTCACAAATAAAGAGATAAAGCATGGGCACTAAGGAGGGCTGCTCATGGCAACACAAACAAACAGCAATGGTTACAATTTTCTGGGGGCTTCCTATATAGCGAGCTCCATGCATAGAACTTTAATATCTTTGTGACTGGCTCTGTTATCACCTCTGTTTTAAGTGGACACTGCAGCCTGGAGAAGTTAAACAACTTGCCTAGTGACTTCCTAAAGTTAGCCTTTTAGTTAAGATCAAGTGAAGACTCAGGATAACAAGTGATCCCTTTCATCAGCCTCTCCTTAGCAAACCTAGCAGGCCTGACCAGAAACAATCACCGTGATCGCATCTCATCTTGCCTAGTTAATTCTTCTAGGTGGACAAGGACAGAGCAGGCAGGCCCACACCAAGGTCAGCTTTGCTTTTATCGTATCTGTCTACACTCCTGTCCCATTTTGCGCTCACACTGATGCAGGGGGGCTGTCCTCCTCCAAGCTGAAGCAGGAAGGAAAAAAGAGTTCATCGAAACCACCGTACAAAGACATCTTGCCCTGAAGGCAGAGCACGTTTCCAAGTACGGGGCACCTGACTGGGTCTGAGGCAAATGAAAACAAGAGATGCAGAAATGACCAGGAAGAGAAAAGATGTGGGAAGTGGCTGAGGGGAAGGACTTCTAGGGAGGTAACTCCAGAGAGCCATATACACACAAGCTCATCAGAGTGAGGGGGTGCCGGGAGGGTATTCTAACTGCAGTATGACAATAGCAAGGTGAAACCTCACAGTTTGACCAAATGAAGCTGAAATTTCCATATGAGAATCTCTGTTTGCATGGGGGGGGAGGTAGAAAACCTATCCCACAGCCCGTATACTTGCAAACTAAATTCTTTTTCTCTAATCTCTTCACCTATCCACACAGTTCAAACAACAAATAGCCAAGCGCGTGAGCCCGAACTGACTTTTGGTTCAGGTCCAATGCCAGCAGGAAGGGGAACTGTAATTTCCTTTGTGTTTACCACCTGTCCCTATCACATCTAGTTCTAACGAAGACATACACATTGCCTAATCAAGGACAAAGAGAGGACAAGACTTCTGGGAAATAATGTGGACTGGTCCTACCCTCACCCTACACTTTGCATCTCATAGTCTCTCTCTCTCTCTCTCTCTCTCTCTCTCTCTCTCTCTCTCTCTCTCTCTCACACACACACACACACACACACACTCAAACCACTGCCTCCCCCCCCCCCATCTCATCAGAGCGTGCTTACACAATGTTTCCAGCATGATGCAGCCAATCAAGCAAGGGGGAAAAATGTACCAATAAGCAGTTTTGCTTAGCATCCTTCACATTAGCTATTTGAAGGAAAGGATGTTAAGAACCAGCCTGGAAACACAGTCCATCAGAATCACAGAAGTCAAAAGGCTAGCGCCCATCTCCCATCCTTCCTGTCTGTCATCAACAGCTCTGCCGCCACCACACACACACACACACACACACACACACACACACACACACACACACACACACTTTCCCCACCAGCCCCATCAGCTTGGCTTCCTGCCCCCAGGCGCTTGCTCCGTGGCTCCGCCTCAGCAGCCAGTCTGCTCGCACATCAGCATTCCTCTCAGCCCCTCAACCCAGGGGGAAATGTTTCCAGCTGCCTCCTACTTAAGCATCACCCTCGGCACCATAAGCCTGAGCCTGTGCATAATTGACAAGGAATATGTTGATAAGGAATGGGAGCGCTCCAAGTTTCTGAAGGATAAGTAGGTAATTAAAAGAAAAACCTAATTTAAGAAAATTCTAAGGACTTTTTTTTCCTTCAAATCTCTCTGGCAACATCCTTTATGGATTATTCTGTTACCAGATGATTTCTGATTTGAATCTGTTTGTTTTTCAAAGCCTGGGGCTAGATAGCCAATGTTCTAGGGCATCCCACAGGCCTATGCCTCACGCCTGGGCGTAGCACAAGAGCCCAGTGCTGGGAGTGAAGCCTTTGCCTCTGTTTCTCCCTCAGGGCTCAGAAATAACTGTGTTTTCCAGTCTGAGCATCAGGTGACTTCCTGCTGAGATTCAGCACCGTGCTCAGGGGTACTCTGGCCAGTGGCTGTACATCTGGGTAGTATCCACCCTGATGTGCACAGAGCTTTAGTTGATGCTCTAGGTTTCTGAGAGCACAACCCATTGTCAAGATGCAAGCGAGCAGGGGAAGTCAGTTTCTGTGGATCCTTCAAGCTCCTGGCTGCAGCTCTTGGTACCTCGCTGGTTTAAGACCCACAGTGGGGCTGGGGATATAGCTCAAGTTGGCAGAATGCTTGTCTAGCATGTATAAGGCCCTGGGCTCAATCCCTAGTGCTGCATAAGCAGAATGTGGTAGTACTCCTCTGTAGTCCTAGCAGTTGGAGGTGGAGGTAGGAGGATCAGAAGTTCAAGGTCATCCTTGTCTACGTAGCAAGTTCGAGGCCATGAGGGATCTCAACTCAACAAACAAACAAACAAACAAACAAACAAACGGGAAGTGGAGCGAAACCCACAGTGAACTGGTCAGCTGCCAGTGTCTGTTGCAGGGAGACAAACCAACTTTGGCTCTACAAAGTGCATATCAGAAAGTCTGTCATTTCTCAGAGCAGACCCTGGACCTGTGTGCTCCCTTCCACATTGCCTTAGTCTGGGTGTTCAAGGGGTAAACAATGGACAGTAGCTTTATCAAATGCTCACTTTAGGACATGCAGAAAAATAATTCTGAATCGTAGTCATAAAAGGGCTGATAACTCAAATGTTTCTAAGACTCCCGGCACTTCATATTCATGACCATCTTTAATGGAAGCTTCTTGTCTTTATCCATTTTGTCTAATCTAATTTAACTAGTCTTATGCGGCCTTGGTGGAACACTTGTCTAACCTGAGGTATAGACCCTGTGACTTCACCCTCCCGGCACCCCAAGTCCCACTCTACACACAAACTGAATGTGAGCAAGCACAAGCTCTCCCTTGAAGAGTTAGGGGTCCATTGAAGGGCACTGGCAGTCCTGAAATAATAGGATGAAGAGATGTAAAATGACGCCTCCAGCACAGTGGCTCTCAACCCTCTCACAGGGGTCGCACATCAGACATCCTGCATACCAGATACTTACATTACAACCCACAAGAGTAGCAGCATTACAGTTATGAAGTAGCAATGAAAATAATTGGGGCTCGCCACAGCATGAGGAAGTGTAGTAAAGGGTCACAGTGTTAGGAAGGTTGAGAACCATGGCTCTGGCATAAAGGAGCAGCACACAGAGCTCTGGGATCAGAGAACAGGGAACTGGAGAGGCAGTAGGGGAAGGCAGAGGCTCCCAGCACGGTAGAGTTAACCTTCAACAGCGGGAGGCCAAGGGCTCTTGGTGGGGAGCAGCTCAGGCCTGGGACCAGAAGGCCTGTAGGCCTGAGGTAAGGAGAAAGAGGGGCACTGAGGTGAGTAGAAGCAAGACTGAGCTGGGGAGAGTCTGATGTCCAGGCTGAGACTTTGTGGCCTCAGACTGTGAGCTGGAAGACATGATCAGAATTGATGTTTTTTAGCAAACAAGCCAAAGCCATTTCACTCCATCACTAGCATGGAGGATGGATTGGGGAAGGTCATCGTGACTGAAGTGATAGAGATACACAGGCCACCAGAGAGCTGCCTGCAGAGGTTGCCAATGTGTGTGTGGTGGGGTGTGGTGTGGTGGGGGTGGGGGTGTGATGTGGTGTGGTGGGGTTGGGGGTGGGGGTGAGGTGGGGTGGGGGTGGGGGTGGGGATGCTTAGTTGCATCAGGAGTCAGAAGGAAGGAGCATCCAGACAGAGGAACAGCCACAAAGGTCAGAGGGAGGAAGTGTTTCTAGAAACTGTGGATGAGGCTCAGAACTGCTGGAGTGTGAGCGGGCAGTGATGGGAAATAATAACGTAGGCGAGAATGTCAGTGGAAACCAGACTGAAGATTTTTCCCTAACACAGCCGGACTTCATCCAGGGTTAGCAGGAGCCACAAAGGAGTCAAGATTCAGAGTGATAGATACATCACATTTATTTAAGAGAGCTGATTCTGTCAGCTAGTGGAAAAGATAGCAGGAGATAGGGAGTCAGAAAGATGAGCTAGCTGGGTAACTCTGCATCCACACGCTAAAATACTACGCAGATATAAAAAAATGATTAAAACTGTAAAATCCTCATGACTCACCGAAGTTGTGTGACAGTATATTTCGTATTATCTCAAATATGTGTGTATAGATGCACAGGAAGACTGGATTAAAGCAAATCCTTTAACAGATTTGTATAACTCATTTAGGAATTATAGATGACTTTTGTTTCCTTCTTTATAGTTTTTTGCAATTCCGATGCTGAATATATATTTATAAATTTAAATAAGAAAAACCCAGACGACATAAAATCAGCCCAGATGATCCTATCAAACTGATAGCAACAGTTTGTTTTGATAGCACCTGATATTTAATTACCCTAAATTGTCAGCTACAAGGTAAATACTATCCTTTTCCTTGCTCATAGAGAGAAAACTGAAAAGCAAGGAGCAAAATGATTCATTTAACATGACACGGAAGGCTGGAGGCAAAGGCAGACAGACATTAGGCAGTCAGGCATTAGGCAGACAGGCATTAGGTAGACAGGCAGGCATTAGGCAGACAGGCATTAGGCAGACAGGCATTAGGCAGACAGGCATTAGGCAGACAGGCATTAGGCAGACAGGCATTAGGCAGACAGGCATTAGGCAGACAGACAGGCATTAGGCAGGCAGGCATTAGGTAGACATGCATTAGGCAGACAGGCATTAGGCAGGCAGGCATTAGGTAGACATGCATTAGGCAGACAGGCAGGCATTAGGCAGACAGACAGGCATTAGGCAGACAGGCATTAGGTAGATGCCTGCGCTCTTCAGCTGCTTCAGGTTTTGGGTTTTTTTTTTTTTTTTGGCTGAGAAATTATTTGAACAAAACAGACCATGCATAATCAAATAATTAAGATAGCCAAAATAATTAGAAACAGCCCAATAGACTGCATGATTATCAGGTGAAATCAATACAGAAGGAGTCAATCCCGAGTCTTAGAATAAACAAGGCAGGCTACACTGTTACATGGATTACAGTTTCAGAGTTTTGCTTAATTAAGGAGGTATTTATGCTTCCTTTTCTTTGGATGTGAATATGCATGTGTCTGTGATGACCTGTACATACACACACACACACACACACACACACACACACACACACACACACAGAGGCCAGAGGTTGATCATGAGTATCTTCCTCAGCCACTCTTTTTAAGACAGTTTCTGAGTCTGAAAATCATCAAGCTCTTGGCACGCCCCTCCTTCTCTGCCTCTCTGGCACTAGGAATACAAATGCATGCTACCCATTCTAGCAAGCTCTTTACCTACTGAGCCATTTCTCCAACCCAAAGGTATTGTCTTTCCATTGCGTAGGAGGTCAGCTTTAGAAGTAGCCTGTACCCTGTGTTCATAGTCATCCACACTGACTGTGTTGAGTGAGAGGATGCCTGGCTCTGACATGCTTAGCTACAGTGCCAGCACGGGCAGCATGGGGGGGAGGGGGGAGGTTCTAGCTCTCAAATGGCTAGTCTCTTCACAGCTCTCCCAAACACTTCTCCATCACCCTCAGGAGCTACAAAAATCATCTGTGGATGAAGCTACATTCACAGATATGACCCCAACCATAACATTATTTTTGTTTCTACTTCTTAACTGTAATTTTGCTACTGCTATGAATCATTATGTAAACATTGGTGTCTTCCAATGGTCTTAGATGACTCCTGTGAAAGGATCTTTTGACCCCAAAGAGTCAAGACCCACAAGTTGAAATCCACTGGCCTACATGTCCCAGGCTCCAATGCTCAACTCTTAGTGAGCTCTCTTCTCCTGGGCAAGTGTGGGGTCCCAGAAAGCACAATGTCTAACTGAAAGGCATGTTTTTCCTCAGTTATGGACACCCATCAAATAGAAAACCATGAAGAAGAGTGAACATATTTTTAATTTTTTTCTTTTAAAAGTTTCAGAAAAGCTTAGAGAAACCCAATGATATGTTTAATGTGGCTTCCACATCCCCAAAATAACACTCTCGGCTTTGTTGTTGGATGGGTGAGATGAGACCAGGAGAAAGAGAGAAGATGGAGGAGGTAGGAGGATTCCAAAAATTGCCAGCTCTGCAGATCAAACAACTGTAGATTAGTCAGCAACCAACTTTATTCTAAAATGGACAGACTGTAGTTTGCAAGCAAATAAAGTATCTTTTACTTGTAAATACACAAAAAGTGAATAACCAATTTAAATTTTCTTAATGCATTTCAAGGAGTGCTGGGCTCAACGAGACAAAGATCCGGAAGAGCTCCAGCCTTCCAGGCTCCTCATCCATCCTGTGCAGCGACCGATCCCCTCCTCTGTTTTACCTTACCCACGTGGGGATGAGCAAGCAAGGCTGTAACCAGCTGACTGTGTTGGATGGCCCACAAATGAGATCTGGTTGCGCCTGTCAATCATCTGGACACTCTAACAGACCCTCTGGGTCTGCCCTTCATATCCCTCAGCCCTCCCATAATCCCTCGGATTCGGCTTGCTCTCATCTTCACATCCTTTAAAAGGAAAGCCACAAAGCTCATATTATTCTTAAACAGAAAATACCATATACCTTGACACTGTACTTAATACTTGCTGTGACATAGAAAAATACCCCCAAAGCTTCAGACAATGAGCTCCGTAAGTCTTCACTCAAAGAAGTAGCTTCTGAACTGTCGCCTGGGATCATATGCCCTAACTTCAGACATAATGTCAACTGCTACTTCTATGGCTACTGTTTCTTGACCATTAGAAATAGTAAAGTGGAGTATAAAGATGGAGAGCCAGAAACAGAGCATAGAAATCAGATTATATTGGTCAAAGCAGCAAACATAAAACCTAAATAATAATAATAATAATAATAATAATAATAATAATAATAATACTTGGAACAAGCAAAATCTTTTTTTTTTTTTAAGCAGACTGTGGCACCAAGTCTGAAGGCTCATCACTAAGTCTTGAAGCACATCACTCTTACACAGCCCCTCATTCCTTTGGGAATGCGTAGCTATTGCATCACATCATGTGATAACCTTGAGTCATGCAAAATTTAGATCTAGTGGTCTCCGTTTCAGAAGACAGGAACATGCACGACATGCTGAGTAGATTCACCCTTCCTGTTAGATAAAACAAACTCTGACGCACACAGATGTACGTTTGAGGGACTTAGGGAGCTCACCCCTGACTTCCTGGAGTCGTGAATAAATCATAGAATATAAGAGTTTGAAAATCCTTGGAAAGTATGACGCTTGAGCCTTTGGTGTAAGGATGAGGAATATTTTAAATGACTAGGCAATGTTCCGGGGTGCAGTGTCTAGTTCTCAGGGTTCCCCCCACTTACTAGAAATGTGCTCTCCATGGTACAGCAACAGTAACTGCCAGCAGCTCCCCATTATTCTCCCAAGCAGACATGCTTAGTCAGAGAAAGCATTTCTTCCCTCTCTTCATAAAAAGTCCTTTGAATTATGTGACATGAAGGCACTGTGTGGATCAGGGTACCATTTCTATTCCACCAGCAATGCGTTCTTATCGCCTGATCATTACAGACTAAGTTACCTCCTTCATCATCTCTTATGGATTTTAAAAGCTTCTTGCCTTCAAGAAAACAAACATTCTAGCAGAGTGAAAAATCCTAAGGAACATATTGAGAAATTCAGAAGCAAAGTGAAGATCACAATACATGGCTCAAGCCTTCATCCTTCCATATATGAATCTCTCCACCTCGTCTTCCCAGCACCTTTAGGTGCAGTTTGGTTAACTTGTATTGGACAGATTAATCTTTCTTGACTTAAATAATCCTGTGAGATTTTCAAATGACCACAAACAATGTTTGCAACAGAACAAGTAAGGCAGTATGCTCGTTACACACAGTATGACTATTGAGAGTGAACCTTACATAGTGTGTCTACTGGAAGTCTCATAGTGTCTCTCTCAATGACAACCAGCCAGACACCAATGCAGCTACTTTAAGATATTGATTTGTCCATCTTTAATCTGCTTGGTATGGAAAGACTTAAGAACAAACACACTGAACAGTCCTGACAAATGTCAGAGAATTAATTGCAGATCAGCAGTTTTAAGGGCTGCCTATGTTAACTAAAGGAGGTTGTTGTTGCTCAGTGTGCCTTCCCTCTGCACAAAGGAAGAAGCTAGAGTTTGAGAAAGGGGGCACCATGATCAAGTTTTCTAGTTAGGACTTTCAGTGAAATTAACTATTATGCCAATTTCATTATTCAGCAAACTACCTAGAAATATCATCAAAGGAGAAAGGAAGAAATTGAAATGAATAAGCAAGATTCATAATGTGAATTAAAGTCTATCAAATATAACTTCCAGGTATTTAACACATTAACTATCAGATTCAGAAAGTGTGCCAATAAAACTTTTGAGCAAAATGAGGCATAATCATGGTTTATGCAAATAAAATACTCTCATGAAGCACAGAAGGAAAGCAACCTAGACTCTTCCCTAAAGTAATAAGAGACAATAGAATTCTTCCTTTCATCAAAATCTTTTCAAAAGTTCTTCAGAGACATTTAAAATGAACTGGTAAGGCGAAATTTAAATTGGACACACCATGAAAAAAATTTCTAAAGTATATTCTCCATCAAGCATACACTCAAATTCCATCTCCTAAAAGCAGTTCCATCTTACCGATACATCCCCCGTGAACTCATCTACAGAGAAGAAATGTGGATGACTCAAGACTTCCAACCCAGTGGCAAACACTGTGTTCACAAAATACAAATGCTGAAATAGTACAGGGAAATCCTTATTTCTCTTTCAGTTCCATTGTGAAATGAAAAAAGAAAATTAGAGAAAAGAACACTCAAAAGCAAAGCAGTGTGGGTGAACGATTTGAAGAGGGACAGGTCCTAACGCCTGCTCCTGGAGACAACTGACCTTCTCATGGCCCAGCACTTTGCTAAGGTAATTAAGCTGCTGTCATCTAGGCATCCTACCATCGAAGTGGTAAACCCTGAAAGAGACCCAAAGAGTCTCTACTCACACCCAACCTCTGTCTACAAATGAGCTGAGATCTATAGAGGTGTGAAGACTAGCCCAAGTTCACACAGCCAGTTAAGAACACAGTGAAATAAGACCTCAACTCTCCTGACACCTGTCACTTCAATAAACTGTAAAGTAAACTTGCTGAGAGAAGACCACCCCAGGATCCCAGCAAAGCCCCTTATCTCCTGAAGGGGCAAGAGAGAAGCCTTCCAGCCCATGTGATTCTCCTTAGACACTTTCCTAGGAACAAGTTCAACAGCAGCAGACACCAACCAGGAGGCCTCCAGCAACTCTCTCCTGCCATTCTGCTTTCTGGCTATGGGAAGCACATAATTGGACTTGCAATAATGTTATTGAAAAAGGAACATTTAATCAGCCCAGTGTATGAGAATATGCATAGAATGAACTTGGCAAAATAATAGCACTATATTGTATTCCTGTGATTTGAAAACCACCTGATTTATCCTTGTAAAAGAACAAAGGGCCAATTCCTGGAGGTAGGAGCTTCCTGTGTGGATACACAGCCAGGCAGGAAAACCCAAATAGCCTCATGGTCCTTCACTTAAGGACTGGGGGCATTTGGGGAAGAAAACCCATAAAGAAGCTCTCCGTTCGTGTTACACCTATATTTTGAATGACGTGGAAAAGAACAGAGTGCCATGAATGCTAGCTTTTGTAGTTTCTATGTTTTCTACTATGATGAATACTTTTAAAATGCCAAATACTGCTTTCTTTTTTACTATCTTAGTCTAATTAATCCTCAGTCTCCGAAAACAGAACAATTACCCCCTTTCTGTGCTTGAAATAAAACCTAAGGGAGCTGATGAGAGAACGGATCAGGTCTGGCTGTGATTCGAATCCACCCAACACGGTTGTTTTGAGCAGTCAATCAATGGAAAGACCTGCACGGTCCAAATAATAAACTAGCTGGCATCTGTTCCTCATTTCAGGATACAGACCAAGACTGAACAAGGAAAGCATGGTACATGGTAGATATCGCTATAACGAGGCATAGCTAGCACAGGAGGGTCCTAGTCAACAGTTGTTCCTTTTTATTCAAGAACAGTATGGCCCCAAACCTCCAGTGGATACCAGAAATTGTAGTTAGAATCACACTTCCTATATACATAATACTTTTTTCAACATATAACTATGATAAGGTTTAATTCATGTATGAGATACAGTTAAAATTTATAACAACCATCAAAAATAACTATTATATACCACAATAAAAGTACTAGTATCACCACTTTTGCACTTTGGGGTATTATTACACGAAATAGGGATCACCTGGACACAAGCTCTGAGATATGATGACAAGCTTGATAACACAGTGGTTAGTTACTAGGTCACTGACGGGCCAGGAATATATACCAGGTGGTTACACTGATCAAGGGAAGATTCTCAATTCCTGGGCATTATTGAGCAGAAGGGTACAAGATTTCACCATATCACTCAGAATACTGTATAATTTAAATTTATGAACTATTTATTTCCAGGACTTTTTTTTAATAAGTTTAGCCTGCAATTGACCTTGAACAGCAAAATTGTGGGTAAATGTAGAATACTGTAAAAAAAAAAATCATCCTAGTGTAAAAGTTCAAACAGGGAGAGGGATGTTGGGACAGGAGGATGGTGTGGTGGTGGTGGTGGTGGTGGTAGTGGTGATCAAACTTAAGTGCGTATATAATAAATCACTCAGTAACCTACTATATGATCACCCACAAGGCTAGACACTACTAGTCCTAGAAGTACTGAGTTGCTAAACAAAGGCCCCAGTGCCTGATATTGAATAGATCTGTAGGTATTGTTTGTCGAGAGGAACTCAGAAGCCCCACAAACCAATCTAAGCTCATACTATTCTTCTTGGTTATCCACTAGAACTTGTTAATAAGACCCTATTGCTGAAGATACTACACAGGTTAGATCCAAGGTATAGAAAAACCAAACTGAAACTGAGTTGGAAGCTTCCTCCTTAATGGCTAGTGACCAGGGGTGTTATGCAGGTCGCTGGGGGTTAAAGGTATCAACTATCTTATCTGGTTGTGAATTCTATAAACAACATTTCCAACCTGCTAGTCAGATGCGCCCATTAGTGCAATAGTGGCACAACGGTTATGGAGGTAACCAACTGTTCCTCAATTCGATTTTGATACCTGCTTCACAAATGGATATCTTTATCCAGTATTGTAAACCTGGATGAAAACCCATGACTAAAAAGGCCCCTAGGAAGGGGGAACCTAATACCACTGAATTTACATAGCAACAAACTACTTTCTACAGACAAAGGCTACTCTAAGTCATACTCAGAAAGGCCTCTCATTGCAGTGAACAAAGTGAATGTAGAGACCTCTGGTTATAGAAGATTCTGAGAATAAAGGGTGCCTAAGGACACTTAACCACCCTCATAAAGCTCATAAGAGCCAACTGGGAGAAGTCTTGGAGAATGTCTGACACAGCTATTGTACTCATAAACTCATAGTGGCTGCTCCAGTGTCACTGGGCTCACAGAAATCCTAATAGTCAGCTATAGACTGGAAAGGGGCTCCTGGGTCCCTACCACTTATTGCTGATCTACTGGCAACTAACAGATTCTGGGAGAAGGGGGAGCACAGTATTCAGTGTGAGCCCATCAGACTGTAATAGACAGTTACAAGACCCTGGTCACACAGATGGCCCTAGTGGCCATTTGTCTGTGGGACACTAGGCAAAACAAAAAGTAGTGAACAAGAAAAACAAATTTGTAAGGAAGGAGGGGGCTGGGAGAGTTGGGGAAGAAATCAGAGAAGTTTGGAGGGCAGTCACTATTATGTATCATATGCACGTATGAAACCGTCAAAGAACAAATTTTATTAATAAAAGCTCAAACTCATGCTAATAGGAATGAAAGCAGAGCTAAGGATAGAGTTGAAGAATCAGAAAGTATGATAGCACTTGAGTTTCAAGAAAAAGGCAGACGTGATCTAGATGCAAGGGACAGAGTGGGATTTCAGGCAGAAAAAAAACAAAAACAAACAATGGCCATAAGGAGGCAAAAGATATGTGTGTAAGAACAGCAATGCGTAGCACCACCTGACCCTGGTCTTCACGGAGAACTGCAGGGAATGAAGTCAGAAAGGTGGCTGGAGCCTCATGGTTAAGAGCTTGTGTATGCCCTGCTAGGAGGTCCAAACCCGAAGCTGTGGGCAATGGGAAATCACCAGTTCTGGAGGCTCCTGATGTTGCTGTTCGCCATTTAAAAAAAAAAACAAAAAAAAACAAAAACCCATGCATTTTACAGCCAGTACATCATGCAGTCTCCCACTATTTCTAGAACATTTTCATAAACCTGAAAGAAAATCCTGTACCCAGTAAGCAATCACTTCCCTGCCCTGTTTTCTGTCTCCATGGGTTTTCCTATTCTGGTTATTTCATAAGGAACCCTGCAGTGCATGGCCCTGTGTGCTTGATTTCGTTCACTGAGCATAAAGTTTACAAACTCCATCAGATTGTAGCATGTGCCAGTATTTCATCCCCTATCCCCCTTTAACCTCTGGACGATGGTCCCATATATGGGCACATCACATTTCCTTACCTGGTGATAGGCATTTGGGTTGTTCCCACCCTTGGCTATAATGAAGGATGCTACTCTGCATAGATACAGGTTATTGTTTGAGTATGTATCTAAGAATGAAATGGTGGGTTTCTTTGGAAATAATATGTTTAAACTTAGAACTCATCTGAGTCTTTCAGTGAAAAGACAGGCACATTTGAAAATGCTGACTGTTCTATATGGATCGCTCAGGAAGTAAGCTCCTATAGAGATAGCTTCCCATGTAGGTATGCAGTAAACACCTGTTCCTCCTGGCTGCTCTCCTGAAGCCTTTCATTTCTTTTCCCCTGTATGTGTATCCATACATATTCTCATTCTCATTCTCTCTCATTCTCTCTCTCTCTCTCTCTCTCTCTCTCTCTCTCTCTCTCTCTCCCTCTCTCTCCCTCTCCCTCTCCCTCTCCCTCTCCCTCTCCCTCTCCCTCTCCCTCCCCCCCTCTCTCTCAGACCTAAGTCGGCATGCCTTCCAGTGGTCCAAATGTGTGCCCACCCACACACCTTGTGGCTTTGCAGCATCTTCACAAGCTTCTGTGCTAAAAAATCCTGCTAGCTCAGCCCATCTGCAAGAGTTCACTTTTGCTTTGTAATTCCTGCTCTGAGCAGATATCAGACTTAAATAAACAGACCTCTTGGGGCCCAAGGCGTGGCGCAGAGGAGCATGACCATTTCATCAGGAGACACCATGCACACTGCAGTGATGTGTCATCTCATTCCTGCTGAGCTGACAAGGGCCCATCACCATATGCCTCTCCTCCATCCCCTCCTCCAGACACAGCATGGCTAAGCAGTGGCTTCCTCAGCTGCCCTTCTAGATGTGTCACTTCAAAGGCAGCTAACATTTCTTCGAGTTGGAATAAGTTAGTTCTTCAGACTTTGAGTATGTGCTTGGATGGGCATGCAAGGACAGCAATAACAGAGAAGGCCTTGCTGATTTCCCCCTCAAACCTACTATAGGCCTGTTTGAACACTGGCATGATGGTCACTCAGAACCAGTCCAGAGCCAGGAATGAAATATAGTATCATTACTATGCTGTGTTCCTCAGGACCAAGAAATTAAACTAAGCCATGGTGCAGTGTGAACAGGTCTATCAGAGGACCTGGCCTGTGAGGAAGTGTGCTTGTTCTAAAATATGATCTCCACAAGACTCTCTTGGCAGCTGCTGATCATGCATTTACTGGGAAAGGTAAAGAGACAGCAGCTACATATCTGGAGAGTGTTTTCCTATAGGCTACATCAATCTAATATATATATTGGATTTTAATAGCTGCACCCCTCATCTTAGAGTAATTTATATCTCCAAAAATGCTTAATTTTGGACATTTTGCATTGCATTTTTTTTTTTCTTGACAGGGTTTCTCTGTGTAGCTCTGGCTGTCCAGGAACTCACTCTGCAGACCAGGCTGGCCTCGAACTCAGAAATCCGCCTGCCTCTGCCTCCCAAGTGCTGGGATCAAAGGCATGCACTGCCACCGCCCAACTTTGTATTGCATGTTTAAAGTGCAATTATAAACAAGCCTGTTAGAAACCACAGTACAACCTGTGGGTCATTCTGGATTAAGGAAAAATAATGGGATTTTCAGAAAGGAAAATGCAGAGCCTTGGGGAGGGGGTGCAGGGTGTGGAGGAAGCAATAAAGGAGCTAGCAACAAAACCTAAGTTCTAGTCTCAGTCTAACCCTACCGTGCAATGGCCACAGGTAGGCTGGGGCTACCATTTCAATGCCCCTGCTATGGCAGGCTCCACATTTCTGTGTACATGTCCTCAGCTAATTGAAGCTAGCCACGGGTTTCCAGAGAAGATTGACACCCCTCAACCCAAGACATAGAGTTTGATTAGTCTATGAGAATTAACTATCATTCGCCAGAGGTTAGTTTAGAAATGATCACAGGGCATAGTTATGACCAATGAAACTTGTGGAAATTGTGAACACTTCGTAAGAAGTGAGCCTAGAAGAGGGTTCAGCCTCTTGTCATGCCTAGGTTTTAAACTGTCACAGTGTGAGGCAGTGACTGAGAACAGCCATGTCCAAGCAGAAAGCAGGCTTAAGGCAAAAGTGCCATTGCTGGAACTGTAAAGCCTCCCAGCACCTAGCCTCTGTGATGAACTAGCCAGGACGCAGACTTCCCCCGGACTGCTTATTATGCACAGTCATGCCTTCTCCTCTTGGGTTATGCCATTTTTATTTGGATATTCTGTTATTTGACACTAAAAGATTCGTAACCAATAAACCTACCCAGAGGAGTGCATAAATGTTTATCAAGTACTTTATTAACTTCCTTTTAAAAAAAATTACACCCACAACCCAAATTATAATGTGTCATACCCCATCAGAAACGCTGCTGTATCTGACCCTTTTGGAAATAAAAACAACTTAGGAAAAAAAAAAAACCTAAATATACAGAAGAATTTTGGGGGATGGGGGTGGGCCTTCCATTTTAACTTGCAAATGAGACTAGAAGGGCGAGTCTCGTGATAGTTTAGGAAGAAACATATCCTTGATAATGTACACCTGCCACAAACTTCCAAAACGAAACTCTGGCGCCTGTTAGTACAGAGCAGTTCATTTCCATCACAGCATAATCACAACCCCGCTGCATATGCATGTGTGCGTGCATAAGGGCGCAGGGAGTACTCCACTCAGTACCTGTCAGACATACTCATTTCAGTAACTGTCACATTTGGGGGACATGCACAGTTATCCCCTTCCATGGCCCCTCCTGTCATTTCCTTTTGAAGTTCTCCAAATCAGGTGTTCAGGGACCTGTTCAGAGAGCCAACAGGTAATGAGTTATTTATACAGCTGCCACTTTTCTAAATCAGTGGTGGCACCTGAGGATGACTTTAAAGGACTGAAACGCCCATGCCATTGTACCGGTCAACTGCCCCCATACAATCTCCACCCCAGAAAACAGAATGGATTAAGCTCCTCCACCACCTCTTCTACATAAAATCAAAGGGCCTTCTCCTTCTAAATGATGCCTTCTGCTTATAACTTAAAAACAATTCGAGTTTATGCTGATGACAACATTCACCCAGTGCACAGACAGCTAACAAGCTTTGAGAGCGGAAGGGGCGGGGGAGGGGAGAATGAGAGGCGCTGCAAGTGACTGATGGGAGTTTGCAGCACAAAATCAGGTGGCCGGGAATCTTTGATTCTGCCTGTATATTCCTACCTACCTCCTACTAATTTGAATTTCTTTCAGAAGAGAGTAGAGGAGGAAAGAGGGAGGAAGAAAGGGGGGAACATAAAGGTTGGAGAAGGTGGACAGGGTAGGCAGGAGAGAGATACAAAGAGACAGACAGACAGACACAGACAGAAGAGAGATCCACAGAAGAGAAAGATGCATAGCCCTTGAGAAAGCAACACAACACAGCTTCCATGTTCTTTTAGCGGACATCTGGCTAGATTTCCCTTGTTAACTGCTGAGCTGTAAATGGTACCCTTGCATCTTTTGCTTCAAGCATATGAAGAAAAATACAGTCCTTTTCAGAGCCCTGTATGTCAGTCATGGCTGCTGCTCGCCTGTGTGCTCTTTCATTCGCCCATCTTCTTCATTTCTCAGCACTTGAGAGTCTAAGCTCTCTTCTACCAATGCTTACGTTGTCTAACTGCCAGGCAGAACGTCCCCAATGTGCCAGAGGCTCGGTGCTAAACGAGCTACAGTGGGCTGTTCTTAGACCATCACGATTTCTCCCCTGCCCCGCCACCAGCCCCACCCTAGAAATTTATCTTGGGTCAAACTGTTGTTTTGATGACCTGCTCCATAACTTCTCAATAAGTGATAAACTCTGTGGGTTTCTTCCTCAGTAACCTCAGGAATAGCATTTCCACAGTGCTCAGACTTAAAACCTCTATAATCAAAGTATCACTGTAAGTAGCTTTCTACAAGAAATTAATCCCAACTCAGGGGCCCTTGTCCGTTTCTGTGGATAGGAGAAAGAGGGCAGCTCTATTAACACAGAAACTACAGCATTTGGCATTCATTTTTGACCAAGAAACCTCTTTTTTAAAATAGGATTTTCTAAGGGTAATATTTATTGACTGTTGAATGAGGCAAATACTACTTACATGTCCCACACCGAATTAAAAATTCCTTAACATGTAGCAAAATGAGGTTTCAGCCAAATAAAGTGTCTCCCACCCTGTCCTGATTTTCCCACTCAACTCGTTCTGTGATTGCTACAGCTACATCCTAAGTACGCCATGCAGACGCAAGCATCATTGCAGATTTGCAGGTGAGCATCGTGTGATAAAGACAACCAAGCCTTCTAGAATCATCTGAACAGACATAATTTGCCACTTGAAGAATTTCAGGAATCTGTTTCTGGCTGAAATATGTCAGAAACCTTGGAGGAACCAAAAGGAACAGAATTCCTTCAGATTGTGAAGGGGGGGAAAAGAGAGTTGATTGATTTCTTTTTTCTTTCTTTTTCTTCATTTTCTTTTTAACCTATGAACAAAATATTTTTTTAAAAAAAAAATCAAGCTGGGAGAACACCCAGTAAGTAATTCACCTCATCCTCTGTAATTCAAGAAAGGAGAAAGTAAATCACAGGGCCTATTCTTCCTTTCCACTGCTGCTGAGATTCCTGATGGTGTCCCCTGGAGACATGATTGCTTGGTCTACAGTCAGCTGATCAGGCCTGAGTTGTAAGAAAGACAAATGCAGAGTGAGCTTCCTTGCACTCCACTGCAAGCAAACGCTGCCAGCCACACGACCTCCAAAGCTCACACTCCAAGAAGTTCGCTTACATCCTTTTAGTTAAAATTTGCAATAAGGCAGATTAATTACTGCAATCACTTTTAACCACAGGGAAACCCCCGCGAGCAAGCCAACAAACAAACGTTATCAATTCTAGCAGCCTTGGAAGATAAAGTCTGTTCTTTACTCTCAGTGCTTTATTTTGATTTTTAAAAACTCTTTACCAAAAGCTATGCACAGCTATAGATAATATCAATACTTGATGTTTTGGTTTGTTTGTTTGTTTGTTTGTTTGAAGATAACTCAAGTTGTAGGGATGGCTCCATGGTTAAAAGCACAAAAATGCTCTTGTAAGAAGATCCAGGCTCAGTTACCACAACCTCCTGTAATTCCATTTTCAGGGACTCCCACACCCTCTGGCCTTTGAAGGCACCTGTACTTGTGCACATGATGTACATAAACGCTTTTGTGCGTGTACACATGTGCACGCACACACACATACACACACACAGAGAGAGAGAGAGACAGAGAGAGAGAGAGAGAGAGAGAGAGGAATAAAACCAAATATCCTAAAGCCTAAAGCAGATCTACATGGTTAAAATTTTCTTATCTTTGTCATCAAAATAATGAGCTAATATTTTGCTTTGAAGGAGACATGTTTACTATTTGTATTATCAGCCAATCTTTCAGTTGGTTTGTTTTCAGTTTTCTCATCAGTTGCTGTTGTTGGAAGTGGGTGAGATACAGAGAAGACAGTCCAACAAAGTCTGATGACTGTCATTCCTGGAAACCAGCAAACCATAGAAGAAGACAGACCACAGATATTCAGACACTTTAAACTCACAGAAAGACAGTGGACTGTCTCCACTCTGCCTTATTGCAAATTTTAACTAAAAGGATATAAGCGAACTTGTTGGAGTGTGAGCTTTAGAGATCGTGTGGCAGAAAGAGACAAAAGAAAGGTAGGCTGAGGGATCAGGGCACAGATGATCTGAGGTGACAGCTTGCGTGGCAGAGGTCCCAGGATTAGCAATCTGTGAGGAGAATCTGACAGTCAGTCATTACAGGCTGATAAACTGGAGTTGGGGTCACTGCGAGTGTTCACAAGGACAGAATGGAGTCTGTTCTTGGTCCTGTTGGGAAAATCCTGAAACCTACCTTCATCCCATCAATGCTCCCACTCCTTGGGACCTCATGATTAGCAGTGACACAGGGAGTCTTTGTGATCCAAGATGCTCCTCCAACAAAAAGCTGATGTCGCACAGCAATCAAGAGCACTGGCAATTGTGAGCAGTCTGCCTGATGGAGCTGGAGGGCTTTTTTTCAAGCTTTGAAGAAGAAAAATTGGTAGCTAAGGAGGAGGAAAAAAAAAAAAAAAAAAAAAAAAAAAAAAAAAAAAAAAACCACCACAGCAACTCGGGTATAATTGAATGTGAACTTTCTATGACACGGCAAAAAAAAAAAAAAAAAAAAAAAAAAAAAAAAAAAAAAAAAAAAAAGTTTCCATTTTCCCTCTCAAGGCCATTGCTAAATGTTATCCACAGGACATAGTAAATGAAAACGTCAGTGGTTCTGGAAAGTTTGATCACAAGCCACGTAAAGCACCATTGTTTCTAAATGACTTTCCAAAGGATATTGCCGGTATGCAAACAGGCAAGAATGGAACAAGTCACTTCTTTTGATGACAGAGTAGCAAGAACTTAATTCCTGTTCCAGATAACCTTCATGGGTGTTGGTGACAGAATGTGTGCAAACCAGAAGATCACACTCGGTCGTGCTCAGCCTCCACACGCCATGGGACAAGATGAAACTACACATCTAGTCATTAAGAGTTGGGCTGGCTGAAGTAGCAGTTGTTTAATCAAAAGGGCTCATTTAATACTGCGTCTAATGTCAGAACTGATGTGGAAATAAAATGCGTCTCCTCTCCTCTGCACAAGATAAATGCATGTGCTGTAACGGAACACTGGGGAGAGCACGTAGACATTTCAGCCACAGTAAGCAAACCTCTCCTTCCTCTGCCCAGAAGCAAGGAGTAGCTTAATGAATGAGCATCAAGAGAAGCAAGGTTTAAAGTGTGTATGTGGGAAGGCACCGGTGCTTAAGCAAAATGTTTATTTATACCGTTTTTATACAACCCCCCCCCCGCAAAATTTGCTTTTGTCTTTACTTTATAATGCACGTACTAACACAGCCCTTGCACACAAATTTAAATGAATATGAAAAATTATGACTAGATGAACATCAGAGTAGTGCATTCTCAAAAATATCCCAAACATCACGTGTGTGTGTGTGTGTGTGTGTGTGTGTGTGTGTGTGTGAGTTTATGTGTACCACATACATGAATGAGTACAGGTGCCTTCAGAGGCCAGACTGTGATGGATCCCTTGAAACTTGAGTTAAACACACACACACACACACACACACACACACACACACACACACACACACACGGTGCTCGATGAAGCCAGAAGAGGCCATCAGTTTCCTTGGAGCTGTAGATATACAGGGCTGCAAGCAACCTGACATGGGTGCTGGAAAAGGAATCTGAGTCCTCTGAGAGAGTGTCAGGTGCTCTTGACTACTCTTCCTCACAACCCTAGCCTTTTAAAATGGAGGCATCCCCGTGCCAGGAGTATGGAAGGCAAGGTCTGCAACAATCTGCACCCTCCTGGGCCAAGGAGAAAGAATGCTGGCCTTTCAGCCTCCCTAGATAGCTCTACCGTTGGTAGATAATTATTCCCACACAGACAATACTTTGGTCTACAAATGAGCTGAAGAAAATCATCAATCTATTTCCATGTCAGGTAGTACTTGGTGGGTCCTGTACAGACTATTAATTTTGTGGAGAATAAGCAACAGGAGGAGCTGATAAATCATTAGCACAAAGCAGAGCAAGCCTAGGAAATTCCTTCCAGGTCTTTCTCTCTCTCTCCTTTTCATACAGAGAGCAAAATGACAGAGTATTTATGTACCACTCACTGTCTTTGATATCTCTGTTTATCTCATTAGACTGCTTCAAAGACCATTAGGATGTATTTCTACTTCAGGTCTCAATTCAATCCCCATTGACTCTCACAAGTTAATGTTACACACGTGGGGTCAGAATCTTCACATCTCTAAATTTCTGTCATTTCTAATTTCAGAAAAGCAAAATGCTACTTTAAATTCCACTTTGTTTATTGTAGACAGAATACAAGACTAAAATTTGATTTGCATGTTCAAAGTGCATATAGTTGGAAAGTAATGTTAATTGTTCTTAATAAGATCCCATAATGAAAACAATTTTTACATTAAAGCTAATAAATTAGCTAGGACTCCCAATAGAGTCCCGAGACCGTTTCCAATTCACACCTGATGTCTCCAAAGTTCTACACAATGCAGCCACAGGTCTCACCAATATTTATTTATTAAAGTAAATGTTCCCGGGCACCGAATGAAAGCACAGAAAACATTTCTGAAGGACCCGCCTTCCATCGCCCTTCTAGCTTGCCGTGCATGTGGACAGGATGTCAGTGAGTCCCCACAGGGCTTGACACTCAATCATGCCACACTGTATTCTCTGTCATTTCCTCACTAGCGCTATCAGCTCTCCCAAAGTGCTCTCCACTCTAGTCAGGTAATCTTCCCCCACCTACTAAGAGTAGCTTCTGTGTAATCCACTAGAAAATACAAACTCTGCTCCTCAAAATGTACCCTTAAGAAGGAAGGGATTTGTCCATTCTGTGCAGCTCTCGGTGTGTCTTTTACATCAAGACGATGCCTGACACTTCACCCTCTATTTCTTGAGTAAACAAATGGATGATGACTAAGTGAATGTACAATCTATCTTTAGGTTACTTCTGATTTTCTGAGACCTTACAGAGACAGTGCCAAGTCCACTGGCGTAACCTTTCTTTGATTTTTATACAGAAAGTCTTCTTTCAAACCTCCTTCATTCCCCACAGTACAGAGGAACCTGAAGATGAGAGCATTAAGTCCATTCTGCTCAAGTACCTACTTGGCTTGCTCAACTATTCCACACCTCTCATTTGATTAGGCAGAAGTGACTCATTTGCATATCCTCAGAGCTCATTCTTTGACCAAGAAACCTTTCTTGGAGCCAAAAAGCAGTGACCAGCTGGAGAGACAGTTCAGTAGTTAAGAGCACTGGTTGCTTTTCCAGGGAGCCAGGGTTCAATTCCAAGTACCTATATAATGGTTCATACCACCAGTAACCTCAGTTCCAGGAGATCTAATCCCTCTTCGGCCCCCTTCCCCCGACAGCTATGCACATTGTACACAGACATATATGCAGTTAAAACACCCATATACACAAAATGATCTTTTAAAAAAGCCAGAACCACAAGATCACACCGCAAAAATAACCTAGAAGGAGACATAAAAGATCCCTCAGTACATTCCAAAATCTTTTAATTTTTTACCTTCCACATATAAGCTTTTGTTTTTAACTGAATTGAAAAGTAAATTAGAGAAGTATAGTGTAGACTATTTTTAAAGTATTTGATAAGATTTCCTGTTATCCTGGAATTATATTTAAACATGAATCCTGCTCACCCCACTGCTAAAATACATCCATGTGCTTAATTGCAATGTTCACAGATGCACATCTGTGGAACTGACTGGCTCACTGAGAGATTCAAAACTTGGTGGTGTCATTTCAAGGAAGTAGGAATGAGGACGTTGGAGGGATTGGGTCACCCAGGGTGTACTCTCCTGTGCTTTGAAAGGCTGCACCCTTCTTGAGCTCTCCTCTTACTCTCAGCTTCCTGACCCCCATGAGGTGAGTAGCTCACCACCATGGTGTTTCTGCACTTCCCCGAGTTACTAAATGCAACAGAACTAGCCAACTATGGACAGAAATTATGAGCCTAAAATATGCTCCAAAAGTAAGTTGGTTTTCTCGGGTATTTTGTCACAGAAAGAAAAGACAATTAACACACCAAGTGAGCAAGATGGTGAGACAGAGACTGTTCAGACAGGGAGAGCTTGATGCTAGAGAAACACTGTGTTTAAACTGTTGGGGGGGGAGGGTAGCTAGCTCATTGTGGGCCATGTAAAAGCAGCACAGGGTTATAGTCCTGGTCCTTAAAACATTTACCAGTAACTTTACCTCAGGCTGGGGGTGGACTTTAGCTAGTGGAACACGTGTCTAGCATGCCCTGGATTTATCCCCAGCACTGCAAAAACCAGATGCACAGATGTAATCCCAGGGTCGGAGAGGTGAAGCCTGAAAGAATCAAGGCAGAAGTTCAATGTCATCATCTGCCACTTAGTGACTTGGTGGCCAGCCTGGGATATATGTGACCTCATATCCAGAAGGAAGAAAGGGAAGGAGAGGAGAGGAAAAGAAGAAAAGAAGGAAAGGAAATCAACCATTCTTGTTGAAGGTTCTGCTTGGACGTCCAACCTAAACTGTGTAAAGAATAAGCTAGATGTATGTGAAGTAGAATCATAAAGGGGGACAAAAAAACCCCAAAACATCCAATAACAACAATGAAAAACTTTGGGAGATTTTTCTCCCAAATCTCTGTATCATTGAGATGGATGCTTTTCTGTTTGTATGATTTCTCTTAGACAAATTAATGCATATATCATTTTCAAACCACTATGTCTTGTGTGGTTTTATTTCTTAATCATGAGAAATACTTACAGAGTCTCCAGGAATAAGATGTGCTAACATTTATGGTGGAAGAACGTTTTCTATGCTGCCCTCTCTGTGGCCTTCATCTGCATGCTAGCTTTGTCCTCTATGTCCACAGGTTTAAAAGTTTGACTTATTTTTGTCTTAAAAGTTCACTAAATGTGAAAATGAAAAGCTCGCTAAACAGACCAGAAAGTTTGTCAGCCACATTGTGAACCCTGTTTATTCCCCCATTTGAGTCAACTTGTCAATAATTAAAATTTCTAAATGATTATAAAACTCATAAGATAATTTGGAGAGGAAAGTAGGAAGCAGACCTTAAGCCTCTAGTTAGACAGATGTTTTAGGCGCATGTGATGACAGTTTTCAGTGTTTTGTGCTAGGAAAGTCAGACTACAGCCATTTGATGTCAGGTGCCAAAACAACTCGAACAATGTTTCCTAATATAAATGCCCGAACCATCTGCTGGAGACACGTAAATATGTATGGTTTTGCTTTCCTGTATTATTCACAGAATCAGAGTTTTAATGAAATTTCCGTGTCCCTGCATTTCCCAGAGGTGAAACAGATGCAGAAGAGTTACTCATCCAGCCTATTGTGGGTTAGTAGCAAACTGCTGTTGGAAGTGCTAGAGGGGCTTCTGGCCTCCTCCCCGACAAGGCTCCTGATCCTGTAATGACAGGAGTCACCCTTCGCTCTAAGCTCCCCCTCTCCTAACAGTATCAGCTCAATAACTTCCCAGGGGTCTAAATTCACATTGTTGTTATTAAAACAACGATACATCTCAGATCTAGCAAGTTCCCCAAGAACAGTCAGTCTTATAGACAGAGACAACAAAACCAAAGGTCAGGTAAGTTTGTACAATTGTGGGAGAAAACTCACTGGGGTTCAGTAACAGACGCAGTATGGGACCCCCTATCTTCTGACAGGACAGAAAGCCCCAGTGCTCTCCACAAAGGATTAGCTAGCAACTACCAATAGTATATATGTGGGGTAATTTTTTCATCTAAAAGATGCATTCATGACCAGAACAATGTAATTCATCTCATTAGTGTATGAGTTCTGTTGTACAGGAACTGTATTGGGCAGCCATCTGTCAGAAGCTATAGCAGGGGTTAGAACAGTGGGCTGAAAGATTGGATTCACTGACCTCTGATAACATTCTTCATCTCCTAAGATCATTTGATTCTGGACACCTCAGCTAGCCAGCACATTTCCGTAAGTATCCTGGAGTATCCCTGTGGGAATTGTCCTGCTGTAGACTAGACTCTGCTCTGCTGTTTCAGACACTACACTCTATCCAAATTGCATGCAGTGAAATACTCTAGGCAGAGGAATGTGTGTGTGTGTGTGTGTGTGTGTGTGTGTGTGTGTGTGTGTAAAACGCAATTCTGCCATTCCAAAGACAGACTACACTGCTTACTTTCACAATTGCCTTGCCTAAATGAGCATTCCCTAACTGAGCCTCCACAATCAGCTTTCACAGCCTGATCGTGTGG
Organism: Arvicanthis niloticus; assembly: GCF_011762505.2. NCBI lineage: Eukaryota > Metazoa > Chordata > Mammalia > Rodentia > Muridae > Arvicanthis > Arvicanthis niloticus. The sequence continues at coordinate 66,396,421 of NC_047668.1, read as the reverse complement.
TACGCTACTATCAGGATTAATTATGCAGTGTCTTCATGAGGAGAAATCAGATTTGGATGCAAGTTGGAACAGAAAAGATAAAGATTTACTTCCCAAAGGAAGATTACTGTATCCGATTGCCCCCCAAATTGCTGGAGTCCTTCCATACACAGACAGATTTGGATGGCAGTCCCCAGCTGGGCTAGCCATGGGAAGGAGGAAATTGACATGTTTGAGAAATGAAGACTATGCCAACGAACAAGATGGGGAAGGCCGGCACAGTATTAACCCCCTCCTTTCTCGGTAGTTCCACAGCAAGCTGTAATTCAATGTACATCTGTTCACTTCCTTCTAGATATTTTCAGATATGGACCAACCTCTGACTTCCTTTTGGGAATAGTGAGTCCAAGGAAAAGAAGTTTATTTATTTGTTTTTCTTTCAGGGGATTAAAAATTCTGCTGAGGTTTGAGCCTTAGAAGTTAAAGGGGGCTCTACAAAAGAGGATAATAGTACTGAAAATCTTTACATGCATAGGATTACAAAAAATATTCAAACTACCTGATTACATACATAAGATGGGTGTTGCAGAGATTCCAGAGGAGCAAAGTGGCTATAGGAACGCAAAGCCCAGTAACAAAACAACAAAGACAGCCTACAAAGTGTCACAACCCGTAAGAGTGTGACAGGTAGAATCTCTGAGCCCAAGTCTACTTTCAAGGACTTGGCCCTTGGCTCTCCTCTCCTAGACCCTGAGGAGGGTGGTCACCAGGAAGGCTGAATAATGAATAATGAGTAAAGTAGGTGTCTGAGCTCTCTTTAGCAGCCTTTACTAGTGAATTAGGGAATTCAATTCAAACAGACCCTGAACTTGGGGAGTGTTTGGAGGACAGACCTTCGCTCCCCATGAAACCCCCAGGCTGGGATGCCCACCTCAATTTAATGATATACCAACCAGCTCAACCCATGAGAAAGCCCTCTTCCCCTGTTCTGAGGTTTGCACCTCCTTTCTTCCAGGGGACATTTCTCAAAGGAAAATGCAACTTGAGGGAGGGAACCTAGTTGAGGAAGATCAGTCTTTGTGGCTGTCACCCTCCCTGGGAACAACGTCAGGAAAATCCACATGTACAGCCCAAGTCATCCAGGTGCACAGGCGGAGAAGAACCGGGGGAGAGTCAAAGGGAAGAGAAAGAGACAGCGGTGAGGGGTAAAACGGGTGTCCAGGAAAATGGTAAAAGAAGGGAAGGGTGAAGGAGCAAGGAAAGGGAGAAAGAAGAGTAGCTGGAGAAGGAAAGCAGGGAAGCAGCCTGGAAGGGTGAAAAATGCGCGGGGCAACGGAGCGCAGCGACTGGAGAGGCGACCGTGGGGGACCCGCGCGCCCCTGGGATGCCCGGGCTGTGCTCCGCGCGCGGACGCAGGGACGCGGGGCGCGCCCGCCGCTCACCTTTCAGGATAAGGGTGTCTATGTCCCGGTCGATGCCCAGGAAGTAGCACTTCCTCCAGAGGCCGGAGTAGGTGGCGAACAGCGGCCGGCCACACTCGGCGTCCAACCCGCCGAGCCCCAGCAGCGAGCGCCAGGACTCAGGGTCTGAGCGCCCGGGGCCGCCGGGGAGCAGCCGGCGCCCCAGGGGAGGCGAGTCCCGCAGCGGCAGGTGCGACAGCGGCATCAGGCGGTTCTTCTGATCCGGGGGGTCGGCGCCCGCACGGCTGCGCTCGCAGCTCTCCTTGTGGCGCCGGGGGTCGGTCTCGTACCAGTGATCGGTGAAGATGGCCGTGACGAGCAGCCCCAGGGAGCAAAGGCTGAGGCCGAGGCTTAGCGCCGTGACGAGCGCCCGTGGCTCCATGGCTTCCCGGCCAGCAGCAGCCGCCGGTGGGCTCGCCGCCGCCAGACACAATGCACTTGGCCTCGGCGCTCCGCCGAGCGCCCTCCCTCTCCGCCACCTGCCCCGCACTCTCCCTCCCACGGCCGCTCGCCCGCCCGCCCGCCTCACTCCCCCTCGGGAGCCTCCTCCCGCCCGGCCCCGCGCCCTCCCGCGGCGCTCACACTTTTCCCGTGGCCCTCCCCCTTAGCCGGCTCCCCGCACTCCCCAACCCACCCCCTACCCGGGCGGATCACGCCCCTCGTCCCTCTCCCTGCTTCCAGCTCCTGCCGTCAACCCCCTCTCTCCAGCCCATTCTCCCTTCCTTCACCTCTGCCCTCCGTCCTCCCTTGGCTCTCCCGTCCTTTCTCCTCTTAACCCGGTCCCTACTTTTCCTTTACTTTTCTTCAACTCTTCCAGATGCTTTTTCCCCACTCACGCGAGCCTTTGCGTGTCTGGCTCTTACTGCCTTTATATACCTGCCTTGCATTGCAACCCTTTCTGCACTTATTCCTGCACACACCACCTCCGGTCCTCTGTCCCTCCCACGACCTTACAAGACATCCACCGCCATCAGGCTGGATCTTGCCTCTTGTCCAAGTTGATTTTGATCACTGTCTCTGTTTTGCCCCCCAGGAACAAATCCCATCCTTGAGCATGGTCGGTTTTGACTCTTTAGACTCTTGATCTAGAGCAGCCAGCCTCTCTTCTAGACTTCTGAAGGATCCAGTCTCAGAGACCTTGGCAGCTAGCTCTGTAAACCTGCTTTCCCTCTCACCAGCTCATGGCAGCGTGGAACCCTTCTCTCTGCTCTAGCCCTTCTCCAAGAAGATGCCCAGTGTCCCTGGAGCCACAGAACCACAGTCAGAGATAATAGCCGCCCACTTCATTTCTGCCTGCTCTGAGATAGACTTCTTTTTCTTGGGCTATCTCCACGCCTGAGTGACTGACGGCCTCCTGGATCAATACGGCCTTGCAGTGGCACCTGCTCTGCCAAGTGATTATTGCCTTTGAATAAAACAAGCCCCTCCCCACTCTACCCCCCCACCCCCAGTGATAAATCAAAGTAATGATTTTCTCCTGTGCTAGTTTCTCTGACGATCATAGAGGGCCAACAACAAACTAGTGTTCTACACCAGTCAACATCTGAGGCTTTCTGCTTTTCCAGGGCTTTCAGGAGTCACAGATGTTCACTCTAAAAATGGCAGTCAGGATCTTTCTAAAAGAGGAATCCTTAGGACCAAGGTACGGAATGAATGGTGCACTATATATTCTGCATAGAAAGGTGCAATACTCTTGTCCTATCTACCCCTCCGGGCCATGTCAGAGGCAGAAAACCATGCTGTACGAGCCTAGGACAGCTACCCTTATGCTCTGATGCTATGAAATATTAATGATTCAAGAGATTATGAGGCATTCATTAGATGCTAAATGTCATTACTGTGTGAATTAATGGGACTTATTAATTAGTGCCCCGCATGCGCCGGCATCGAGGTGGTCTATCTGCCTCCTATGGAATGGCATCTGTATAGGTAGCATGAGATGCTGCTCCGACCCATTTTCTGCTGCTCGGGCTCAGCATCTTCAGGGATGTGTTTTCTGTGGAAGAGCACGAGCCTCTTCTGAGCTATTCCATTCACAGAAAGATCCCTTAAGCAAATCTCGGTCCTATCAGACCCCCGTGTCCATTTCTGCTGACCTGACAGTGTGAATTATTGCTGGGATTTTCTCACAGCTTCAGCAAGAACTGTGGTGAGCTCTGGGTCTAATTAAGGAAGACAAAGAATTACAATTTTAGTGTTCTTCTCACAATCAGCTTTCCCTTAGCAGGAAACACTAAATCCGGCAGAGGCAGTTCTATCAGGATTTACACAGAAATGATGGGACTTAGGTTTCCTTTACTTATATTCTATAATATGTGTAAGATTATAGATCTTTCCAGATATACAGAGCCCCCATTTAACTGTGAGTCCATTTGGCATCTGAAATTAACTTAGGGTGCCCTGTGTCATATACATGTACATACACATACATACACACATACACATATGGCATTTCTCAGGATAGTCATTACAAGCCTGAAGAGTCTCAAGGATTGCCTGGCCATTCATTCCTTTATCATGTCCTCACCTGATGTACTACCAGACAAATACTCAGCCACATTTCCTGTCACATTTCAGTCACATGATTATCATCACAATAACCCTGTCCCCAAGGGAAAGGAGGCAGCAGAAAACCTTTTCAGTCACTGCTACGTGACTTAAAAGAACATAGTGTCCTGCCTATAGAACACGGTGTTCCGCCTACATGGAACTCCTTGATCATACCCTTCTTAGAAACCAGCAGCATCCTCGGAGTTCATTTATGTCTCTGTTTAAAATCAACCCCAGCATATAATCTAAAGGTTATCCAGTGATGGATTGCCTTTGACAGTCTTTCATAAAAAATGTCACACATTACAAATATGGGCCAGCAGTGTGTAATGAGAGTGCTGCCTCTGCTGGTTCTGCATTATCTGCGTCGGAGAAAAGTGACATGTGATGTGTATACTGGCTTTGCTACAGCAACTGCACGCCGCTTCGTCCACGATTTCGGCATTCCTCCGCTGGAGATTTCCAGTGATGAATTGTCACCACCAACCACAGCTGCTCGGGAGTGAGGAATGCCTAGATGAGAAAACTGCTCCCAGCTTCACGCTGTTTCCAGTCTGGTGGCAAGGGTGGGGGATGCACAGAACCAGAGGCAAGGGCTGTGGCAGACATATAAACAGAGTGTTGTGGGATGGTGGGCGAAATGACCGACTGCCTGGAGAGCTGGGAGTCAGGCAGGCTGTGGACAGACATTTGAGTTAGTTCTCCAAGGATAGATTCGGTTTTGCCAAGGAAATAATATCGGTGATATTAACATCCCATTCATTATAACTCTTCGATTTTATGACCATGTAGTACACCTGGAAACTTCAGTGTTTATGGACATTGTAAAACTAATATTTTCCCAAGTCTTTAAGTCACCTAGTCTGGCTACTCTGATGGCTTCTTACATGGCTCAGCATTAGTAGGGCCGGAACCTCCACATTTCCCAGCGTTGCTTAATTCACTCATCTAAAATATGCCTTTGCTATCTCCAGACCAAATACCCTCACTAAACAGCCCTGTCGTGAAGGGACGGAGAGAGATCTGGAGAATTTCCACCTGGGAACTTCGCTGTATCGAACTCAGCATGCCTAAACCTCAAGCTTGTCTTTCTCTACATGGTGTCTGCCCCGCCTCCGATCTTTTTCTCTCCTGTTGACAATCTGTATAAGCCACTCGCATTCTGTGTTTCAGGATTTCCCAAATCATGCGGCTTTTTTCCTTTGAAGTGTCGTTTATGTCCTTCTGGGTCTTTTCCAGTAGCCACTGCTGAGCCTCTAGCAATGTCCCTCTGGATTGGCATGACAGTGCTTTCCTTGGTGCCCAGGATTTCAAGACCAGCTCTTCCTACAATCACCACAGATACTGTTGCCAGTGCGTCCTCCTTAATGTCCCTTTCCTCATATCACCTTACATGTCCCACTCTTTAGGATAGAGAGAGTAATTCACTGTATTTCCCTAGAGTCCTTCTTGTTACTGTTAAGTATTCCCATAGCATTTAAATGCCCCAACTGATATATTGGCCATTTTAAATATTAGAAAACAGAACACATTTGCCTTTCTCAAACACACTTGCCATAATATCTGAGTGCCAAACTTTGATCATATTTATCATTAAAGTCAGAAGTTCTTTGCATAAATATTTCCTCATAAAAAGGTCTACATAACATACATACATACATACATACATACATACATACATACACACAGACACACACACACCCCTCTCCATGTATCCCAGAGCTATGACGCCATGACAATGATTTATTGACACATCAATGCTAAGCTAACATTACTGGTCATAAATATTCTAAGAGACCTTCGCCTTTCTGTAATAGTGCCAAGATTCCAACTACCACCCTACATTATTTTGAACACTTGGATCAAGCCCATGCCATTTAACCAAAACTAGGAACCAGCTCATACAGAGTGAGGCTTTCCTTTTCCTGGTAATATCACACATTTTCTTCCAGTACTTAATGTAAGGATGTAGTCAATTATGTTGTTGATCTACAATATGTCATTTCTAAAAATACTTTAGGTATCTTCTCTAAGTTTTTTTTTTTTTTTTTTTCTGGAAGCAATGTTATTTTAACTCAAGATATATTAAGCATTTCCAATGTTAAGTCTTGGTGCTAGGTCTCACTGTATTCTGCCAACATGAGGGAAACATGGTCTATGCATGCCCTCAGGAAGCTTTAGGTTGGTAGAGGAGGAAACCAGAACTGCAAGAAGCAATGAAAAGCTTGAACAAATGATGTCACATGGGGCACAAACAGCATCGAAGAGGAAAACCTAGTCTAGAGACGGAAGTTTCCACTCTGAAAAACGTGGCATCAACACCATCTCAGGCTTTTGGAAGAAAAGAAGTCATTTCTTCTGTCAGCTAAGTCCGGGGCAAACCCAAAGGTATATTTTTAGAAGCAGCACCCACACCATGGCGCTCTTCTGGATCCCACACCTGTGGCAAATCATCCTGACGGTGCCATTTTGTCACAGACTAGATGCCCGAAACCACAAAATACCACAAAAGCCCTGAAATAGACAGTGCCTGATAAGTCTCTCATCTCACTGACACACCACAGAATGTCACCATTCTTTTTACACATTCCTGGATTAAGCTGTTTCCGTTTTGGATCCTTTAAGCACATATGGTAGGGGGAAAATGTTCAAAGAAACCCATAACCATGTTAAGTCCCACTCAAAGTGTGATGTGCTGGCAGATGGCGGCTCATTAATTGCCATACCTAACTGCACCCCGCACCTTGTCTGTGTTTGCAGATACTAGGGTTCAATTCTATGCTCTTGGGCCATATTTGACAACCAAAGTAGAACTGAATGTGCCTAAGATGTCCATTGCCTCCTATTCACAACCATCTGTGAGGCTCCCCCGATGGACAAAAGAGCCAAACTTACCAAATGTCTACCCATTTTCTCAGACATAAACCTTCTATCACAGCTGTATCTGTACAAAGAACCCAGGACCTGGGGAATGCACATGGGTGCTTCGGTCAAAGCAGCCTGCCCAACAAAGACTCAGTGCTCTCTAACTATCTGCTGCAAGGCAGGTGGTTCCCACCTTCACAGATACATAGTTCTGAACAACTACCTCACGTGGTTATCATAGCCTTTCCCTCCCCTGTGCCTATTATAGTAAGGACATTTAATGTAGATGTCATAGATGCAAATGGCTAAATAATTTATTAGTGACATATGTCCATACTGTTATTTACATTCAAATAAAAGAGGCAACCTATTATGTTCATTTATTCAACACTATTTGCAGAGTTCCTATAGGCCAGAGAGAGTCTTCCAAAGAGATGGTACATAGCCAGCACGAAGGCCCTGAGGCAGGAAAGAACTTTGTATCGTGAAGGAACTGAAAACTGCGTGCTGTGGCTGGAGAACAGCTGGTGAAGGATGAAGGAATGGGAAACAGCTCAAGTACGAGATGACTTTGCAGCATCAGTCAAGTTCAACCATACATGGACTTGGATCAAAAGAAAATCTTTAAGGAGTTTTAAGCAGGGAAAGGGCATGGATTGATTCATGTTTGTAAATGTCACTCAGAATGCTGCATGAAATAGGCTGGGGGCTGGGGATGGCCAGTGTCAGACAGGACAACCAGTCAGGGGCAATGGTCTAGTCAAGGTAGGTACTGTTAGCACATGGGCCAAGGAGGCAGCAGCTGAAACAGGGAAATGAGTGGAGGTCAAACTCAGAGAATCACTGTGAGAGCAGGTGATGGAGACCAGAACCAAGCCTCATACAACATTTTCAGTGAGTTCCTAAATGGTTTTGCCAGGAGCTCTGAGGGGGAAGACCAGAAGGGAAAAGCATTTAGAGAGAAAACCAGAAGAATGTTTTGGACGTGTTGACTTTGTGATGGCACTTAGCAAGCCCAGTGGAAAAGGCAGTTGGATGTGTGAATCTAAGACTAAGAGACGCAGCCTGGCTGAGGGTGTTGCTTGATGGTAGAATGTTTTCTTGATGTGTGCAAGGCCCTGGGTTTGTTCCCAAGTAGGGAGAGTTTAGAGATTTTGATTTAGCAATATCAACATATAGGTACAAATTGCATATAGACAGTTAAGTTCATGGGGGTAGATGAGATTGCTCAAGGGAAGTATGGCTTTAAAAAGCTGAGAGGTTGGGGGTCAAGGCTCTGAGACCATGGAAAACACAGAGCTTCATTAGGAGAGAAGACCCCAATCCTCTGGGTCCTCGGCTGTCACGTGGGGATGAGAATTGGCTCCTCCTTAGGGATGCTAGAAGAACCTAAAGAAGACGAAGCACTTAGACACTGTGGGTGTGAAGCTGATGCACAGCAAGCGTTCAGCGTAATCGTTGGCTGTCGTCATCTTATCATTTTTCATCTCCAACATCTGGAGACTGCTCACTTTTGCTGGCCATAATCCCGTAGTCAGAACATTACCCTTCCAAGGACTGGGCCCTAATGAAAAGCACGAAGGCCTGGTTTAAAACCCCCCAATACATAAATTCCCTGTCGTATCGGTGAGATGATATGCATCCAAACTATGTGGAACCATTACGCTCTTTCAATAGCCTATTTTGTTATGAGCCCATAAAGGGGGCTTTAATGTGGTTTTGTGAACAGCAGAAATGAGCTGCTGGGCCTGATAAGACGTCTTCATCGTCCAAGGTCTTTAGAGTGGATGAGCTGGAAAGGCCTGTGTGGGAGATGACTGCCCACAGCTGCTGCATCTTACAGGGACAAATCATATGATGCGGGGGAGTGTATCTGGACTGTTTCTTTCTTGAATAAGGGATAGAGAAGTTTCAGAGGACAAGGGGAAATCAAGTCAGCCTTGAACAGCACCTGTATAAGAAGAGAGACAAAACTACCCTCACTATTTATTTATTTATTTATTCACTTTACACCCTGATCACTGCCCACTCCTGGTCACCCCCTCCCACCATCCTTGATCCCCTCATCCCCGCTCCTCTGAACAGGTTGGATATGTTTTCCACCCTCCCTTTTAAGAAGGGAACAAGAGAAGGGTAAGGATTCAGACTCAGTCCAGACTGAAAGATGCAACTCCTAGAAGGCAGAAGGCACCACTGCTCGAGTAATGACAAACATAAACTCCATCGGCACGAGCTGGGTCAACATTCCTAGTTCTCATGGCCAAGATCTAGAGACAAAGGTTGAGTAAAATTCGAATCAACAGGATCACATAAGCATTTGTCCCCACATGTGAGAGCAAGGTCACACCCTGGACAGCTTTGTTTTCGTCTTCAATTCTTGTTTTGGATAAATCTCTTGCAAAACCAGGTGAGTCCAGGTATTCATGAGCTTGGATGTGAATAGCTATCATCAACGGGATGCTCAGAAGACTAGCTCAGGGTATGATCTATTCAACACAGCACTCTGTGTGCCAGGATTTCATCAGGCACTGTGGAGTGTGAGCATCTGATGCGCACAGTGCTTGGAAAGCCATGTCGTCCTTCTGGAAGAAGTCACCGGTTTGGCAGCCCTTGGCACATGATCTTCACGGTCACACACCTGAGCCCCTGTAATGAATGGGCATCACATGGCTTTGATGGTCACTCAAGGAGAGACTGGAATGAAAGCTTGGGGACAAATTACCAACTCACCTCCGACCACAGGATGGAGATGGGTAGGACCTTGTCAGGGTCAGATTTATGAGGCTGATTAAAAGAGAGAGGGGGGAATTCATCAGTGGCCAAAAAGGAATCCAAGTAGGTGGCGTTGATATATGAGCTCCATCTGCCTAATTTATTTGGTGTCGGCAACTTGCTCGTGATGGAGAGCCTTGGATGGTGTGAGTGGCAAGTCAGAGAGAGGGCTGGCAGTGGGGGAGATGTCTCTTAGTGTTTTCCAGCCAAGGCACCTTGTGCTTCAGGAACCCCATGAAACCCCAACACCACAGGAAGTGGTTCTCTCCTAGAAACCCCCACATTTAGCCAAAAGGAATTCCTAAATTTTCTACCGATGAAGTTTAGTCACAAATAGGAAAGGTTACTTTTGGGTGTTCAGGAAAATAATTTAATTACTCTATTTTTTTTTTCTCCCAAGGAGGCCTGCCTGGCTGGCCTCAGCTTAGAATTTGTGGGTAATTATTAGTTTTTCTGGTCTCACTTGGTGGTTTACAATTTTCTGTAGCAAGCACTTTTCTCAAAAAAGCCTGGGCTTTCTTTTTTCTCAATAAAATGAGAATTTAAAATGGTATTCATGGCTGTATTAATCAGATTTATGGGGCTCACTTTTAATGTCGCTTTAATTATATCTTATTATTTAAAATAATTTTTAAATGTTAATATATTTTGATCATATTCTTCACCTCACCTGTTCTTCCAGATCCTCTCTCCTTTTTTACCCACACAACTTTAAGTTCTTTCTCAAAAAACAAACATAAACTCAATATAACAGAGCCCCTCAAAACCAAGCAAACAAGGTAAAACCATACCACAAAAAAAAAGACCCTCCAAACCGTAACCAAATTGTTAGGAGCCATGCTGCGTTTGCTGAAGTAGCTATACGCTCGCCATTATAAGATGGCGCTGGCTTCCTGTTCCTGGTTCTTCTTGGCCTTGGTGTCTGCAGCTGTGCGCACGCGTAGGCGCGAATTTTCCCGCTGATAGTACTATCAGTGGATATGTAAATGAGACCCCAGTCTGTAAGCCAATGAGGACAGATCATGTCTCTTTGATAGTATATAAGTCAGTACATTCTGGGGCTTGGGGTCCTTCCTTTGTTCTCCATCTTGCATCCTTCTAACTAAAAGAGCTGTAACAATAAAAGATGCTGTCAGAAGAATCTTGAGTGTGACGTGCTCCTTATCGGCGAGGTAGCGTGTCGCACCAAATAAAAGTACACACACAAAAAATAGTTGTGTGGTTCAATTATGTGCTGGTCAGCTGCCCCTGAACATGAGGCCTGTCTTGGGGTGGTTGGTATACCCAGTGTTACTCTGTTGGAGGAAATTGATATTATCCCTCCTAACAGGTTTAAGTGACAGTTCAGTTGTTAGCCCTTACCCTATAGGCTAGGTTTTCATTCATTCATTCATTCATTCACTTCTTAGTATAACAAAATAAAATATATCAAGATAAAATAAAACTATACATTAAAGTTGGACAAGACAAACCAACAGAAGGAAAAGAGCCCAAGAGAAGGCACAGGAATCAGAGACCCCATGCATTTACACACTCAGGAATTCCATAAAAGCACTAAGCTGGAAGCTCCAGTATATAGGCAGATGACCTGATGCAGAGCCAGGCAGGCTGGGGTCACTTTAAAATGTGATAATTGGCAGCAGTGACAGTAAACCAGATGTGGAATCCTTAAGAGTTATTGGGGGATGGGCCTAGAATAGAGCCAGGATTGAGATTAAGGCCATCTGTGATTTCTGAGATCTGGAAGAAGATTTGAAGAAGAAGTTGTTCTTAAAGCCGAGGAAACAACATGATAATACTGAGTACTACAAGATCAAGGTATCTTAGCAATGGATTGTCTGTGAAACTGTACAACAGATAAAAACTGCACCAAGATACAATGAACAAAGCAACAGGCACAGGTAAGAGTAGTTGATGCAAACATTCTCTATCCTGATTTATCATAGGGTTGGGAATTAATTAATTTAATGGTTTGCGCTCAGCAGAGTAGTTATTTCCATAACTTCTCTGATTTTGCTGGCCACTTGTCACCTGTTGCCATGAAGTTCTTATAGGTTTATAGATAATACTTAGCATGTATTGGTCACATGCTCCTTTTCAGGGCCTGGTAATATTTTATATGTGGGTTTTTTTTTTCTTCAATCCTTTCCACAACTCCTAGTCATAGTGGCAGCATTGTTGTTAGGATCCCAGTCTTCCCAGTAAGGAAACTGGAGAAGCAGAGTTGAGCACCTTGCTCAGGTCATTCTTCACTGGCAGAGTCACAGTTTTAGTCTGCATGGTGGGACTTCAGCGTCTGTCCTTGTACCTGCTGTTTAATTCATAGGCAGGTGACAGGTTTTAGACCATGATGGACCAGGTAGCCTGTCAGATGGTGACAAGCATGTAGTTTCTGGGGAGGTCTTAAAAGTGAAACCAAAAGGATTTCCAATGTGACAACAAAAGGGAAGGGTGACAATAGAGTCAACAGACAAAGCACAGGCTGCTGAAGGGAAGTGGAAGTGTGGCCCACATTAGGAGCTCAGAGGGAGTGCACTAAGAGTTCTGTTAGCTACAAAGTCCAGACAGTAAGCAAGCCATGGGATGTGCAAGCATAGAGTTAAAGGAAGAAGTTCAGGCTAAAGATAGAAACTCAGAACCAAGAGAATCCAAATATAGACGAGGCTTCAACCATGAGACTGCATGATGTCAGCCAGAGAGTAAGCCCTGACAAGAAAGGTCAAGGGCTGAGACATGGAAAATCACTGTCTACTCAAGTCTAGGGAAGCACGAGGGGCCAAGAGGACATGGCCAAAGAGATGCAAGAGTTCAGAGTCCCAGGAGCTAAGAGAAGCAAGAGTTCAGACTGGAGGGATTCATCAGCCCCCAAAGTCAGTGACTTGTCTAAAGAGACAAGAGCTGGGACTTCATTGTGAGGTTTGGCTATGCAGATGTCACCAAAAGCCTAACTGTAGGAGTTTCAGCAGTGTTGGGGTGTTAGCTTGACTGGAGTATATCTGAGGAAGAATACGAGGAATAAGAAAATATGAATAGAATATTCTTGTTCAGAAGAGTAATAAGTGAGGAGGGGGTGACGTGAAACTAAGGTACAGTGTATTTGACGAAGGTTGGCCTGTGTGTGCACTAACGAGAATGATTAATGAGGAAAATAAAACATAAAAGAAACAGAAGCTTTTGTGTATTGTTTTTGTTTTAGGTTTTTTTTTGTTTTGTTTTGTCTTTGCTTTTTGTCTTGTTTTCTTCTGTTTTGTTTGTAATCTGAGCAAAGTGGTTATGTTGATAGCAGTCAGGATCTGGGACAGGTGTTTCCAAGTTCTTGGCCTGAAATCAAAGCCCATACAGATTACAAAATAGTGGGGAGACTTTATTCAAGAGAAGCAACAGAAGAGAATACACTTCAAGAGAACAGTGGGCCACATGTGTGAAGATACTCAAGGCTTCAAGATACTCAAGTACTGTTTGGTGCTTCTTTTTATAGGATACACAAGAAGAGGGATCTTTGGGGCTAGGAGTGTAAGCAAGTGATTCTCGTTTTGACTGTCAGTTTGGATTACAATCAACATTTGCTCACTGGAAATGCTTCTTTCCTTAATTCATCTGATGTTAATATGTACACCCTATTATTGATAGGTATTAGATAGTTAATAGAAGATTTTCCTTAAAAGTTTACTGAAAGACACAAGTTTGCCTTGTATTCCAATTTAGTTTGTGCCAGATCCACCCCCACACCCTCCATATCCAGAGGTACATAGTACTTACAGGTAGCAGTGTCTAGTACATTCTTAGAAGATGGGTGTGCATAGCTCAAACCAAATGGATCACGGGTTGCTAGTCTGTTTCCTAATCTCTCATCTCACATATGCAAGAGAGAAGGAAAAGGATCTGCTAGATAAATGGAAAGACTGTCATAGGTGTGTACAACATTGTCACTTATAGGAATGGTCAAAAGAGCTGAGGACACGGAAGAAGGAGCAGGGAGATGCGTAATTGTGATAATTTGGCATTGCAGAAGTTCTTTGCCAATTGGCATTTCTCAGGCGATGGTAATGTGTTAAGAGGACAGGGAAGCCATGAACAGAGGTGTCCATGAATGTGCTGCTGGGCCATAGGTGAATGGGAGCATTTTGGTGGTGAGGAAGAAGCATTTCATTTATGGTGGGTGGGCACTGTGGTCCAGCAAGGATGAAGGACTTTTGATGAAGAATCATGGATGAAATGGCAACAGGTTGATTCAGAACCCAGGGGGATTTAGATGCCATCAAGGTATTAAGCAATGGGGAAAAGAGCTGCATCACCATCCATGGAAAAAGAAAGATGACAATTACTGTAGCTGTGGTGACAAAGAAAATGGTACCAGTGCACCCAGAATCATTTGGGCATGAGTAAGAGGATTCGTAAGGACAGCACAGAAGCAAAAGAAGAGATGACACAGACTGTGTGACTAAGGAAACAACACTGGATAAGCCAACCCAAGGGGGAAAGGAATCAGGCGAACACTGAAGATCTGATGCTTAGGCTAAGATAGCTAAAGCAATGATGGCGCTCTCTGGACTGAAAGATAAGGTATGTAGGTAGACAGGAGGACAGCTTGAAAGGCTGAGGCCCGGGCCATTGAGACTCAGAGGGTAGAATGATGTCTATGCAAAATTGTTCACTGGATGGTGTCCACGGGAGATGGAGGTGGTGGAAAAACCAGAAGTCAGATGTGAGAAGTCAGAAGAGCCATAGGAACCACAGCTGTGAGATTTCAAGGTGAACTGAAAGAATTGCAGGAATGCTCGTTCAGTAGCCAGCAGAAAAGAAACTAAAACAGACATTAAGCCTTTGGATTCTGAGAGGTAAATAAACGTGAGGGAAAAAATATATATATAGGTAGCACGTGTTGATATATTTTTTTTTCTTTATCGGCAACTCCAGCAATGAAGGGAGAGGAATTGTTGTCCAGATGCAAAGGATAGGAAAAGCAAAGGTTATTTTGTAGATTTTTCTGTCATGTTGTTTGTTTGTTTGTTTTCTCCAATGTTTATGACCAAAGCCAGGCTCTCGTGCTTTGTAAATAAGCAGTCCACCACTGTGCTAAGTCCCAATCTCCTAAAGTAGAGGAAGAGAAAATGACACCAAGCTTACGGTATATAGCAAATTAAGCTTATAATTTGAATAAAGAAAAATTAAGTCATTGCTAGTATTATTATTGCTTGCCTATAAAACTTTGTTATAAACTGACTTAATGTCCGATCAATCAGACAGCTTAAAAGATTATCTATGGAGAGTCATTAGCGCCTAAGGAGATGGAAAAGTCAGGCAGAAGGTAGAAACCTTGTGTCTCAGTGAAAATATCAGCTTTGTGACTAGGGTGGGATCCAGTAATTGCCAGCCTCCTCCACAGCCCACGAACCTGTTCCCTTACATGGCAATAACTTGGTCAGTAAAATGCTTGCTGCCTAAGCATGAGGATCAGAGGTCAATCTTAGGACCACATTAAGATGCTGGGTGTGGTGGTACCTGTGTGTAATCTCAGTGTTGGAAAGGTAGAGGCAGCAGGATCCCTGGGGCTTGCTGGCCAGCTAGCCTAGCTTCATTGGTGATCCCTACACTGTGAAAGATCTTGTCTCAAAACACAGGGTGGATATTGACTGAGAAACATCTGAGGTTAATCTCTGGGTGTATCTCAACTTCCCAACCCCCAACCCTGCCACCGTGCGACCCACAAATGTATTCACGCGTATGTGAACATGTATACGCACATGCACGCACATTAAGCAGTAAAATTAAAAGTTAAGGATTTTGTTGAAATGAGAGATTGTCCTGAATTATATACATACATCTGATCTAATCATGCAGTCTTATAACCATAGAATTTTTCCCTGTGACAGTCTGGGAAGGGAAGCAGTGTGACAACAGAGAAATGGACAGGGGGACACAGTGTTACTGGCCTGGAAGAAAGAAGCTATCATGAACTACAGAATGCAAGCTAACCCCCAGAAGGCAGAAGGAGCACTGAACCCATTTTTCCCAGGTCTCCGGAAGGAGCCCATCTGAATCCCTTCCCTTCACTCCAAAGGGTCTAATTTTGGACCTCTGACCTACAGAGCTATAATGTGATAACTTGTATTAAGTAGCTAAGTTACTAGTAATGTGTTGTGGCAGCTTTAGAAACAAACCTGGTTATTAAGCTGCTTCTATTTTCAGACAGGCCCACCCCAGTCCACCCCAGCTCACCACTGCCTCCTCTCCTCCATGACCCCTCGGTATACTGAATGAATTCCAAGAGATTCCAAAACTGAAATCCTTTGCACAAAGCATCTGCACTGTATCTCACAGCTGGAGCGCGACTGAGATCTCCTGAGCTTCCTGCGTACATCCCTTCTCCTAAGGCATTATTTTACGTGAGCACTCTCCCTCTACCGCCCAAGCTGCTGCTCCATGTGCCATCCAGGACAGGAAGGGTTTGAGAATTATTGTAGCAGACTCTCCAGAAAGCAACAAAGCAGCCCAAGTGTGGATTATTATATCTATAACAGTTTTAGGCATGATCGGTCTAGGGAGGTCTTTGTGTTCACCCAGAACCCTGAGGTGTTCCCAGCATCATACAGTAGTGAAGATGTCTTTCCCTTCCAACACACGGAATGCTATCAGAATGGATTTTTACTTGATAATAACAGAATAAAGCTTGTGTAGCAATTGCCTTGGTTACCTGAACCCAAGTTGCCAAGACCACAGACAGTGCCTTTGGCTTTTGCTTCTCTGGACACCACAAAAGGACTCAAGGTTTTTGAGAGTTACAGGCAGGTAGATCTACACTGAGTGAGCAGCTGTATTGGAGAGGGGAAAGACGTAGAGGTTCACCGATAAAAATAAAAGGTGTAAGCAAATAAATCCAGATGAATGTGGAGGACTAGACAGAAAGACTTCATGGAAAAATAACAAGGGGAGGTGTAGATGCTAACATTCTTAGCACAGGAATGAATATGGGAAATGTTATGAACACAGCAGGGGGCAGAAGCTTCCTGTGAAGTGTGCAGCAGGCTCTGTGCTCTGGAATTGGGGCTTCTGTTTTTAATGATGTTATGACAAGACAAGGGTTCATTCTTCACCTGTGGGAGGTTGTGTTACTGACCAGACTCCAGGAGGAGAGACCTGAGTAGGTCTGGTGGAAGAGCGGCTGTGGAGCAAGGAATGAGCCCTGAAGACAGAAGTCAGTTCTAGTTAAGCACTTAATGTGGGAGCCCACAAGAGGGCTCAGCAGATGAAGATGAAGGTGAAGCTGCTTGCTGCCAAGCATGACGAGCTGAGTGTAATCCCCAAGACCCACGAGGTTGAAGAAGTATTGACTCTTGAAAGTTGTTCCCTCACTCCTACACACATATGCAGCCACACCATAAAACATACCCAGACACAACAGAAAAAATGATGAAACACACACATACATACATTCATACATACATACATACATACATACTAAAGACAGATAAATGAATGATAGATAGATAGATAGATAGATAGATAGATAGATAGATGATACATAGGTAGATAATAGATGATGATGGATAGGTAAATAGAAGATGATAATGAAGAAGAAAAAAAGACAGATAAATGGGTAAGATACCTAGATCCATAGATTCATTGATAGATTTTTTTTAAGAATTAACTTGAGCCCTTTAAAAAAAATAGTATATGCCCTGAGAAACAGTGCTTCTCTGAGCTGGCAATATTTGGTAAAGCCAGAACCTTCTAGAAGGTTCAAATTAGCTATTTCTAAGTCTGCTTACCTCATTTACCCATTCCTTTCTGAAAGAAAAACTCTTCCAAGAAAGACTCAGGCCCATGTTTCCTATTGTTTCCTTCTTCAGGTTCCCAACAAGCATGCACTCTTCCCTGGGGCCCCCATAGGCCGTTCCCTCCTTCTCCTCTCAGGATCTGTGAGGTTTAAGTTTTCTTTTCAATGTTAAGTTTAACTTTTTAAGTTAAGTTTTCAATGTCATCTGGTTTATTTTCCACAGTATATCAGAATACTAATTAAAAAAAAATACTCCTTAAAGCATAGCCCCATAGCCATAGGTGTGTGAAGCCTTGTTGATTAGCCTGGGATTCAGGCTCAGTTGCTTTGGTGGATGCTATTAATAGTGTGGCAGCTGTACGGAGGCTAGGAAGATGACTCTGTGGATAAAGTGCTCACCATGCAAGCATGAACACCTGCGTTTAGGTTCCCCGGAAAGCTAGACACAACAGTGTCTGTCTGTAATTCCAGCACTTCTACAGTGAGGTTCGTGGAGACAGGAGATTCCCCAGAAACTCATAGGCCAGTTAACTTAGCTTAACACAGCAGCAAATAGTGAGAGACCAGTCTCAAACAAAGGCTGATACCCAAAGCTGCCCTCTGACCACCACGTGCTCCCTGGGTTCTACTCTTGCCCGTACACCTCACATACCCCTCCATGTGCACACACATCATATACACATATAAAAATTTTTTAAAAAACAATAAAAATAAGGTGGTAGCTGTGTCATGAGACAGGATGACTTGTTTTACTCTGACCCATTGCAAGTAACGCAGCAAATCTGATCATTTAGCATGTTTATTTAGAGACACGATGCACCAGCTAGAACAGCACAGAACCAGCTTCTCACTCTGAGAACAAGCCAAGCCCTTACGTAAGAGGCTGGAAGGATTGAGGTCAGGAGAAAGCAGTTCTCCCTCACCATCCTGAACTTCAAGATTTCATGCCTGTACCGCCCAAGGAGGAGGACCACATAGGGATGACAGGCTTGACAAGGATGACAGGGATGACATGATGTGTTCTCTCTGGCCCTTTCCAAATGTTCTGCAAGAACAGAATCAGTCCCTTAAGTCACTTCACAGCACAGAGCCTTTTTCCCTTCCATGCAACCATGACCTTGTGTATTCTTGGGGGGGGGGGAGCGCTGTTTCAAAGTTGGGAATGGGGTGGGTAAGGCACTTGTTTTCCCTTAAACAATTCTAAACTTTCATGCCTGAGAAACTGCTGCAAGCCTGTTTTATAGCTGAAGAACCTGAGACCTAGAAAAGTAGTGATTTACCTGGGATTAATGGCCTCACTGGGAATAGATTCCCTGTGTGAGCTCTACACTAGCTGTGTGTGTCACTGGAGCATATAAACTAACTTCCCTAAACTTTCATTAGCTTCCCTGAAAATGGGGACAATAGGGCCCCTCACAGGGTTCCTGTCTTGTTCAAGACTTGAAAAGTGCTTTGTAATCTCTGAAGAAGAAAAGAGAGATTGTATATTGGTAGCAATCTCATTAAGCTGATGGAATGAGGAGGGGATGAGGCAGGCCAGTGAGCACTCAGGACAGTGGGTCTCAACCTGTGGGTCTCAGTCCCTTTGGGGTTTGACCACGCAGCAGTAGGGATGTTGAGAACCACTGACTTAGACTCATGGTCCCACCCTGTCTCAGAAGCTAGTGCATGCTCTAGAAATACGATCCTAGGAAACAATTCTCCTGATAGCCTCAAGCTACTATAAAACCTCCTTGGCAGCTACAGAGTTGTTCTTTTTGGCTACTGTGTAGTCCCAGGCTTACTCTGAAAACCTTGGCTGAAACACTTTTAAATTATTTAAACTTCTTTTTAAAACATGTATATATTTAGCTATAGGAATACTGCATGCTAATTGCAATCTTTACATTAATTCAGAAATATCCCAAAACCAAGGGATGGTCTTCTCACCCTCTTCAATGCTGTTCCCCATGGGTATCATTGGTCCACATACACAGTTGCAAAACATATACATAGTATGTATGTGTACATATTGGACTATACTTGATGACTGGCCTTCAAGTATATCTGTGGGCATTTCACTCTTACAACTGCAAAATAGCTGCAAGCTATTTTTCACAGTTACATAATACTCCACTGTAGAAATCCATCATGATTTGTGCTTGTTCTCTTTTATTAGGTCATTTCCAAATTGTACTTATTTTTGAGGCAGAGTCTCCTGTACCTCAGGGTTGCCTTTATATTGGATGTAACAGAGGATGGCACTCTGCCTATTCTGGTTTTTTTGTTTTGTTTTTTGTTTTTTTGTTTTTTGAGACAGGGTTTCTCTGTGTAGCCCTGGCTGTCCTGGAACTCACTCTGTAGACCAGGCTGGCCTCGAACTCAGAAATCTGCCTGCCTCTGCCTCCCAAGTGCTGGGATTAAAGGCGTGCGCCACCACCGCCCAGCGGAGGGAGGCACTCTGAACAGCAGATCTCCCTGCTTCCACCTTCAAGTGATGCGATGACAAGCTTGAGGCGCAACTCCAGGTTAATGCGGTTGGCACTAGGGATCAAAACTAAGGCATGTGAGGCAAGCACTCTACCAAATAAACTGTACTTCAGCCCTTCAATTTATAATTCTTATATATGGTCATCCTTAACCTTACTGCGCATGTGCGTGTGTGGACACGGTTTATCCATGCTGAATTTATCCCTACTCTCCACTGGAATAGAAACCTTTTCCTTCACTTTTGTTTTGTTTTTCTTTTTGTGTTTTGTTTTGTTTTGTTTGGGATACGGTGTTTCTGTGTAGCCTTGGCTGTCCTGAAATTCATTAAGTAGACCAGGCTGGCCTTGAACTCAGAGATCGCCTGCCTTTGCCTCCCAAGTGCTGGAATTAAAGGTGTGCGCCACCACCACCACCCAGCTCCCTTTCCTTCACTTTAGGTAGCATTGATTTCTACTGTTCTTCGGTCACCAAGCGTGCCTCTACAGGGCTTTGCAAGGGAGACTTAGCATTCACATCCTTCTCCTCTCACCTTGTCTGATCACACGTTCCTGCTGACAAGCAGCATCTGCATGTACAAAACAACCTCCAATCCCATCAGCCCAGGATTGCTTTAAATATACCAAAGAGGTCATGTCACAGTTAGTGAGTTTCATAAATAACCGCCTAATGAATAAAAAGAAGAGGATGCCAAACTTCCACTCTGCCAAAAGATCAGACGCATCTTCGTTGGAGACAGAGAACATTGATCCCTCAGCAGCTAAGCAAGGCCCTTGCACGCCCAAGGCAAGGCTCTATCTTGGTGGGCTGCGCGGTTCCAACCTCTCTCAGCTCCCACAGCCCCAGTCCATGCATCTCAACTCCTACTCCTGGAACAATGCTGAAACACATTCCAACTTCCAAAGTTGTCTGTAGTTTCAAGAACATCCTTCTGGAGGGCCCATTTCTACTTACCAAGCATGCATGCATCTGAGCTTCTAGACCAACCATAATTCACCTGCTACGCTTGTACTTTTGGCTGAGCTATGGTTTTCCTAAATTGAAACATTTCTTAGGCTCAAAGATCTCCCTGGTGTTCAAAAGGAAAATTGGTTTCCTATAAAAGCTTGGCATTGCTATCATTAATTAACAGAAAGCAGAATGCCTCTGTGTGTTTACCTTCACAAAGGGTATCCATGCATTGCACATCTTTCCCAGAGGCATAGTTCATTCCTATAGAGCAGAAATTATGAATGTATTTAAAAAAATAAATGCATGTCTCTTATCAGCAGGGAAGTTTTGAGGAGCAGAAGACATACTTCATCAAAGGACACCAGACACAGAGATGTGAAAATTAAACAGAGCCCTTTGGTAGGAGAAAGTAAATGAAGTTAACCCTTTCAGTAAGTCTAAGAGCACTTTTCTATGGTTTGCTTCAACATTTCCAACAATCTATGGGTTAATCATCTAGCCAAACACTAGCTATTTATTTACTAGCTGTATATATTTAATCTGATTTGGTAGAGCGCTGGTCTCCTCTCTCTCTCTCTCTCTCTCTCTCTCTCTCTCTCTCTCTCTCTCTCTCTCAGGGGCAGCAATGTAGGTGGATCTCCACACTCCAACACGAGAGGAAAAGGTTCATATGCTAAGCTGTAGAAAGATGGAACAATCGAATGTACCTGAACTTCCCTAAAACTACAGACACGACCAACATCAGTCTGGGTGTCATGGTTGGCACATCACACTCAGCCGATGTCTACATATCTTCAAACACATTCCAGAATCCAAACCAATGGGTTATAACTAAAACGCCTGCCATACTGTCAAGCTAGATTTCTCCATGTGGATGTTCCTGGGTACGTTATGCTGATAAGCCAGACTCCACAAAATAAATACGACTTGATATCATCTCTGTGTGGAATCTAGGGTACAACCCTATGGTGGTTTGGATGAGAGTATCCTCCATAAACTCAGTTGTTTGAACACTTGGTCCTGAGTTGATGGTGCGATATGGAGGAGGTACAGAATGCATAGCCTTGTAGGTGGGAGCACATCACTGGAGACAGGCTTTAAAACGTCACACCACTTCCAACTTGCTCTCTGCTTCATGCCTCGGACTCTCTGCTTTCTATTCCCACGCCATGTCTGCCACTTGTGGCTATGCTTCTCTTTGCTGCGTCTTTACACTCGACGATATTGTGTTGTGTCGTAGCCTTGAAATTTTCTTAAATGCTCTCACTCCAGGTAGAGTAGGAAACGGAAATTCTGCGAGGTGACAGAAATGTTACTAGTTTGACCGTGGTGATCACTTCGTAATGTACACACATACCCAAACAACAGGTTGAACACCTTAAATATCTTAAGTATGCACAGTTCCAATTTGTCATACTTCAGCAAAGCTGAAAAATTAGAGTCTGTTCAGATCCTGGAGTGAGACTGAAATAAATGTTCCTTGTGTGGTTTGGTTTTAGCTGGCATCATCTGAGTCACGATATAGGGAAAGCTCTGAAATGATTTGTAGTGTTAGCTACGTTACCATATGCATTAGTTGATTTCAAGCCATAATGTAACCTGGATTGTATTCAGTGGTAGAATGACTACCTAGCATGAACCAGGCCTTGGGGTCAATCTGTAGAACTGAAAGAGAAAGAGGAGGGGAAGAGAAGACAGAAATGACTTATGAGTATGTCCTTGAACTCTGGAACCTCACTGTATTTATTATTATTATTATTATTATTATTATTATTATTATTATTATTATTTTGCTTCTATGATTTTTATAACAAGGTGGGGGGGCAAGAGATGCTGGTAAACACTGCGTTCAATAAACACTTGCTGGCTTTAATTAGAGATGATTTCCTATGTTCCGTGATAGAAAAACATCAAACATTTTAATTTAAAAATCCTACTCAGAATCCTTCAGGCTTGTCGCTCACAAGAAGCAGGAGGCACAAGGGGACCACAGCTGAAGGAAATAGCTTCTTGGCAGTCCTCTTTTTCTCTCCCACCCCCTTCTGTTGAAGGCACTGCCAGCGCCAAGCAGAGCAATGCCATGTGTCCTGGGAGCACCGAGCAACATCAATTCTATTAAACTGAAAATGGAACAGAGCACAGAGTCCAGCAGGCGAGAGGCTTGCTGAGGTCTTGGCAGCAAAAGACAGGCAGAAACAGGCAAAAAGGAGCTGGAGTACAAGCCAGGCTAGCCGCAAACCTGAAGGTCTTGGGTCTATACTGGCAGGTGCCAGTCACTGCTTGTTAAAGGATCACAGAACCTGCAGGATTTATTTCCCCAACCTTCCCTGCATTGTCCTACATACTCTGCTCTGTTTCTTTCACTCCAAACTCTCTGTTCTTTCCTTTGAGTTCACTTCAACCTGGCACCCCTGCTGCATTTTTTCTCAACAACAACCTACCACTTCACATCTGGGTCTGGCATTTCTTTTTTATTTGGTAATGCTTAAATGGCTTCTCTTAAAACAATGAGTGTCAAGGTTCCTTTAGTCTGCCTTAGGGACCCACTCCTGTGATTGTTTCTATTGGAGAGCCCAGGTACCCAGCCAGGCACTTTCCATTGGTCCTTGGATATAGGAAAGTCTTTGGACAATCCTCAAAAGATATACTGGATTCAAGCATAGTCCAGTTTGTGAGTACACAGAACTTCAGCTCAAAGGGAGGAAGGAACACAGAAGACTCATGGGTAAGGTACGCTTATGGTGTCAGGCATCAGGCAGCTGGTTAGCAGTGGACGCTGCAGGCCTGTCAACCAGGGAGTACTCAGGAACCATACCAAGCACATGTCACTGGACCCAGATGAGCACTAATTCCAAAGGAAAGGCTGCCATAGTTCCTACCAAGGTTGATCTCATAACTGTTGTGGGCATGGAGTTCAAGCTGTTTGGAATCTAGCTTTAATGTAAGAGATACAGGGTGAGTCAAAAGCAAGGCGGGCAGAGACATGGTAATGAGGATACTTCCTGGAGGGGTGGCCTTTGACATTATTCTGATGAAAATAAGTTATTCTTTCTTTCCACTCTCATAATGTTTTAGAGAACTTAGGGGAAGGAAAAGAAAGTTGGCATAGTTAGCAATTTTAAGCTTTCTAAACTAAGGACAAATAGTTCTGAAAGCATCCATACATCTCTTCACAAACCAAGATCAAGGAGGAATACACCTGGTTAAAAGATAAGGAATAAACCTCCCTTTTGGAAGATCCAAATCAGACAACATGTCATTCTATAGAATAGTGAATTAAAGGAAACACCCAGGCCAAAGAGGCCTGCTGATTACCATGTCACATTTGAACTTGCTCACCAAGATCAAAAGGTCTCCTCCCAAAAGTGTGTCAGTAATTTAATCTTCCCTGCCATGTAATCTGGTTTGCAATTGTAAATCAATGCAAAATCACGACAGCAAATACTTAAATATATGCTTCAAGCCTGGGCAATTGCCCAGAAGTAAAATGCATCCAAAGATCCAATATCCTGACATTTAATAAAAGTTTGAATTATATTTGCAGCCTGCTATGATTTAATTTTCCTGAGTTCAATATTTAATAAAACTATAAAAATCTATTACATGTATCTTGCGCCATTGAGAAAGTATAGCTGACCTGTCTTGTTCTAGTGCCGCGCTGCAACAGATTAAATCCCAATCTGACCGTTAGCTAGTTGGGTAACATATCATTCAATCTGTCTGTCCTTCAGTTTTCTCCCCACTTAAATAGGGATCAAAAGAGAATCTATTTAAGATGACTGTTGGGAAGATTCAATGATTGTACATGAAGACCGTGGGCCACTGCTGGGCCTGCTGTGTGGGCTCAGCCATTTTAGTTATGTTTAATATCTTTTAATGTATAACTGGTACCCTCTTGTTCTTGTTTTGTTTGCTCACTGAGGTCAAATGGCTGCACATAAACTCTTTTTAGAGAGAGAAGAATTTTCTCAATTTGTGAATTCAACAAGGGCACTCTGAGGTCAAGTGAGCCCGTATCAGCAGAGATTTATCTTGAATCAAACATGAGCCTTATGAAGGTTAAAGTTAGGGCAAACTTAGCCATCATGGGCTCCTGAGCTCCAAGGCTGATAAAATGTTCACAAAACACCAGAAATAGAGAGCTGGTAAGTAACATACTGCTTGTGTCTACTTCTGTCACTTCTACCCTGATCCCTGTATAACACTAGATGCTGTGGATCCCTCCAGCAGCTAGAAGGCAGACAGTGATGCCAGCTCACTGTGTTAGTTAATGAGATGGTCTATGAGCCTTGAGTTGACAAGGAGCTGATAAGGCCTCTTTTCTTCACAAACGCTCAACCTGCATCAAAGCAAAGTGGTCATGAGATTGGAACAGCTGAATGCAAACATTTTACTTAACTTTTTTCCTCTGTAAAACTGAGGAACTTTGGTTCTCTTCCTGTGTGGCTGACTATTTTGGAAGAATGTGGCACAGAGTGCCTAACTACAACAGCCCCTACTTATCAACAGTTCAAGTGCATTTAACCTCCAGGACAGTCTGTGTGGAGGTTATTACCCTGGGAGCAGTTTTAAGGCTGATGAAATAATGGAAAATGAAAAGACTGAATTTTTCTAAAATCAAATAGCTATTGACCTGAGCACATCAGCCTGAGACTGTCTTATCTAACTTCAGAGAACACTGCATTTAACTTCTGCACTGCAGTAAATGTTGGTTTCTATGGGAACTGGGGAGATAGCTCAATGGGTAAAGCATTTGCTGTGCTAGCATGAGTATCTGAGCTAGTATCCCTCTCACCTGTGTAGAAACAGGAATGGTGACATGGGTCCCAAGGCTGAGAGTCAGAAACAGGAGTATCCCAGGAGCAAGCAGGTCAGCCAGGCAAGCCAAACTGACAATCCCCAGGCTCAGAAAAAGACCTTGTCTCAAAAAAGGTGGGATAAAATAGAGAAAGACAGCCGACATTGACCTCTGACCTCTGGGTGCCACATGCACATCACACTGAGCGGTCTCATACTCATGCATACAGCACACAATCGCAAATACACAAAAGGATTCCTGAAATTGCTCATAGAATCTTGCCTACCACACTATCAAGAAAGCTGAAATGCAAGCCAGGAGTGGTGACACATGTCTTTAATCCCAGCACTTTGAGGCAGTGGAAGGCAGATTTACAAATAGGTTGAGGTCACCCTGGTCTACAAAGTGAGTTCTGGGACAGCTAGGGCTACACAGAGAAATCCTGTCTTGAGAAAAAAAATCATCCTTCCCTTACAAAAACAGCAACAACAACTGAAAATCAGAGATATGAGGTACTTGTCCAAGCATTTTAGCAAAGGAAATCCTGAATTCGAAATCAGGACTCCTGTCTAATAACCCTTTTCTCTGGAACCTGGTTGCTTCTATTTACCAGAAGCAACAGTTTTCTAACTTTGGTAAACCAGATCCTCCTGTCAGAATGCTAAAAATGACGTCCTTTTTCAGATACAACTCACTCTTGTTTCACAAGCTCTATCAATTCTTTTGTAATGCAAAAAATATTGACACAAATTGAATTCTGCAGGTTAGTACTCAAAACATCCATTGTGGGTTTCATTTTGTTTTCCTTTTAATTTTCCTACATTTGAAATTTCCACTTAGGTCATAATTTGTAGGTTTAGATTTTTCAAAACCTACTTTAATAAGGGTTCTTAAACCCTTCAACCTCCCTGCTAGCCAGCCCACCAGAAGTAGGGGAAAAGAGAGGTTAATAGGCAATGGGGGATGTGGTCCTGTTTAGAAGTAGTTCTTTGGATCTATTCCAATCTCTGTTGTCAGAATATGAGCAATCCCGTCCAAAATACTAATCACAAGCCAGTAGCAGTGGCTTAATCCAGAAGAAACTGTGAGGTTCCTCTGAATTGGCATGAGTCTGCTGAACTGGCAGGAAGCAGCTGGAATATCACAAGAAGTTCTTTGTCTCTCTATGAATTCAAGACAAGCAAAGATCAGCAAAGACCATTGAAGTGTTGCAAGGCAAACCAACGCAAGAGCGTCCACACTTTCTGTGGGGTTATGTTTATACTCTTTATAAACATCACACACCCTCTCAAGCATCCACCCCAGCAAAACATCACTGCCCTTTCACAAAACAACTTCCAGGAAAACATCACGTGTTTCTTCTCAACTAACATTATCTCATAAGACAGTTTCCAGAAAAACATCACATGATACAACATAGTCTCCAAAGAAACCAGAAATTTCCACTTCAATAATTCCTGTTACAGTTTTCTTTCCAGGTAATGAAAAAGATAGGAAAAAGAGGAAGGAAGGAAGGAAAGAAGGAAGGAAGGAAGGGAGGGAGGGAGGGAGGG
This sequence comes from Arvicanthis niloticus, assembly GCF_011762505.2. Taxonomy (NCBI): domain Eukaryota; kingdom Metazoa; phylum Chordata; class Mammalia; order Rodentia; family Muridae; genus Arvicanthis; species Arvicanthis niloticus. Next base: position 66,369,250 of record NC_047668.1, on the reverse strand, counting down.
AGGGAGGGAGGGAGGAAGGGAGGGAAGAATAGAGGGAGGGAGGGAAGGAAGGAGGGAGGGAAGGAAGGAAGGAGGGAGAGAGGGAAGGAGGAAGGGAGAAAGGGAGGAAGGGAAGAAAGGAAGAAAGGAGGAAGAGTTTACACCAATCATGCCTGCCATTCATCCACCAGATAGTTGGCAAGTGACAGATGTGGTGGATAAGTTCTTTGGTGAAGTTCAACATCTTACCTAAAATGTCCATTGTGCCCAATCCATTTGCTGAGGATGCCCAAAGTACACCATCCATGTGATGATTATTTACCAAAAAAACATATAAAGAATGCAAATCTGATTACTATGACAATAAAGCTTGTTTATAATTTAAAGACTGTTTCCCCCCTCCAAAAGTTTTACTACAGCCATGAGAGGGGCTGGGACATGAGTCTCCCACCCAACCATGAGGAATATATTTGAAGTGGCAGATGAGGGTTTAGTTGTTAAAGATATTACTCCCAAGAGAAAGAAGCTATGTACTTTGACCTGGAACAACGGGAAGGATTTCATGAGGATATCTCCAGAATTAATCCGTATTAATTATATTAGATTATAATACAACATACTAATTATATTAGATATGTAGAGACTCTAGAGTTGCATTTCTAAAGAATGTTGGAAATGTTAAAATTATAGGTATTTGAAAATGGACTAAATATATTTTGCATTAAAATATGGCTATGAGGCTTTTGGGGGCAAGGGTAGAAGATTATGGATTAATATGGTTAATTCCAAGCTCCACTCATGATGATATCAAAAATGTAAAGGCTGTAACTCATTTGAAATATTTTGCTTTCAAAATTCATGAAGGGAGAGCTCATGAGTACCATGTACATACAGAGATAACTAGAGAAGTGTTTTCCTGGCTCAGCCACTCAGTGATTGCTACTGCCGTGGTCTAGGGAGCCCATTTTCTGCTCAAGCTGATGGCCAACCTTGTCTGCATCCATGCAGCCTTGCTTTTGTAGCCATGCAGAATGCAAAGATTGCAGAGTCATGTAGGCTTCCAACAGCTATCAACGGACAGCCAGGGAGGCTAATCAATGTATGGTGGGGTTGGAACTACTGTAGGGGTTTCCAGAGCAGGCAATGCATGAAGAGTTTGAGAGAAAACTAATCTTCCAGGGGAGACTCTAGGATACCGGAGATGTCAGGACTGTCGGATATATGACAAGGAAAATTGCAGGTAATGAGTGCAGCCAGCTCAAGAGAAAAGACCATAATGGTCTATGAAAGTCCATGGGGGAGGGGCTACCCAAACCCTTTGGAGCTGAGGTGATGCCACCATGGCCCTGGATGCCAGACACAGAGCCACAGGGTTTATTGCTTGTCCTATTGGGCTTTGTTCTTGCTTTGGCTCCATCCCCCGCTCTACGTCCAGTTTCTCCCTTTGGTAAAAGAGTGTGTATATTGAAGTGACTTTAAAAAAAATTTTTTTACAGGGATCATAGCTAAAAGATTGCATTGAGTCTTGGTAGAGACTCTAGAGTTGCATTTTTAAAGAATGTTGAAAATTTTAAGATTATGGGTATTTGAAAATGGACTAAATATATTTTTGCATTAAAATATGGCCATGAGACTTTTGAGGACAAGGGTAGAATATTGTGAATTAATATGAAATGCCCTTCCATGAGCTCACATGTTGAGCACGGTGGTAAGCAGTTGGAAGCAGTATTTGTGGAAGTTGTAGGAATTTTAGAAGGTGTAGCCTCATTAGATGAAATAGATCACTGGAAGGCATGTTGTAAAAGCTTGGTTCTCTATCGTCTCAAGTACCTGTCTTACTTTCTGCTTTTTACCTCGTAGGATATGAATGGCCTTGTTCTTCATGTGATTCTGCTACTGTGATGATCTCCATAGCTCAGGATCAATGGAACCAAGGACTATAAGCCGAAATCTATGAAACTGCAAACCAAAGCAATTCCTTCCTTATGTGAGTTATTCCTCTTGGGTATTTTATCACAGCAAGGAGGATAAGTGGTATGGGGGTCAGTTAAACAAGCTTCTGGAAATGTCTGTGCAGGTATTCCTGGAAAAGACTCACACGCAGAAGAGCAATTGAACGGGAAGGGCCTACTCTGGATGTGAGCAGTACCACCTGCATGTGGTAGTCCCGGGTGACGTAAGAGTGTAAGGGAAAAGCCAGCCAGTACACATAAGCTTCATTCTTCTTGAATGTGTAACACTCCTACAGTCTTATGATCATAGACTCCATTTTATCCAGTCTTTCAACACACACACACACACACACACACACACACACACACACACACACACACACACACCAGTGACTCTCTAAGGAGCTCCTAAGCTTTCGGCCCTTGGATCCCCTTACTTCCAGACTGCTAGGTCCCTGGACAGTTACCAGGTCCTCTCTCACTCCAGCTTATAGGCAGCCATTGTCTGAAATCAGCCTCCATTAATGTAAGTCAATCTAAGCACAATAATATTTATAATAATTATTTATGTCCTTATTCCGGGCACTGTAATCTCAATTTAATTCCTGAGTGAACAGAAAGAAATAAGAAACAAGTAAGGAATGTTGTTGCTTGTGTGGTTGAAATAAATGTAGACTTTCTGAATCTTCAGTTCTCTCTTTCTGTGTGTATGCATGCATTGTATATATGTGTGTATGCATGTATATCTGTATATGTATTTATTCTGTTTTTTTCCAGAAAATGCTACCTAAACTGCAGTATTCATTCATTATTACTTCCCACCTATATTACAGTCTTATCGTCACCTGAGAGATACTTGGAGAGTTCCCAGTCGCAGCATGACTAAGTTGAACCTAAAATCTCCCATCTCCAGAGTGCATGCCTGTGTCATTACATCACACTGCTTTTTCTGACATCACAAACAGCTTGAACATAAGTCAGTCTGCCGCGGAGTCTAAGCAGAGCCCAGAGCTTTAAACCCTGGCCACCAAGCACCTCCTAGACTTGTAGGAGGTGTCCTGGAGCTATCTCAGGCTTCTTGGTCCCAGTTTAATACCTCAGTGGTCAAGAAGGAACAAAGAACTATCTTGTTTGCTTGTGTAATTGAAATAAACCGATTTTCCCCTGAGTTTACAGTTTTCTCCCCAAATATGCATTAGTGTTGTTATGCTTTCTTAATAATATACTGCTCTGTAGTGAGTGTAATCATGGTTATATTAAATCAAGTGGGTGTTACTAACCCAGTGGCAAGGGTTTGGATTAAGTGTTAACAGAATGTTCGACCAAAACCACTTCTTTTTCTTTTGTTTACACTTAACTTTCTCCTTTTTCCTCCAGTAAGCCATGGGCAGCAGTTGTCGTGGCAGACAGTTTGTGCAGTAGGCTGACTAGGCAAGTAATATCAGGGACCTTGGATTGTTTCTCTTGGTGATCTCAGACAAGCCGTGTGTGCACACTTCTCTTGTTTGTGTGTTGAAAGACATGCATGTATATAAGCAAGCACATATATTTATATTGGAGAGTGGGCACATACACACGTGTGGAGGTCATGGTCCACATCTGATGTCTTCTAGTGTTGATGTTTGCCTTGCTTTTGGAGGCAGGATCCCTCACTGAATGTGAGCTTACTAGTTCCTTGATATTAGCTGGCTGGAAGCCCCCAGAATTCTCCAGTTTCTTTCTCTACCACTTTTATGATCATGGGTACATGCTGCCACACCCAGGTTTTGTCATAACTGCTGGTGATCTGAGCTCAGGTCTTCATGACTGTGTGCTTAGCATCTTAACAACAGAATTATATCCTCATACCTCCATAGGCTTCTTTGAGCAACCATAAATAAATTATGCACATACCTAGCAAGAAATGAGAGTTTATACTTTTCAAAACACCTTGAAAATCATAGAAATAATAAAAATATATACTTCAACATGCAAACAACTACATGGCATTATACTCAATATTAAGAAAGCACGGACTTGGACTGGAGAGATGGCTCAGTGGTAGAGAGCACGTATTGCTCTTGCAGAGGACTGAGGTTAATTGCTGTCACCCACATGGTAGTTCACAGCCATCCTTAATTCAGTTCCATGGGGGCTACTACCCTCTTCTGACCTCCAAGGACATAAGGCAGACACACAGCACACATACATGAATGCAGGCAAAACATTCACACACGTAAAATAAAATCATCTAAAATCAAAGAAAGTGCAGACTTCATAAGTACTATTTTTATGAGACTTCTCAGCCCACAGGCAGTCCAGGAGGTCATGCTCCATCACTCTCAGGTCAAATGTAGCTTTGGGGTCCATTTGACTTAAGAGGCGAGATATAGTCTTCCTATACTTTTTCCTCCTGTGAATTCAGCAAGCTTCTATAATTGGACTTCCAGGACCAGCCCTCAAACATCTCTTCTCTAAATGTATCATCAAGATATAACTTAATTATATCAAACAACCTACACTAATCTTTTACTTCTTAATTGACACCTTTAGCCTTATGCAGACCTTACAGTCAATCTGAACTTATTCTCCCAGCAATCAAAGGTTGGTATGCAGAGGGTCCTAAAAGGTTTGCCCACCTCTTCAAGTTTCTCTGGCTTTACCCATTCTCTAGAGTGGGCTTTCTTTAAAGAGGAATCATTTAAGAATGTTAAAGAGGCATCAGACAGTCCCTTCTTGAACATAAGACTTCCTAAGGCTTGGAATCCACCACCACCATCACCACCATCACCACCACCACCACCCCTGCAAACACACTCACACCACACTACTTAACACAAAGCTGGAGCTGGTGATTCAAAGGAAGAATGGGAAAGCAGTGTTTCTCATTTTGTGCTCAGAAAGCAAAGTATGCTTCGGGTACTTTCTGATGAGTTTTCAAGAACCTAATAATTTCATGTAAGAATCTAGAGACAGTGGTCATAGTGAAGCACTGAGACACCCTTGAAATATGTGCAAAACAAAACAACCGCTCATACTACCCAACCAATAGATCAAGATACACAGGCCAATAGCTTAAGATACCCAGAATAAGCATATACTCAGTCCCAAGAGTTAGGCAACCATCACCTGATTTGTGTCGAGAAAGAACCTGTTTCACCCTTGTGTGAGGAGCAGAGTAACCAAGGGTACTACAGTGGATAGACCAGCTGAGCAAACACCAACGTATTTGGCTGAACACATTGAATTGTATTAAACAACCCATTCATGTTTTTAAGCTTTCTCTACAGTCCCAATCAAATAGTTTTATATGCAAAATGCCATCTGACATCCATGCTACATCATAGGCGAAGAACAGATTGAGACAATACCCAAACTCTTCCTACTACGAGGGGAAATGATAAACTTAGCAGAAGCCATCTTAGGGTGCCCTGAAGGCTCTGACAGTGCTGTTGTAACTCTCCACCTAGCCTTGCCTTCACCACATCACCTCCACCACCCATCCCTAACCCTTCTACAAATATCACTCTGTTTCCCCAGCTAAAGTAATGTATACTAAATAACAAATACTTGATAACCTTTCCAGAAGACTTTGTATGTTAAGATAGAAGACTTATTGACCTCAATTCAACTCCAACTCAAAGATGGTACTATGTGTGTTTAAGTATGTGTAAGCGACTTCTTAAAGCCTCATGATCCTAGGTTATTGAAATCAGATGAGAGCAGGCATGTTCAGGGTGGGCTGGCTGTAAGCTAGTTATTGAAACCAAATCAAACTACTTCAAGATATGAGGCAAACTATATTTCATTTTTCCTATTTCTCCCATAGATCATTTGAACTATTTCTTTATTCATATAGCAGAATAAGACTGCTTTATGTTGCTGCTTTATGTCAGAGAGGCTCTGACTCACACAGCATGGCTTCTTTCATGGTTAGGGACATAGAGATGACATAACTTAAATATCAATGTTGGAGTCCTACCTATGAGTTAGAAGTGTAGCTGGAGAATCATTTACAGGCTAAGTGGACATCCTAAGAGCTATCTGTTACAAGAGGCTAATCATCCCTTGTCCCTTAGAGATCACCATCTTTAAATTTGTGCTTCATCAGACCCTCCTCTAAAGGGCAAATTGGTGAAGGAGCCTGGGAATATCTATTTTAAGTAAGAGTACCCAGTGGCTTTTATCATGAAGGGACCTGGGCACAATCAAGATCCACAATCTTGCACATCTATTTCTAAAGGTCTTTGCCTTTGATCTTCCGTGAGCTGGCTCATACCCCTAGAATTCTCTATCCTGAGTCATTTCAAGGTCTTGGGGAGAAATTGTGGAAAAGTCCAAGAGTGCACACTCTTCAACAGGAATGGCGTCCTGCCCTTTCAATGCAGGATGTAAAGTGAGTTTTGGAGAAGTACTCAGCATCCAACATGCTTTCTCCTCTTCTTTCTTGGAGGTCAAGATGGTAAGAACAACTCTCTTCTAAATTCCACCACCATTGGAGCAGATGACTTCAGTATCCCTCACATCGTCCCTTCATCCCCAACTCATCGCCCTGAGTCACCTGGGTATTCTAGTCTCACACATCAGATCACATCAGCTAGCAGATCAGCTCACATTTCCTAACATGTCCCCAGAAAGGTTCAGTGGGACAGTGATGTAAAATACATCAAAGGCTTGGTTTTACATACTGTCTTATGACTCCAATATTCCCCTAAGGAAGGCATGTGGCATAAGTATATTTTTACATAGAGACAATGAACCCAAGGAAGCCACAAAATACAATTAGGGCTGGGATCAAGTAGACACCTAACAACAGCTGCTGAAGCTGTCCCTCCTTGTGAAGTATAGTTGAATTTTAAATATAAGTGTGCTGCAAAATAAATACAAAAAGCCAATGCACATGTCAGAGATTTCCCCAGTCCTGTAAGAATGCAGAATACTAATGTGTTTATCCTTTAGTATCAAATTGGCAAAGGGAGCCATAAAATTGTGTGTCTGTGTATACACATACACATATGTGTGGTGTATGAATGTACCTGTGTTTGTGTAGGTGTGTACCTCTGTGTCTCTGTGTCAGGCAGGTTCGTGTGTGTGTGTGTGTGTGTGTGTGTGTGTGTGTGTGTGTGTGTGTGTTTATTTAAAGGATGGAAGTTAGCATCAGGGTTTCTTCTTCCATGGCTCCCACCTTGTTTTTGACAGTCCCTCACTGAACCTGGAGCTCACTGATTTGCAAAACTAGCTGACCAGCAAACTGCTGGAAACTTCTTATATGTCCTCTCCCATCTTTGGGATTACAGGTACATGACACGGAACCCAGAACTTTATATGAGTGCTGGACTCTGAATTCGAGTCCTCATGCTCTTGTGGACTACGTTACTGATCCAGACAATTTGACAATTTGACAGCCTGTTTTTATATATAAAACAAAGCAGCTTTGTTAACAGTAGCCTATCCTAAAAAAATAAACCTGAAATATTTAAAACTTGGCATAAAAATTTTAGGATGGTTGTTCATAGCAACACTGAATATATTGACAACTACTTAGAAGAATATCTAGCATCAACAATTAGTTGGGCACACTGAGGTAGGTGCTAGAATACAGAGTACACTGTTACTAAAATGAGGAGGGAGGGGCTGGTGAGATAGCTCAGTGGGCAAAGCCACTTGTCACCTGAGTTCACCTCCCTCAGGACCACATGATGGAAGGAGAGAATAAGCTACTTCAAATTGTCCTCTGACCTCCTTACATGCACCATAGTACACACACACACACACACACACACACACTACATACATACATGCATACATACATCAATAAATAAGTAAATAAAATAAATGAATAAGTATAATAATGTTTTAAATAAGTGTGATTGCAAAGTATTCTGTTAAACACAGCTACCAAAGATATGCTATTATTTTTTGTATTGAGTAAATTACAATAGTCACATGTGCCTTACCCACAACCTGTCACTTTTGGCTCTTTGTATCTGTGGGCTCTGTATCCATGAAGTTAGTGAGCCAGATAGGAAGCTTTAGAATTTGGTTTGGCTCATTTTGTTGAGACAGAATCCCATGTAGTTCAGGCTGGCCTCAAACTCTCTATCTAGTTGAGAATGACCTTGAACTCCTTGTCCAGCCTCTGCAATCTGAGTGTAGGGTTACAGGTGTATGCCACCATATCTGGCTGATTCATTTTGTTTTATGGGTTAAGCATAGAACCTCAGTCTTACATGTGCTATGTAAGAGCTCTACTGACTGAGCTATACCCCAGTCCTGAAGAAACAGTAAGTTGCACCTGCAATGAACATGTATAGACTGTCTTTTTATTATTTCTGAAACGAAACAGCAACTACAACTTACATAACAGTTACATTGTAGTAGTGCTATCAGTGCTTTGTGGGTGGGTTGTATGCAAATATTAGATAATTTCATATAAAGAATTTAATATCCACATATTGTGGTATGTAAATAAGAAATCCTGAAATCAACGCTTAGGTTCAAGGAAAGGTTACATGTGATACCATTTCCAACCCACAACTTATTTTTTGAGACAGTGTTTCTCTCTCTCAACCTGGATGTCCTGGAATTCACTATGTAGACCAAGCTGTCTGTCTGTCTGTCTGTCTGTCTGTCTGTCTGTCTGTCTGTATATATGTATGTATGTATGTTTGTATGTACATGTAGACATCGAATTCACAGAGACTCACTTGTCTCTCTGCCTCCTGAGTGCTGGGATTAAAGGTGTGTGCCATGATGTCAAGCTGCTGCTTCTGCTTTGCTTCTGCTTCTGCTTCCTCTTCCTCCTCTTCCTCTTCCTCCTCCTCCTCTTCCTCCTTCTCCCCTTCTCCCTATCTCCTTCCTTCCTTCTTCCCTTCCTCATTCCCCTTCTTCTCCAACCCACAACTCCTCTTTAAAAGGAGAACTTCATGGCTCTTTTTTTTTCATAAAACCTTAACTTTGGTGAGTTGCTGTAAGGAACTGACAAATCACTTGAGCTTTCTTTTCTGTGGAAATAGACAGAGACCAGGTCACGAAGTAATTGACATGTTCACTGAAAGACATTGTCAAATTGGGATTAGAGTGGCCATTATCATTCACCTGTGATCACAAGGAAGAGCAGAAGACACTTGTCAGCAAAAAGGACAGGGGCGCAGCAACAATCAAATGAAGTGTTTCAGGAGTCTTTAATATCTGTCTACTGTCAATCAAGTCTCCTTGACTCCAGGTACGTTGAGTCACAGACAGTAAATTTTCAGGTATAAAGTATTGAGTGTACAACAGGGTTACTGTGGTTAAGAAGATTATATAGTATATTAGGAATTTACTGAGAGTAGTTATTAAGTATTCTCATAATATACACACATATACACACAGACATGTGAAAAGTGAATGAGGTGACACATGCATTGATTAGTTCAACAGTAGTAATTGTTTTACCATATGTATGTAAATAAGCATGTTCTGTTCCTTAAGTAGACTGCTCTTGTCTGTCAATTATAGCTCAATGTCCTGGTTGTTTATTGCTTTGGTTTTGTCAGCTTAACGCAGGTTTGAGTTGTCTAAGAGGTAACCACAATTGGGAAAATGCCTTTTATAAGACTGGCCTGTAGACAAGCCTGGGGAGGGCTGTAATTGAGGTGGGAGATCCTAGCCCATTGTGGGTGGTTCCATCCCTATATAGGTGATCCTGAGTTATAAAAGTAAGGAGGCCGAGCAAGCCAGTAGGAGCAAGCCAATAAGGAGCACTCCTCCATGGCCTCTGCTTCAGTTCCTGCCTCCAGGTTTCTACCTTGTGTTCCCACCATGACTTCCCTCAGTGGTGAAGAGTGACCTGAGAGTTGTAAACTGGAGTAAACCCTTTCCCCACAAGTTATTTTTCTATCACAGCAATAGACAAAGCAGCTAAGACATAAGGGAAGGAGCAAACTATCCCCTATACATTGTTCTCTAATCTCTCTTCACATGAATACAGCACGTGTATGTGGGAAGGGGAGCCGACAGAAGGCGGCTATCATCCTTGCAGCCATCTTGAGCCATATACCCTGACAAGAGACTTGTTTACAATAGCCTACAACAGCTGAGCACACTCTGATAACATCTTGTTTTAGATACCCAGGATTTTCCCTTGACTTAAAGGTATGATTTAGAGATAAGACCTAAGGGCATGACTTAAAGGCATGACTTAAAGGCGTGGCTTAGAAGTAAGACATATGAAAGGCAAGAGGCAGACAGAAGAAATTATTAAACACTTGTACTTGAGACTTGAGACAGAGAACTTGGATCTTGGAACTGGGAAAGAGACTAGCAACTTAGAACTGGGATTAAAACTTGAGACTTGATACTAGGAACTAAGGACTTGGAACTAGGGACTTGGAGAGAAGAAGAGAGAATGAAGAATAAACAGGATTGAATCACACTCTGTCTGGTCTCCATTCTTTGCATCTGTCCTCACTCTCTGTCTTGCTGAACCCCGACCCTTGGACTGGAGCAGCTTGGGGCAGTACAAGCCGGAACAACTTAGCCCCCAAGGCTTTTGGCAGTGTGGGTTCCAACAGTTGATAGAGTGGTCCACGACATTTTGGCCCCCAACGTGGAGTAGTGCGGTTCTCAACATGTGGGAAGGGGAGAGAGGGAGAGAATCAGTAAATAAATGTAAAAATTAAAGAAACACAGTAGAAAGAGAGATTCAGGAAGACCCCTAACATCAACCTCCACACCTGTCCATGCACCCACCCCACCCCTACACCCACATACAAACATGAACATATACCATACGCATACAAAAAAATTCTTACACGTAAGTATTTCTCATACTTATTACTAATACACAAATGAGAATTAAGCATAGCTGCTAATTATGCGACATTCTGTTGACTTAGGTGTCCTGGTCAGGCTGGGGTTAAACCCTACCATGATTTTAAGCTTTAGCTCCTGGAGCAGTGGTTTCTAAAACGTGTTATTAGTTCACTTTTTGGCTTCGGTAAGTAGAAGACATAATTTGATCTTTCTTTGATGATTTGTGAGGCACTTCACACCCTTGCGGCGCCCTGGGTCATTATTTAGGACATTCATTTTCATTGCCCTGTCCCAAAGACGCAGGAGTTATAGCGTAAGACACTGCACTGAATTTGTTCGGATCCAAGGCATAGGCTGAACTCTGTTGAAGGGTTTTTATGTTTCTACTAAGTCTTCAGAATGAGTATCTTGTCTCGTCTTGATGTGAAATAAAGAGCGCCATTCTGATGAATTGAAGGGCCCAATTGTGCTCTAGATAGCTACTTGTGATGCTAGACAATGATACCCTGCCAGCGATGTCCCTGCAGACCCCTGTGCCTGGCCACTCTAACCTCCCGTCTCCCTCCACCATCCACAGAGAACACCAAAGGGTGCATCCGCAGGAGCACTTCAGACTTTGAAGTGCCCGAGGGCCATTTTACTTTGTCACATTTACAAATGTCCTCGCTCCCACTCACAGCCTGGTTCTGTGTGGACAAAGACCGAGGCTGCTTCAAGGCCACTTCCCAAATAAATAAGCTCAGGCAGCAGCCACAGAGCATTTAAGCTACCTGCGTGGCTCTAGCTTGCAGAGGTTTTGGAGAGGATTTCTGCTGTACAGAGTGGTCATTCTCAAGCTGTTCTGAGGCCCAAAGAACTAATCACAGGAATCGTGTCTGGTGTGTTCTCACTGGTTCCCTTCTCCTTTTCCCAGACCCCTTTCTTCTGTTCCTGTGTCTCCTTCCTCTCAGGAATCCCTGGGGAAAGACCCATGGTGGGCACGGAGCCCTCATCCTCTCCCCATCTCTCATTCAAACACTCCCTGTGTACACTTCCTGTGCTTGCCTGATGTAGTTTCTCAGTTCAGTTCTGTTTCTATAAGGGAACTTGGTCTTTGTACATATGTAAAGGTGACACAATTTCTCCCAGACTCCATTCCCTTTAAATGTCTTCAGGTCTCTTTGCACACAGGTACTTACCAAAGGAATTTTGGATCTGAATTTCTGATGCTTTAACCACATTCATACTGGGCTAGAGAGATGATTCAGTAGTTAAGGGCACATACTATTCTTGCAGAAGATCAGGTTGTGTTCCCAGCACTTATTGGGCAGCTTACTAACTGCCTGTAACTCCAGTTCCAGAATCTGTGAACCCCTCCTCTGGCTTCTAAGGGCACGTAAACTCATCTATACATACACATATATACAGGTAATTTTTTAAAAATACTAATATTTCTTAACTTAGCAATTTTCTTTTAACAATTCATCCTGAAAAATACTTAAGACTAGACATAATAGTTTATGACAATTGCTCATCAGAACAGTAAGGAGATGGCGACACACGGAAGGAGAATATTCAGCCAAGCTTGAGTGTGCAAGCTGAGGCAGATGCTTACAGTGGAAGCCACATTATCCACTCGTTTGAGGTCTGAAATATATCAAGTCTCGCCAACTTCCTCTTTGGCCACCAATAAAGTAAAGAAGTGAGTGCTTGATTGTATAACCCTGTAGCAACACCAATCCCAACCCAAGATAAGCATAAGCTGAACTCAGGAAGCTTCAAAACCAATGGAGATCAGTGGTTTCCAGGAGAACAATACACAACAGCCTCAGACTATAGAATTGGGGCAGACTTTAAAATGTAAAAACAACAGGTCAAATTAATGTCAGTCATATGCTTTCTTTAACCTTGTATATTAAAATATTTTGTTTTCTATGTATCTTCAATATAAAATATATTAGTGATGTAGATTTCTCTTTCTCTCTTTTCTTTATACTAAGTCTTCAAAATTCAGTATGCATAACACTTTCCCACACATCTCAGGACCAGTCACAGTGTAAAGGTTCAACAGGAACACATAGGTACTGGTTCCCACTACTGACCAGAGCAAAATGTGACTCTGGTTTTAAGAAGCAGGGCAAGAATGTTCAGGAGCCAACATACCAGAAATGCTACTTCCCCAACACTCTGTTTTAGATATTTCTCCCAAAAGTTTCCCACCTAAAGCAACGGATCAGAATCTCTCCCCCTCTTGGGCCTCAGAAGTTTCATTCTGCTCTGTTCTCTCCCTCACCTTATCACTTTGCCTTGAGCCTTAGTCCCTGATGCCCAAACTCTTCCACAGCTACTTTCCTTTTAAAAATGAGCCGTTTGCTGGGCAGTGGTGGTGCACGCCTTTAATCCCAGCACTTGGGAGCCAGAGGCAGGCAGATTTCTGAGTTCGAGGCCAGCCTGGTCTACAGAGTGAGTTCCAGGACAGCCAGGACTACACAGAGAAACCCTGTCTCGAAAAACAAAACAAACAAAAAAAATGAGCCGTTCATACTTGTATTGAATAAAATTGTCTACTCACTTCTTAGGAAATATTTATGGCTCGGCTGGCTTCCGCTCACTTGGGGTTTCTTGTGGGGCCATGCCAGAGCAGTCATGAGTGGCCCCCAGGCAGGGACAGATGAGCCCGTTTTCAGATGCTGCCTGCAGTGAAAATGTGCCTGTTAACCCAGCCTGCTTTTCAGGGCCCTTCTCAGGACACATGCCAGCCTGCTGCACCGTGGAGAGGGTTAATGGGATGAGAAAGGATTTCTGCCTATGGTAAATACCATTCTCTCACTGGAACTCCTGAGGGCCTTGGGAATGGGAGAGTAGGAGGCCTAAATGCCAAACAATCCTCCCTGGACCCAGTTTTATTATACTTAGCTGAGGGGGCTGTGGGATTCACTCTGTTTGCATAGTTTTTCTGTCAACACCAATTATAATTATTCTTTACTTGTCTAAGATCCATGTGGGCTGTTCCCCCCCAAAAAAACATTCTGTCTGAGTCACATCTTCAGGTGACAGGAGTAGATTTATTTGGTGTTTGGCTCTGTCCTTCCATTTTGTGAGATTCTTTATGAAACTCACATTTGCAAATTATTTGGTCAGGGTGAAGATTACAAACCTTAGTTTTATTATCCACCCTTCATCTTTGGGAAACAGAAACAGTAAAATCTAGCTGGGCGGCCTTGTCTTAAGTAAGACACAGTTAGACCTAACTGGATGCACCTTGGGGATTGCTATCTCCACATAAAAGATATGATTGGATTGCTCACCATCTGCCCCCAAATGAACCACATTTTAATGAGAATCTGAGTCAACCCAGATGCTCCACAGTCAGTCAGATCCACAGAGGCATGAAGACAATCTGTTGGCCCCCTGAAGTTCTGTAAATGAAGGGGTTATCAGAAGAAACAGGTCATCTAGGGAGCATATGGGCTTGCTCAGAACCTAGTTTATCGTCTTTACCCTTGTGTTCGTCAGTCTTGGAAACCCTGGCTAAAGACCTGATTCATAAGCTCCTGAGATGTCTCCTTGTACATAAACACTAAACATTGTCCAAGAAATATCAATTTTTCTTCTCATCTTTCTCCAGCTGAGTTGAGTCATTCTAACGCTGAATGACTTTTTAATGTGGTTCACACACTCCTCCTGTCTGCCAATATTATAATGTATTATTTGGCTGGTGATTTTTCTCATTTGTTTTCTCAATACAGCAGCCAGAGCTGCTTCTCCCAACTTGGCAGGAGTTGAGATTGTCCGTTCTTGTTGACTTTTGTGCCTATACGCTGTCAAAACTCTATGATACTTAAGGTTTCGGCATGTTTATCTGCTTCTTGCTTTCTCTGAAGCCAAAATTGAATGTTTTCCAAGTTTACTATGTGGGCTAAAAGGTACCAAACACAAAGTCGGGTGTGTTGGCTAACACATATGTTCCTAGCACTTGGGAAGCAGAAGTGAGAGAATTATAGTTAATTTGAAGGTAGCCTGCATCTACCTTCTCAAGGGAAAGAACCTCTCTCAAAACGAAACAAAAATGAAAAAGTATCAAACAATTCTCAAGGAATATTTGTCAAGTAGATGTGAGATGTCAAGTGATGAAGGATCTACTAAGAACCCAGTCCTCTACCAGTGCTTTGTTTTAGATAAGAGCAGGCCCTCCTACGTTTGGTGTATACATCATAGATTCCTCAGAGCTGGGTTGTTTCAGTACTTCTTACTGCTAGAATCATTCTAGAAGAAGACCAATCCAGTAGAAGAAGGGTCAAAGATGTGAACTCTGCCAACAGTGAGTGGTGGCCTTGGGAAGAACCTTGAGTCACATGAGTTCAGTGTTTCCCCAGGTATAGGTCTCTAAGAGCCATGTCCATGGTATTTGCATACCCAGCAGGTCACAGATGAAGTAACATATCTCATTCAATTAGGCATAATTATTTGTTTGAAGCAATTCCATTGTGATTAATAACATTTAAATTCCTATGAAATGGTTACTGAATCTTTGGAGGTCTACTGTCATGCTTATACCATTTCAAACCATGTGTGATGTCTGTTTCCGTGGCACTCTGTGGAAACCCAAGACACATTGATATGGAAAAGAGATTCTTATGTTTGAAGAGCATGGGAACCCTGTGGTCTAATGATCTGTAAAATCCCTTACCAATACAATTCTATGTTTGTATTTTGACAAGAAGCCCTCCCATGGTCCTGCTCAAAGACTGGGAAGGGAAACAATGAGTATGGAACTGACTAGGAGAGAGCATCAGCTCCTGATAGACAAAGCCAGCTTCCTTCCGTCCTGCTGTATTCTAACTGAAGAAGCTTCCACAAAAGAAAGGCCAGAGGAAGCTATTACTGTCTGAGAGGGTTTCTTAAGTTCCCATTTCCCTTTCTATGTCCTGGTCTCCCTCCATGTTCCATATAATTGTCAAATAACTTCTGACTTGATGTTTTTAATAGCAGTTGATAACAATTATAGTAGCCAAATACAAAAAACAAAAACCCACCATAATCTACCATCATTTGTAGCCATGGTGTTCCAATCTGAAACAAGACATCTTTTCAAAATAAAGACATGCAAATATTAAGTCAGTTGTACCCAAACTATAAACCATTTCTGTTGGGTCCTAATTTTTTCATCTTAAAATAAGCCTTATGATAATTTTGGTGGTAACAGTTATTTCATGGATAAGAGACGTATATACTGATTTGTATAAGAGACCAAGTTTCATGATAATAAAAATAAAAGCATAGGAATAACTTTTTTTTAAAAGTAAGAACACCGGGGATAGGGGTGGTGAGATGGTTTAACAGGTACTTGCCATGTAAGCCTGAAAATGTGAGTTCAATTCCCAGTTAAAAGCCCACATAAATGTGTAAGAAGAAAACTTCCTCAAAAGTCATCCCCTAATTTCCATACATGTGGCATGATACACACACACATACACACACACACACACACACACACACACACACACTAATAATAATTATTATGATGATGTTAAATACATTTTTAAAGAAATATTGTGAGTTCCTTAAGGATAGGCAACCTTCATGTCAAGTTTGTTTGTCATTATTGTTGTCAATATTTTTTCCTAAATGGTGACTTTTTGTTTGTTTGTTTGTTTGTTTGTTTGTTTGTTGTTTTTTTCGAGACAGGGTTTCTCTGTGTAGTCCTGGCTGTCCTGGAACTCACTCTGTAGACCAGGCTGGCCTCGAACTCAGAAATCCGCCTGCCTCTGCCTCCCAAGTGCTGGGATTAAAGGCATGCGCCACCACCGCCTGGCAAATGGTGACTTTCTTGAGTATAAAAGCTTTAACATCAGAAGGGAAACTTGATCTTTCTGTGACCAATGAAGACAAGACTGAAACTAAGCAGCCATGGCCCGTGAGCCAAAGTGATGAGTAGAATTGATAAATATTGATCTGAATACTTTCTCTAAGAACTTAGAAAAATGGGAGATGAGCCAATAGAACCACCAGAACTGGTTGCCGTGAAGTGACAGATACCAACTTGTCTAAAATATGAATGAAAATTCACGTCTTAGAAACTGGTTCATTGGATTACCTGTGAAGTTGGCAAACAAGTGTGAAACTAAAAAGTGACTTAAATGATCAGGAGGATTACCAAGAGGGAGTATCTTTCTTATTCTAAGATGCTGGTGTATCAGGCAAAACTCCTTAGGTATAGACTGAAAGAGACAGTTAGGTCTAGGGATATAACTCGGTTGGCATAGCACTTGCCTGGCTTGCAAAAGCCCTAGGTCCTATCCCCAGCACTAGGGAGGGGTAGTCAAGAGGATTAGAAGTTCAAGATAATTTTTGATTACATAGTGATTTCCAGGCCAACCTCAGAGATTGGATGAGGTGGGGGAGATTAATATGCTCAAAAATAAAAAAAAAGTAAAACTAACAGAAAACTTACATAAATTTTGAGACAAGAAAAATATTTTTAATGTATAGCATTTGAATGAATGGTGACAGAAACCTCAGTCTACAAGTTATTTTTACAAGAATAGTAATCACAAAATTAGCATTTTATGTTGTGTATCTAATGCTATTCTAGGCAGTTTGCATTTTCGTCTCACTCAGTTCTGCCAGGTATTTATGTACAATGCTATCTGAATTCACAGACAAGTCTCCCAGAGGTTTGCCCAAGATGGCCCACCTCTGCCTGGGCAGCCTGTGATAGGGTTCGACACTCCTACTCCCAGAAGCCAAAGGGAAGAATGAATTCAGGGAGCAAGAGGGTGGATTTACTGAAGAGACAAACCGTCTTTCACTGTGAAAAGTTTAAAGCCTGTTTGGAGTAAATCCATGAGGAAATCCTGGCTGTACTCAGAAGAAAGAAGAAATAAGAAATGGTCCATTGCTCTAAGCAGCTGCTAAGATTTGAATAAAGCTTATTACTACCAATGCCCCTGTGGCGGCTTAATTCTTCAGTTGGTGTAGGGAGGAAGGACTTAGAGGAAGTGTGTGGATCACTAAGCAGCGGCTTTCAAGAATGGCATGATACCTCCCTCACTCGAGTGATAGTTTACTCTCAGAGCAGATAGGTTAGTCACCATGAGGCCAGTCCTTCCAAAGCAGGCTATTCCAAATCCCTCCTCTTCTTCAGGCATCCTCTTCTCCTTCTGTTTTTCTGCTACATTCCACACAGCATAAGGCACTTGCAAGGTGCGGCCAGCCATGTAATCTTGGACTCCCAGTCTCCAGAGTCAGTGTCTTTATAGATTATCCAAATTCAACCCATTCTGCTACAGCAAGAGAAACCAGCCTAAGCCAGGGTCTTACTGATTGTCTGCTGGGATTCTGTTGTTTTATTTTTTTAAGAGAAAGAGAAGAAGGCATTTGGAGCAGAGATTGCCAGCATTGCAACACACTGTTGATAAGATTTTTTTTTTTTTTTTTTTTTTTTTTTTTTTTTTTTTTTTACAAAATTCTGCTGCAGCTGAAGAGAACAGGCAAAGGCATGATAGATGAAGTCTGGCAGTCTGCCATAGAGAGGCAGGAAAGAACGGTTTGCTGTGGTGAACTTAAGGAAGTCACAGAGGAGGGGGCAAGAGAAATTCACTGGATTCTATGCAGGGAAACAAGTCTCCTTGACTCAGACAACACAAATCACACAAAGGCAAACCAGACAGCAGCATAAAGTTGTGTATAACGGACAGTGTCAGGTGTGGTACAGGCGCCAAGACACACAGGAAAGTGAGCTTGGGGGCTAAGTACCATTTGTAGACTTTTCAAAAAAATCTCTAAAAACACTGTCAGTTAAGGAAGTGCTTTTTTAAAAGTAAAATTCAGTTAGAGAAACAAAATAAATAAATATAAACAAGAATGTCATTGAGTAATAGAGAAAATGCTAGGCTGACATAATATGATATTTTTTAAACAAATATTTTTGGCTTGGCTAGAATTTAATTTCCTTGCTGGTACAAACACAGAGGGGTCTGTCCATCTTCTAACTTCCCAGTACTGGCCAATCTTTATGATTCCCGTTGAGCTCCTACTATGTGGCCTGTCTTAGTTAGGGTTTTATTACTGTGTAAAGAGACACCATGGCCACAGCAACTCTTATACATGAAAACATTTAAGTGGGGTTGGGTTACAGTTCAGAGGTTTAGTCCAGTATCATCATAGCGGGAATCGTGGCAGCACACAGGTAGATGTGGTGGTGAAGAGGGAGCAGAGAGGTCTACATCTTGATCAGCAGGCAACAAGAAAAGAGAGTGACACTGAGCCTGGCTCCTGAAACCCCAAAGACCACCCCCTAGTGATGCACTTTCTCCAGCAAGGTCACTCCTCCCAATAGTGCCACTCTCTATGATTATATGGGGGTATTTTCACCCAAACCACCACATGGCTCTTCCATTCATAAATAGCCAGCCAGATGAGGAGGTTAAACTACATTTTCCTTTCAGATATTCACATTCTTTGCATATGAAAATTAAATTATCACTCTGTCTTTAAGATGACATAAGTACATGTGTTAATGCATGAGGAATTAAAGTGTGCATACAGAACCCCATACACAGCCAGTGAGGAGAGCAAGACTGAGGAGGGAGGCAAAGCCACCATGAGATCCCACCCATGCAGAACTGTCAGCCATAAGAAAACAAGGTGGAACTCAACAGCAATGGGATAAAAACTTAGAAAGAAATTCCACTTTGCAGGCCCAGCCCTCTCAAACTCCCTTAAGTGGGGCATAGCTCGCCACCTCTCTGCTTCCTTGGCAAGCTGCTTCCAATTTTATCAAGTTCAAACTTCTCTACCTCCCCCGTGAGGTCTTCTCCATGTTGCTCTCAGAGTCCTGTGTGTAGCATATACTTATCTGCCACATTCAGCCGGCTATTTTGCATGTTTACCCTGCCCAGTAGATTGCTCAATCCTTAAGAATTGGAAGAGCATCTTATTCAGCTTTGCAGTCCAGCAAATGCAGGGTCTGGCACACAAAAACTGCTCAATGCCACTAGTTTGTTACTAATTAAGTGAGGTGGAAAGCAGCAAGTTCTCCAGGCTTTGTCTAGCTGCCTTTTAAATAGTCTAAAAGCTTCCAACGTCAAATGACATCTGACACCAGCTTTCTAAAATTTGTCTTAAAATATTTACAAATCTGAAGGAGGTAAATAAAAAAAAAAAATCTTAGAAACTTAGATACTTTAATTAGCCACCTGGCTAGTGGAACTGTGCTAAGGAAGGCAATTGACAAAACCTTTCTTCAGTCTCCTAACTTGAAGCTTCTGAAAAGAGGGTCCAAAGACCATTACATTTCTCTGAACTTGTATGAATGCCTGGAGGAAGGATCCAGGATCTCACACCCTACAAACTAGCTGCTTCCCCTTGTTGTTTAACCACTGGTTTTAGGTTTCCAGAACATTGCTGCTTGCCTTCTCCAATTTGCAAATAACCAGCCTATACATTTTGAGTATAAGAAACCAAAGCAAACGGAGTGAAAACTATAATCAAAGACATAAATGAAAAAAAATCACTAATTATACAATTATGCCTCAAGTATTTGCATTTAAAAAGTCCACAAGGTTTCCAAGAAAACACACACACACACACACACACACACACACACACACACACACGTCTATTACCTAAGTGTATTCTTGAAAGGAATTTTAATATGAATATAAATAAAAACTCTACAAACATCTAGACAGCTTTAAAAATAATTGCATATGGAGTTGGAATGGTTAAGAGTACTTGCTGCTCTTGCAAAGGACCAAGCATTCAAATCAAGCATATCACAACTACTAGAGACTCCAGCTCCACGGGAGCCAAACCCCAAACCCCTCTTCTGACCTCCAAGGGCATCAACACACACACACACACACACACACACACACACACACACACACACACACGAATATAAATTTAATTGCAAATAAAAAGAGAAAATAATCTTGGCTTATATATTGGAGAGAAATTAAACAGATGTACAAAACTTTAAGGAGCAAACTTTGCTTTTGATCATAATAGAAATTAAACTAGAACACCATTATAGTAGTGCTTGTGAGGACCAACAAAGTGACTCCTGTCAAAATACCATTTACAAAAGATGACCTATATCACAGTACAAGAAGAATTCATATCTTGAGTGTCCTGGGATTTGCCTTATGGATAGATACCCTTAAATTAATTATTCTCCAAGGCTATCCCTGAAATAAATGTCAGAAGAGAGTCCCTCTACCCACTACTCCTTGACATCCCTCTTACCTTGAGTCTTGTTGCCTTCAAAATCCAGAAGTTCCAAGTTCCATTGGGTCGACATTTCTCTAGTCAAGCCAGATTAGCATTCTTTTAAAACTCTGGTCATCTGGAGTGTGAGCCTATTTCTCTTCAGTAAACACCACAAATCTTGGCCTTTAGTTGACTATTTGTTGAACTCTTTTTGCCTATTTGCCCCTTAGCAGCAGGACTCAACTGAACAACTCCTAAATGACTCCGGCTGAGGGGCTGAGGCTGAACCAGTGAAAGTCTGAGCCTAGATGAAATTGGTTGGCTCAGTAGGGTAGTCTGGAGACAGGCTTAAAGCATCGGGTTCCAGTCACATCTGCTATCTATCTCTCCCACCTCCTAGCCTCTGCCACAATCAGCCGAGGATATGGTCATAGCATTTGCAGGTCCCTGAGGTGACTGATTATCTGATCCACAACAGCCACAGATCACTCTCACATGTGAATAGGGACAAGGTATCTCTTAATGAAGTCACAAACTACTTCCTTCCTGCTTTCAGAGGGACCAATTTATACTGAAGCTTTTTCTTTCCTTGAAAGACATGCAAGAGGCAGACAACATTTTGAAATTTTAATGACTCCTCTAAAGCTCTAATCTCAGCAGGAATCCGATCTAAATGTAGAGAAACAAGGGTTGACCATTAAAATCACATGATTCAGAAAGCAAGGCAAGGATTGTTGAGTCTTGTGCCCCTAGCAGGAAAGACTCCATAGGCCACACTTATACTCCTTATTGGAGTATCAGTCTCAAGCAATGGCCTATTTCTGGTACCAAATAAATATGGTTTCCCAGTTGTAAAACACAAAGACCCAACTATCTAGAGGGGAATTTTATTGGGTTTTGTGACTGGAAAAGCCTTCAGGCATAGCTGGATGAAGGATCTGAAATCATTAACCATGGTTTATTCTTTTCCCATGCTCTCTCCCTAAAACTAGATGTCTTAGTTACTTTTCAATTTCAATAAAGAGATATCATGACCAAAGCAGCTTATAGAAGAAAGAGGGTTTTGGGGGGGGAGCTTACAATTTCAGAGGGTGAGTCCATGACCATTATAGCAGGAAGCATGGCAGCAGACAGACAGGCACAGCACTGGAGCGGTAGATAGTTCACATCTGATCTACACACACGAAGCAGAAAGAGATGTATGGGAAATGGTGTGGAACTTTGAAACCTCAGAGCCACCGCAATGACACACCCGCCATACCTCCTACTCCTTCCCAAACACTTCCACTAAGGATCAAATATATGAGCAATTGGGGGTCATTCTCACTCAAATCCTCACTCCAGATATCTAACTACAGATCCTGTTTCTCTACATTTTTTTTTCTGTCCTTTGTTGCTTAATTTATTTATCCTGGCTTTATTCTCTCCATTAAAAACAGACTCTGTTTAAATGACAGGAAATATAGCTACTGGTATGCCAACCCTAGATCCTCACGGTTCACATTCCATACATGGATTTGATTGGCCCTACTTGTGTGCCCACAGTTTTGATAAGTCATTTCAGATCACCATGATTAACTAGGCCTGGGTTTTTTCCTACTTGGAAGCAATAATCACAGCAAAACAAAGACAAAAACTACTGGAACAACATAATTTTTTCTCAAATTTTAAGAATTTCTGTATTTTAAAACTTAATGCCAGGATGAGGGTGTAACCCATATGCCAGCATGCTTATCTGGCATTCATGAATCCCTTAATTCAAACCCTAGTACCACATAAAGCAGGAGCTGGGGCCCAGGCCAGGAATCCAACTACTGGAGTAGGAGGCACAAGTTCAAGATCATTCTAGTCTACACAGTAAGTGTGCTAGACTAGCTGGAGTTACATGACACCCTGTCTCAAGAAAGAAAAACTAGTGAAAAGGTGGTAAGCACCTGAATAACACTTGCAGTCGTCACCTGGCCTCCATATTCAAATGCACATACATGCAAATGCACATGCGCACACTTCCATACACACAAACATACCATCCATGTACACACCCATGCACACACAAATACACCAGCTCACACACACACAAACATACCCATTTATACACACATACACACACGCACATAAATATACACATTCATATACACCTATACACACACAAGCACACACATTCACACATAAGTAATGTACTTCTAAAATAAAGTAAGACCATCCATTTGTGATTTTTGTAAATATACATTTATGTTTTTGTAATATATATACACACATATATATATACATATATACACACACACATCATTACATAACTTTCCTCTTTCATTATCTCCTATGTTTATGCCTTCTGCCCTTTCCCAGAGCACACATCCCTAATGGGATAATAGTATGTGAGGCCTTTGTGGGTGATTGGGTCATAAGAACTCTGAGTGCTCTTATAAAAGAGGCTCCAGAAAACTACCCTGTATTTCCCAACCTCCTGAATGTAAATAAACTTCTGCTACTTATAAACTATCCAGTTTAGGGTATTTTTGTTATAGTAACCTAGGCAGACTCAGACTTATTCTCATTGGCTATAAGTGAAGATTTTAACTCCTCTGGGCAGCTGACAGGAATGACAAATGCCCCTCCTTTTTCATCAGACTCATTTCTCACAGTCAGCCATCATTGTTTTTAACTTACTCAGCATGTCATTACTGTCCCTATTGCATTTTCTACTGTTTATTCCATGGGCCACTTTTCTCCCCATCACTGCCCAGGCTAACATCTCATGCAGTAAATGCTGGCAGTGCATCCATTCATGAGTTCCATTCTTACAGAATTCTATTAGGCTTCTCTTTTATGCCAGGTCATTTGAATTCAACAAGGAACCAGACAGACCAGATCCCAGCACCCTCGAGGCCATTTCAGTAACCAGATGGCATATTCAGACTGGCGATTTTAAGTGGGTGTAACAATGGGGTAATTTAAGAAGGCCCGGGCTGCAGAGAGACCCTCAGGCTGGGATAAAGGATAAACTAAGAGTGGTATCTGTGTCAAGGTCACCTGATGGGACACTTGACTTTGAATTATGGCCAAGGAGATATATATATATTGCCTTGGGTCCCCACAGGGAGAAACCAGAACAGCAGAGTCCCAATTGCCCCCAACTCTACAGCCACTGGTGCTTTGTATTGATAAATCCAACCTCAAGCCAGAGGACTGCTAGTGTCCATCTGGCTGATGAACCAGAGAGAGGGATTAGAAATCTCATGCAAGGTTGCAGAGATGAGCAGAAGCACTGGTTCAGCTGCCCAGCCAAAGCTTCTACTTGGCATGCTAGAACGCTTCTCAAGGCAGACGTTTTTTTCAAGAATGATATTATGGATAGGCAGAGAAGAGAACAGTTTAGGTAAAGGGACATGGAATGACGAGCCTTCAGGAAACAGAAATAAGGAAGAGTACTTCATCTGCTGTATGATCCTAGAGCAGTGGTTCTCAACCTTCTTAACGTTATGATCCTTTAATACACTTCCTCATGTTGTGGTGACCCCAACCATAAAATTATTTTCATTGCCACTTCATAACTGTGATTTCGCTATTATTGTGAATCATGATGCAAATCTCTGATTTTCAATGGTCTGAGGCAACCTCCAAGAAAGGGTCGTTTGACCCTCCAAATAGTCACAACCCACAGGTTTGGAACTGCCTCAAACAGTCTTTTTAAGGAACTGACGCATAAGCTGAGGTCTGGAGAAGAGGCTGCTGTGTTATGAGTAGCACTAGGCTGCGGTGAAATGAACAGGGAGGCCATAAGGCAAGCCTGGTGGGCCCAAGGACATCCATTCATTGCTTCCGTGACTAGAGACCAAAGTACGAGACAGAAAGTGCTGTGCAGTTGCTGGAAAGATGACAAAGAGCCATGGAAGAAACACAACTGGGGGGTTAGGATAAGATGTGCATGTTCAAAAGATTGCCATGGAGAATGGGTGGAAGAAAACCATGGAGTAAGGAAGCAAAGAGAGGAGTCTGAGAGACTACTGCCGTCATGCAAGGAAAATAAGCTGATGACTCAAACCAGTCTGACACTAGAGGATGAGAAAGTGGATAGAGTCTGGGTTTACACCCAGATAGTATTATAGGGAAGAATTAATATGTGTCCTATAGAATTAGGATAGTATCCTAAATAGATTAAGAATAATTAATTAATTAATCTTAGTTCAAATTAATAAAAATTCATCAGTGTCCCATGGGACACTGAATGAGAAAAAGTTAAAGAGAAGTTCCTGAAGAAAATACTGACCAACGACAGATGAAATTTCAGGAATAAAAACCCAACAGGTTTCATTCATGTTTCTCCTGAGTTCTCTAACAGTTATCCAAGTGGCAATATCAAAACATGTAGACCTACAGAACAGCATTCATTGAAAGACAGAAACCTGATGTATACTTAAGAGTACTGATTTGTTTCAAGAATTCACGTCATTATTGTTGTTGCTGAATGTCTTTGGTGTTTGAGTTTCAGAACAAGACAAGAACATCCTATTTTGCACACGTAGAACGGTTGGTAGAGAGAGTCAGTAGGCAGGTTGAAGTCTTCTAGGGATCACATGCAGTCAGGAAGGGGGTGGGACTCCGAAGAGCAGTCTGAGGAAGCGAAGACTGCAGTGGAGACTAAGAAACACCCGATAAGACTGAGGGGAGAGCTTTCAGAGGAGGTGACAGAAGCCAGCAGAACACACAGTTTTTCCAGAAAACAAAGAGGCCACTCTGCTTAGTGCTACTTAGGGGCTACTAAGTGCTACCAGGACAAAGAAATGGCCATTCTGTGTGACAATGTGTGGTTTCCTGGTTGCCATGCTAACAAAGGCAAAAAGCAGCTTGTTTCTAGGTTTGCTGGAGTAGCAAATAATGGGGAGGAAGGAGGTGGTAAGGCCAGTGATGGATGTGGGCGATTTCCTGGTACAGCGCACAGACAACAAAGACTTCACATTCAGGGACCCCAGTCCTTGGCCTGTAGGGCTTTTAGCAGGCTCAGTCAAGGAGGCCAAGTGGCCTTGGGAACCTTGGCTCCAGCTCTGCTCTTTCAGCTCTGCATTTGTTATTTTAGGGATAAGCAAGTCTCCCCCAGCACGATAAGGAGGCAGCAGCTCAACTCTTGTGGTTAACCACTTAAGCAATCGGCCTTGGTGGGTTTTGCCAGAGCTCTGCAGGAGACCAAGTCCTTTCCTGGAAAATCAGCTTACATGGGCTCTGTACTGGGAAAACCTACCCTTATATCATCAGAGATCTTGATAGGAAAAACCTCAGTGAAGTGTCAAAATTAACCGAAGGGACATTAAAAGACGGAAGGCACAGAGCAATAAGGATGGTTTTCCGTGCAGCTCAGTGTAAAGGCGAGCAGAGGTATGAAGCAGTGACTAGAAGCAGGGACAGAGTCAAGAAAGTGCTTTTGAGATGAGGTGGCTTAGGGCTGGGGTGTGCCTTGGTTGGTACAGTGCCTGCCCAGCATGCATAAAGTGCTTGGTTCAATTCCTAGCACCACATAAATCAGGTATGGTGTTTATACTTGTAATCTCAGCATTTGGAAGCATAGGAGGATCAGAAGTTCTAGGTCTTCTTCCACTACATAGCAAGTTCTGGGGTAGCCTGGGCTACATGAGACAAGAGAGGCATGGACACACAGACTAGGGGGCAGAAACAAAAGGACAAAGAGAGAGACAGCAAGAGAATATTCTAGAACATGTTGATATGCTGCTCAAAACGACACATCAAAAAGGGATCGTCACCCAGATGTGATGGTACATGCTTTTAATCCCAGCACGTGGTGGTGGGCAGAGACAGGTGGATCCCTGTTAATTCGAGGCCAGCCTGTCCTACAAAGTGAGTTCTAGGGCATCCAGAGCTATATGTGCAGAGGGACCTTGTCTCAAAACCAAAACCAAACCAAAAAGAGATCATCAAGGAAATCAAGTCCTCTGTTTCCATACTGGGATAAAAAGTGCCATAGCGTTGGGATAGAAGGAAGGGACATAGCTGATATGTCTGTAGCTCTGTGGTACAGAAATGAAGATGTCCAAATGTGGTACAGCTTCTCAGTGAAGGGGAGTCCAGAGACTCCTCTCACTAAGGACTGTAAAGGGACCCTATACCCTGAGCGCTCTGTATGATCCAAAGTAAACCTGTTCTCCCTTTATTCTTCTACAGATTACAGTTTAATTTGCTTCTTGCTTGTCTGTACCCCTTTCTAAATGAGAAGTTATTTGAGATTAGAGGTTTGCCTTGTATATGATATTATGTGTATCTATGTATATGTATGCGTATATGTATGTGTATGTGTATATGTATATGATTATGTATATGAGCATATATATGTATATAAGACATATAATGTATAATGTGTGTATATGATATACATATGCATATGTGTATGATATATGTGTATATGTATGATGTGTATGTTATATATCTATGTATGTATATATAAATGTATGTGTATATGCACATCGAGGGTCACACACATGTGTGTGTGAGTGTGTGTGTGCATGTATGTGTGTACCTGCATGTATAACATTGAGGGCTACACAGATGCTCAGTAACTATCTCATAAGTGGTCAAACTGTCTACCACCAGGTAGGAGGGGCAAGGAAAATTAGTTTTCTTATTTCTACTTTTTAAAAAATATCATCTAAATGTCAATAACAAGCATATGTTGCCATAACAGTAGAGGGAGCAAATGGCTTTAAAATCAGTGGAACAAATCCAGAGATTTGTTCAGGTTTCAACTAAAAAGAAAAGTGTAATGATATGAAAGATGTTAGGGTACAAGTGAAGATAAAAATGTATTTCATATGTTATAGAAGCGGTGACAGTCAGAGAAAAATAAGAAACATGAGGAGTAAGGAAAAGAAAATAAATTTTGGATATTTCATTAGAGAATTGGTTAGGTGGCCCTCTGATCCACCCTGTTCCAGAGATAGCTGGATCTTCTCAAGCAGTGCTGGTCGCATCCCAAGTGGATGAATTTAGCTATATTGAGAACCTGGTTACCAGGGTTGCCTTCAACTCCGGCCAAGTGGATATTGTTCCCATCAGTGACCCCTCCACTGACCTCAACTGTATGGTCTACATGTTCCAGCAAGAAAGACAGCACAGTCAAGGATGAGAAGAGGAAACTTGTCATCAACAAGAAAGCCATCTCCACCTTTCAGGAGCAAGATCCCACCAATATAAAACAGTGATACTGGTGCCGAGTGTGTTATGGAAATTACTGGTCTCTTCTCTACCATAGAGGATGCCAGAGCCCTCTTGGAACAGTTGAGCCAAATGGGTCATCATTTCCCCCTCTTCTGCCAATATTTGTGATGACTGTAGAACACCAAAAGTGACAATTCAAGACTGTCAGCGGTGGCACACGCCTTTAATCCCAGCACTTGGGAGGCAGAGGCAGGAGGATTTCTGAGTTCGAGGACAGCCTGGTCTACTGAGTTCCAGGACAGCCAGGGCTATACAGAGAAACCCTGTCTCAAAAAACAAAAACAAACAAACAAACAAACAAAAAACTGTCAGCAACATCTCCTGCACTACCAAATGTTTAGCCCCGCTACCAAGGTCATCCGCTACAACTTGATCATCATCAAAGGGCTTGTGACCACAGTCCAGGCTATCACTGCCACCCAGAAGGCTACAGACAACCTCTCTGGGAAATTGTACTGTGATGGCCATGGGGTGGCAAAGGATACCATCTCTGCTCCAGTGCTACCAAGACTGTGGTCAAGATCATGCCAAAGCTGAGCAGGAAGTTCACTGGCATGGCCTTCTATCCCCAGTGTGTGCCTCAGAGATACAGTATTTCTCCTGGAGAAAGATGCCAAGAACAGTGACATCAAGAAAGTGGTGGTGCAGACCCTGGTGGCAGCTGGGGTGGGGGTGGGGTAGCTCTGTTTCTTTCTAAATCATATCTGAGGACCAGGCTATCTCTGGACTCCCACCTCCTTCCTCCATGTACTTGACAATCAAGTATTTCTACTGAAATGGATAGATCAACCCCTGCAAAACTAGAGTAGAAAGCCTTCATGAATAAAGACCACACCACATTTAAACTCTAAATAAGTCATACCAAAAAGCTTTGGAAAATTATTAGTTAATATTTGATAAATTAATTAATTAATTTTGTCCATTTAATAAATGGACAAAAGGACAGGAAAAATGTGAAATATTTTTTGAAGAATCAAATATATAATAATAGCAGAGGTGGTTCAGGAGAGCAAGACTGTGGAGCAGCTGGAATACAGTTGCCAACCCATGTACAAAAAAAATAAACTCCAAAGAACTGGATTGACAGAAAACCACACACACACACACACACACACACACACACACACACACACACCACACATTATAGAGAAAGGAGTGACATAGAAGGGGGAGTAATATTAATATTAACATTAACATATTCTGTAAAACAGTTAACACAATTACATTTGAACATTCACACTACATAAATGTCTTAGCAAATGAGATTACAGATTTGCTTGCTTGAAAAACAAATGTGAAATTGTATTATTCTAAAAATAACTAGGGCATTATATTGACAGCAATATCCATCCCAAATTTTTAGGACACCATTGTCTATAAAGAAATAGGCAGGACCTGTTGGATTCCCACACCTAGGGGGGGATGGGCAATAAACAGAAACTCAACATTTCCCTCGATGTTCTCCTGTGAATTAAAAGGGATTGGTGATACTGAGAGTTGGCTCACAGTTAGGACCTCCCTCATATTGTTTTTTGCAGAGGCCAGAGTTCAGTTCCTAGCACCTATATCAGATGGCTAGGGACAAACTTTAATTCCAGGGAATCCTGCACCTTCTTCTGACCTCCCTAGGCAATTGAACTTACTTATATGTGTATATAACACACACACACACACACACACACACACACATACACACACGTAATTTAAAAATAAAAACAACTTTTGTAGAAAGCAAAGGGTTAGGCTTGATAGTTCCAGGCGAGTGTCAGGATAACTGTTTGTAGGCCTCAGACTTTCTGACTTGCCTGAAGACTCTCTTGTGGGACCAGAGCCTACTTAAACACGGCTTTAGCCAAAATAAATGGCTCTTCAGCTCCTGAGCTTGTAAATGAGGCACATCTGTGCTGCCTTGACCCAGACCACTCTCCTCCTACCCTTTGTGTAAAGAGTCTGCTAGGTAAAAGGAGGACCCAAGTCACTGCTAAGATTTGGTCTGCAGGGTGAAGAGAAGTCTGAAGTACATTGTGACCTGCTAATAATCTTTCACAGCTAACCAAGTGATCACTGATTAAAAATAGCATTGAACGTGTATTGGGCATCTATTTCGGGCCTCATTTTATTTGGAATGCAAATCCTGTTGGAAGCCAGAGCGGCATAAGCAGCAGCTGGAAATCGACTCAGAACGTTCCAGCCAATTCACGTCTAGCCCAGTTGGCAGAATTAATGCCATTCTGCCGTCTCAGCGAAGGAGAGGTGCTTAATTATGCCCCACTGCCCAGCGGTTTCTATTATGGACACATCTGGACTGAAAGACTCATTTGAAATCGCCAATCTCTCAGCTTCCTGGAGCCTAAACCAAGTTGAGGAGTTGATTTGTGATGAGGAGAGAGGAGGGGGCGTGGGTAAACAGCTTCGCCCATGGGGCCAGAGAGGCTGTTTCAAAGGCCCTTTTATGGCCCCAGTGCTGACTTCCATCAGCGTTGTCGACCAGTTCCTAACACACACCGTGTCTGGACAGGTTGCGCTGTAAATAATAAATAAAACACTTGCGTTCATGCCTGCACCTCCGGGTGAGGGGAGCTTAGTTTCTACGGTGCCCTCTGCTACTGCAGGCTGTGATGTTTTCATCTCTCCTAAAGGAAGGTAGGCTGGGACCTTGTCTGCTTTGAACAAAAAGCCTTTCAAGAAATGTCTATGCCCTGGGTCAAGACACGAAGCCGTCCGTTCTAAGAAAAACACGCTCCGAGTGACAGCTGCCTCCTGGCTTGGCAGCGGGAACCACTCCATGAGGAAATCTCTGTTGGAGGTGCCATCTTTGAGAGGAAAATTTAAAAAGATCATCACTCAAACCCAGGGTGGCCATGGAAATCCTCCAGGGCTTTAATTTTAGCAACTGGACCACTTTCTTCTTTCCATTTGTATTTTCTGTTGTACATATTGAGGAAGTTAGGTTTCGATAATGTAAAAATGTATAACAATCACACCCGAATAATTGGCATTTCCCTCTCTTTAAAGATTTATTAGCCTTTTATGTTGGGAAGCTTCAAAAACATACATCGTGAACTATGTATTTGGTTACCCATGGTCAACTCTCTCCGTTTATGAAATCAACTCTTAGGTCTCACATCTGAGTGAGCATGTCATACTTTTCTTTCTGTGCCTGGCTTGTTTCACCAGGTACAAGCAAGCTCACTTCTCTCCCACTTGGACTTCAATGGCTTAAGTCTCCAATCTCCCTTCGCCCCTGCTTGTTCCTGAAAGGAAGTCCCACCAGTGAGAGCCTAGAGCTGGGGTCCTGGGCCAGGCTCAGTGGATGCATTACAGGTCTTCTCCCTGGTGGTATGTGGAGACTGAGAAGCCATTCCCTCCCTCTCCAACCTTCCTCAAACTGCCTGGTGACTAATAGTCATGCCTAGTCCATTTCTTTATGCCAAACCCTGCAAGGCTTCATCCTCAATGAAGTATAAGTGTCTTGAGAGGCAGTAATCATGTCTTCGCAATCCCCTGAACCTGACAGAAGTTTTGTTTCCAAACTTACTCTCACATCGACTCACTGTCTCCTCTGATAGAGAGAGAAAAGTTGCTTCAGAAAGTAAGAAACGGCTGCCCCAAAGAAAGGCAGTACAATTAAAGTTACTAAAAATAAACTCTGCTAGAGACCCTGTTAATAATTTTGCTGGGAATAAGCCTTGCTTAGTCTATCATAATTTGCATAAACTATGTGGTTGGTGGGTAAACTTTATAGAAATCAACTTTAGTAAGATTGGGGAATCAATCAGTTAATTTGAAAATTAGAGAGAGTTTAATTGTGTGTGAGTGTGTGTGTGTGTGTGTGTGTGAGTGGGGGGGGGGGGAGAGAGAGGCTAACTATGTAGCTCTGGCTGTCCTGAAACCCACTATGTAGACTAGGTTAGCTTCGAACTCAGAGACCTACCTGCCTCTGCCCACCAAGTGCTGGGTTCAAAGGTGTGCCCCACCACACTCAATTATAAGCTTAACTTTTTAAAGAGCTTCTAAACTGCTAGAAGACATGGTACATTGCTCCCTCTTCCCCCAAGGAAGCACTTACCCAGTCTGAACGCATCTCTTACACTAGTTCAGGACAGAGCATCTTGGCCTTATGTAGGTGTTGGAACTAAAGTATATTGGAGGCTTATCCTAACTCTAAGGTTCTGGTCATTTGTTAATTATCTCGTGAACATACACAACTCTGGCCACAGGAGCTGATCTCTGTGGTAGCACAATGTCCAAAACAAAAATACGGGTACACTCAACTACCAGATCAGAGAGACTGACCACAGCTCCTTGCACCTCTTTATAGCATCAGGAAACCAAGGAGGAGACTACCTGGCCTGGACACAGATAACTTCAGAGGCACGATCCATCCACCCTGGATCCCAATCTCAGAAACAGCCTTTCTCTGAGCAGCATGAAGTCTCAGGATATCAGGTAGTAGCTTCAAGAAGCACCTCTTGCAATAGGTTCTCCTAGAAGCAATATTCCAAGTATGTTACTTCCCACCTGTGCTAGAGGGCCAAGCCAAGGCAAAGATAGCAGGCTAGAGCCAGATTTGGGGATTTAGA
Source organism: Arvicanthis niloticus (assembly GCF_011762505.2). Classification (NCBI taxonomy): domain Eukaryota; kingdom Metazoa; phylum Chordata; class Mammalia; order Rodentia; family Muridae; genus Arvicanthis; species Arvicanthis niloticus. Next base: position 66,336,546 of record NC_047668.1, on the reverse strand, counting down.
TTCTAGGATTGCTCAACACCAAGCCCAAAGACAGAATCCTATAGGATGAAATGGGTATTATGCAAAAAGTGAGTGCTTTGGACCCAGAGATTTGCATTCAAACTTCAGGTGGGCTGCAAGTTCTTTCCCAGATGTATTTAGGCTTTCTGAGCCTTGGTTGTCCCATGAATAATTGCATGAGAATTAAATTAGACAAGATATGGAGAGGAAAACAAAAGATGCGTTCAGTGTAGCTATGAGCTATCCCACTCCCTCCATGGAGGATTCCTTGGTTCTCTGCCCAGTTACAGATTAGAATCGCCTGGGGTGTTTGCAGCCTATCTCTCCAGAACTAGCTTCCCTTTCCTACCGATTCTGATGTAATTATCCAGGATGAGACTCAGACCTTGATACTCTAGATATTCTTTTTTAAATCTTGCCCATAGTAATAGTCCCTGCCCAAATACATCAAAATGATAGCCTCTTTGGACTTGGAATTTTATATTAGCATTTAGGCACATATTTTACTTCTCTGGGTCTTAATTTATTACTAAAAAGAGGAGTAGTGTTCTGGTTGTTTAGAATATTTGCTAAGTATGTTTGCAAGGTTTCTAAAATGATAACCAAAAGTTAGTAGCTGCTCAACAACTATTCCTTCCATGCACTCTGCCCATTTCTTATTATTAGTCAGGAAACACACATGCACCAAGATAGTGACAATATAAATAAGGATGATAGATAAAAGATACCATGACTGTTATCTTTTAAATTAAAATATCTACTAACTACCTCCTCCAAAACTGTCCCACCTGTCAACTATAACATAGGTTTAAATTCTAGGATAAAGGTGGAAATTTTGTTATATACATACCCAATTCCTTTTTCTCATGCCCAGGGCAGACATCACTAATCAATTACAACACTCTCTCCTATTGATCTCATATGAAGGCTCCAAAGTCCTATACCCCACAGACATCTACTAATAATAATCCATAGCATATGTTCAAAACAAATTGTCCATCCTTATCATACATCATGGGCAGCCTTAAGCCTGCAAATGAGGCTAAATTTAGAGTAGATGGAGAGTGATTAGCCAAAGATGAAGGCAAACCCTGAGAGTGCCACAGTTCTGGGTAATCTATCTGATCTATCCTAAGAGAAAACTTTGTGCTTTCTAATGAGTGGGGGCAGTGCTAAAGGATTGAATAAATGACAAAGTGAAATAGAAGAGCCAGTGCCTACTGACCATGGCTTCTAGGAAGGACAAACAAAATGTTTCTAGAAGACAGATGATTTCTCTGACTTAAGAAACGTAGTACTGACTGCTGCAGCTTCCCTCTCCTAACATGATGGACAGGCTCTAATGAGCAAACCCCATGATGCTCAAGTCAGTGGCTGAAAACTGACATTGGTACCTAAAGGTTTATCACAGCTGAGACCTAGTGAGCCTCAAAGATAGCCGGGGTCCTCCCCTACTGTGTGGGCTGCATCAAATCCTTCAGTTGGTGGAGATTGCTGCTCTAAATCCTTATTATTGATTTCCCCCTTTGCTGGTCATAAGCATGTTCACTCTTTAAAAGGTAGCAGCCTCTGCAGGCCAAGTCCTGGTGTGTCTGGGCTGCTTCCATAGCAGGAGTGGGATAGCCTGCTGGTAGCCCTTTGGTGAAAAGATTTTTCATCGGGAACCTTAAATAAAATTGTAACACTGTTCTCAACTTCATTTCTTTTTGTTGGTTTTTGTTTCTTGGCTAATTGGTTGGGGTTTTTTTTGTTTGTTTGTTGTTTGTTTTTTTTGTTTTTGTTGTTTGTTTGTTTGTTTTTTGTTTGTTTTTGTTTTATGTTTTGAGACAGGTTTCTCTGTGTAGCTCTGGCTGTCCTGGAACTTGCTCTGTAGATCAGGCAGGCCTCAAACTCATAGAGATCGCACCTCGCTTGGTCCTTTTGGCTGGGACAGACACCAAGCTGGTCTGCTTCCGTGAAGACACCATATCCTGAGACATCCTAGAGGAGCCACTGCACTCAGAGCAGCAGAATTTCAGGATCCCAGAGGCGGCCTGAGTCCCAGGAGTTCTTCCACCCAGGAGCTCAGGATCACAGAGACATCTGAAGTCTGAGGAGTTCTGACACAAGCAAGATAACTAGAAAGACAGACTCCAGTCAAAGACAGTGAGTGCAAGAAGCACTAGAATTAACCAGATGGTGAAAGGCAAGCACAAGGGCATAGGCAACAGAAACCAAAATTACCTGGCATCATCAGAATCCAGTTCTCCCACCATAACAAGCCCTGGACACCCCATCACACTGGAAAAGCAGGATTCAGAATTAAAATCACTTCTCATGATAATGATAGAGGACTTTAAGAAGGACATAAATAACTCCCTTAAAGAAGTACAAGAGAACACAGTTAAACAGGTAGAAGCCCTTAAAGAGGAAACACAAAAATCCCTTAAAGAATTGCAAGAAAATACAACCAAACAGGTGAAGGAATTGAACAAAACCATCCAGGACATAAAAATGGAAGTAGAAACAATAAAGAAATCTCAAAGGGAGACTACCCTGGAGATAGAAAACCTAGGAAAGAGGTCAAGAGTCATAAATGCAAGCATCACCAACAGAATACAAGAAATAGAAGAGAGACTCTCATGTGCTGAAGATACCATGGAAAACATTGACACAACTGTCAAAGAAAATGCAAAAAGCTCCTAACACAAAACATCCAGGAAGTCCAGGACACAATGCGAAGACCAAACCTAAGGATAATAGGTATAGATGAGAGTGAAGATTCCCAACTTAAAGGGCCAGTAAACATCTTAAACAAAATTATGGAGGAAAACTTCCCTAACCTAAAGAAAGAGATGTCCATGAACATACAAGAAGGCTACTGAACTCCAAATAGACTAGACCAGAAAAGAAATACCTCCTGTCACATAATAACCAAAACACCAAATGCACAAAACAAAGATAAAATACTAAAAGCAGTAAGGGAAAAAGGTAAAGTAACATATAAAGGCAGACCTATCAGAATTACACCAGACTTCTCACAAGAGACTATAAAAGCCAGAAGATCTTGGACTGATATCATACACACCCTGATATCATACAGCCAACACTACTATACCCAGCAAAACTCTCAATCACTATTGATGAAGATACCAAGATATTCCATGACAAAACCAAATTTACAAAATATCTTCCTACAAATCCAGCACTTCAAAGGATAATTGATGGAAAACTCCAACACAAGGAGGGAAACTACAACCTAGAAAAAGCAAAGAAGTAATCTTCCAACAACCCCAAAAGAAGATAGCTACACAAACATAATTCCACCTCTAATAACAAAAATAACAGGAAGCAACAATCATTTTTCCTTAATATCTCTTAACATCAATGGACTCAATTCTCCAATAAAAAGACATAGACTATCAGACTGGATATATAAACAGGACCCAGAATTTTGCTGCATACAGGAAATGCACCTCAGTGACAAAGACAGACACTACCTCAAAGTAAAAGAATGAAAAACATTTTTCCAAGAACATGGTCCCAAGAAACAAGCTGGAGTATCGATTCTAATATCAAATAAAATCGACTTTCAACCAAAAGTAATCAAAAAAGATAAGGAAGGATACTTCATACTCATCAAAGGAAAAATCGACCAAAATGAACTCTCAATTCTGAACATCTATGCTCCAAATGCAAGGGCACCCACATACATAAAAGAAACTTTACTAAAGCTCAAAGCACACATTGCACCTCACACAATAATAGTGGGGGATTTCAACACCCCATTCTCACCAATGGACAGATCATGTAAACAGAAACTAGACAGAAATACAATGAAATTAACAGAATTTAAATTGATTAATTAATTAAATTAAGTTATGAACCAAATGAATTTAACAGATATCTATAGAACATTTCATTCTAAACAAAAGAATATACCCTTTTCTCAGCACTTGATGGTACCTTCTCAAAATAGACCATATAATTGGTCACAAAACAGTCCTCAACAGATACAAAAAGATTGAAATAATTCCTTGCATACTATCATATCACCATGGACTAAGGCTGGTCTTTAATAATGACAAAAACAATGGAAAGCCCACATACATGTGGAAACTGAACAACACTCTACTCAATGATGACTTGGTCAAGGAAGAAAGAAAGAAAAAATAAAGATTTTTTAGAATTTAATGAAAATGAGGACATATCATGCCAAAATTTGTGGGATCCCATGAAAGCAGTACCTCTGCTTCCTGAGTGCTGGAATTAAAGACATGGTTTATTCCTTATCTTTTCAAGACCAGGAAAATGGTTTTCTATTGTCTGTTTTGTTTCTTTGTTTGTGGCTATGTCTTGTTTTGTTTTGGGTAAAATATTCAAAAATGGGAGCTAGGAAATAAAACTGCAGATTAATTTGGAGGGTTGACTCTGTTCAGTGTTTCTTCATACTGTCACTTCATTATTCCAGCAGTAAGAAGCCAGGACAGAAGCTGAAATCTCAAGCAGCCAGATGAGGCAATTTGAAGATCTGAGCACCAAGGCAGGGCCAGAAGCAGGTAAAACACAGCAGGGGTGTGGAGGGGCGGGAATGGGATGGGAAGGTGGTAGGAGGGAGGAAAAGGGATGTGGTTGGGAGATGGAGCAAATGTGTAACAATATTGAAGAAAAAAAGAACCAAAGTTGTCATGTCCAGAAAAGGCTTTTAGAAACATTGGAGATAAATCTAGAAAGAAACAGAAAGAGAGAAAGAGAAAGGGAGGGAGGGAGGGAGAGAGAGAGAGAGAGAGAGAGAGAGAGAGAGAGAGAGAGAGAACAACTGAGAAATTGAATTGGAATTGAGGTATGAGTAAGGACTCCTGTCTTAGATAGATAGATAGTTAGATAGTTAGATAGATAGATAGATAGATAGATAGATAGATAGATAGAGACATGCATACATATATATAGAGAGATGTGTGTATATGTATTATATACTTAAGCAGATAAATACACAAATAGGTATATGTGCATGTATGTGCATCTGTATGCATATAAATGAGATGAAACTGTTTGGACTTAACAAAAGCACACAGAGACCCCAGATTTTGATTTCTAAATGCTATCCTTTATTAAAGGAAGCAGAAACTTGCAGGGCAAATGACTTGCTCTGGAAGACTGTACAAAATGAACCCAGGAACATCTTATGCCAGAAAGAAAGAAAGAAAGAAAGAAAGAAAGAAAGAAAGAAAGAAAGAAAGAAAGAAAGAAAGAAAGAAAGAAAGCACTCCATGGACAAAGAGGATACATCAAAAGAACAAAGGCTTCAGCATAAAAGACATCAAAAATAATGAGAGCAATGGGTTACAATCCTTGACTAAACTCAGACCCCGTATGTCTATCTATGTTAATATAAGTAAGTGAACAAATAATTGAAGGAGAAGACTAACTCTCATTTATAGTACAATGCCATCCAATAAACATAGAAGACACGATGGGACTGGACACCCATCATTTAGCAAACAATGTAAAGGCGGTTAATTCTGTCAGTGAAGGCTAAAGTCAGTACTTGGGAGTCTGATAAGGAACTGTAGGTTTTTGCCTCAGACTGTGTTCCCACCAAACACTAATCAATTGCAACAGAGAAAGTGTTGCAGTTAAGGCAGAGGGCCTGAGAGCATCAACATGCACCTCCAGATGTGAGGCTCTCCGCAGAGAGCATTTCCACAGACTCACAGCCAGGAATGCAAAACCTTGGTCTGACCGTAAGAAAATAAGCCCAAATCGGAGGTCACCATGCAAATTGTGCAGCTGTCAAGCACAGGGCAAACAGGGATGGACAGTGGCTGCAGCTGTGTGAAGAAACCTGAGGCTCATGCACCAAAGCACTGTATGTTCTTGGACTAAGGCCTGGAGCACAGAGGAGAAAGGATTTGGATGATTCTTGGAGAAAATCAAATACAGCTAGTGAACTGGCCAGGGCTATATATGCCACATCAGATAATCAGGTCTAGAGAGACACATGATGGTGCTGAAGGAAAGAATACTTGTCTGGAGAAAATACACCTTGGAATATGGCAGGGGAAGATTCCGTTATGTCTCTAGCTCCCACTCAAATGGATGAGAAGCAAAGACCATTCATAGCCCAAAGTAGGGGGACAGTGGGTGACAAATAAACAAAATATCAATGACCAATGAGCCTGGTGAACAGATGAGGGGTGCTTGCATTCCAGAAACTTCAAAATGATTTCAAGACGAATTAATGGAAATCTATTATATAATATGTATATACAGCTATGTATTTATGCAGACACACATCCAGGATGGTGCAAATTAAAACTGCATGAGATTCTATGACACATCAACAAAACAGCTAGTTAAAATAACCATAGTACCCTATGTTCAAAGGGTGTGGAGGAGGAAGAGGAGCACTCAGCCCTGTTCATGGGAATGTAAAATGACCTGGCCATGTTGGGAAAAGACCTGATAGTATTATTGGGCAGTGGTGGTGCATGACTTTAATCCCAGCACTCAGGAAACAGAGACAGGAAAATCTCTGAGTTCAAGGCTAACCTGGTCTACAAAAACAGCCAGGGCTACAAAGAGAAACCCTGTCTCAGAAAAGCATATGTGACAGTATTATAAAACTAAATATAACCTCCACACCCTATGTCCCAGGAATTCCACTCCTAGGTTATCCTACCCTCCCAAAAAAATGAAGTTGCATATAAACAAAATAGAAGTATTATCAGAGTCACTTCACTCATAGAAGTCAAAGATCAGAAACAGGCCTTCCATCAGAAAGAAACTACACTATAGCTATACAACGAAATGCTCCTAAACAGTAATGATGGGCAAAGGATTTATATAAACTATCTCAACAGATAACGGCAAAAACATGCTATGTGAAGGAGGCCCTGTGGAAAAGACATTATGAGTCATTCCAGAGGTATGACATTCTCCAGTGGGTATTCATGGTTGAGTTTGGGTAGGGATGATGAAATAGGGTTTGCCTGGAGGGAATTGATGTGGAGGTAGAAGACCACAGGGCAGAAGCATGAGGGCACTCCCAGGTATGTAATGTTCTCTCTTGACAGCAGTTTGAGTCTTACAGACACAAGCATTAATCAAAGCTTATTGAATCGCAAGCTGAAGACTTTCACATTTCTATATGTGCAGAAAGAATTGCCACAAAGGTAAGAGGGGGAAATGAGAAAGATGAGACAATAGGTTATTTATGTGCATGTTGACCTATTCAGGAGAAAGTGTGCTACATCAGCAACTTGTATTGAAATGCATTTTACCTTGAGGTGGATCAATGGGTGGCTAGAGAAACTTTAAACACAGAATGTAGATGATAGCTTATTGACTGCTCTGTGTAATTTTTTTATAATCTTTTCTGTATGCTTGATCATTTTCATAATGGAATGTTGGAAAATGCATGTGTATATTAAAATCAAAACTTCTTGCTATAGACCAGCTGTTTGAAGCCACTAAGATACAAACAGCAAACCGTGAAGTACCTGGTGAACCGAGAAACCTGGAAAAATTGCTCCAAGGTATTTTTCCCTAGTGGATGTCCCAGGAGACATGTGACAGAGGAGATTTATGAGTTATCTGTGAACATCATCTTTAATGTGAGAGATCACTCAGAACAACAATGACTCTCCTCGCCCATTGATTGATAGAATACCCCAAAACATCAATTGACCTAAGCATTTTTCTTTGTCTTCTTCTAGAACTGTTAGCAGTTAACCAGGTTTCTTTAAAACAGCTTTTCTGAATGTTATGTAATTTCAAATCTAGAGCCATGGTTATCTATCAGGAGTGTATCTTAGAATAAATTTTATTGTGTCTTTGTTAGTGTGTGGCATGGTAATGCTTTATGTAATACACATAGTATACTGCTACCTGACTGGCTTACCATATCCTTAGATATTATCCCATGTCGTTATATGAATTATTCTGTCTATAAGATGGAAATATGATTGTTGTAAAGACTAATTTACACAATCCTTATAAATAATATGGAACAATGCCTAGACATAGACATACTTAATTTAGATTAGCTATTGTTATTCTTTAGGGAAAATGTCTAGTACTCTGTATGTAGGCTGCTGCAGTTTCCCTGCTTACATAAAGGATATGTAAATGAACAACCTTACATATCCTCTTGATTCATGTAGTGTCTCTAGGACCAGTTCCCAGCAGTGACACTGGGAAGAAATCTCAGTGGGTAAACGTGGGTAAACTGCTTACTGCACAAGTGCGAGGACTTGTGTTTGGATCCGTAGAACCCGTGTAAAGCTAGACGTGATAGCACACATCTGTTTCCTTAAATCTTACAGCAAGACACAGGAGAACATGAGTACCTAGTCCGCTGTACATCACCGTGAACATGACACCCTGTCTCAAACGAGGTATAAGGAGAGGACTGATGCCCAAGGTTGTCCTCTGGTATGATAACATCATCCAAGAGACCGCTGGCACTGACATACACACACATCCTAGGAGAATCCTATGGGTGGAGCCACTGGACCCCCCCAGAGAAAGCATCTTGTGGCAAGAATCTACATATTGTCTCCCAGCCCAATCCCATTTCCCATATCTTGCTCTGTGACCCTAGGTCTGTATTTCCCAGATTGGCCAGCCGGTTGGCTTTTTTTTTTTTTTTTTTTTTTTTTTTTTTTTTTCTGTTTGTTTCTAGGACGATATTGCAAAACTGAGCTCCCAAATGACCAAATAAAGTTGTACTCCCACCAAGAGTAATATGAGAAGGGTTCTTCCCCAATAAAAGACCCATTATGACCCTCTGAGAAAAGATCCAAACCTCAGGGCCTGGACCCACCACCAATGGTTTAAAGCATGGCAGGTAAGAACCGTTCTTTTGTATCTTTGATTCTCAAAGTGTACACCCGAGACTATTAGTCTAGTGCTAGCATTGCTGAAGAGTCTGTTAAAAATACAGACTTTCCAAGTGTGAGCATGGTGGTACATGGCCTGTAATCCTGGTACTTGGGAAAGGGAAGCAGAGAGATCCAGATTCCAAGGACACATAAGATCCTGTCTCAAAACAACAAACACATCACAAAGCTGAATTGCATAGGGGGTGTTGTAACGGCATCCCCAAAGGACTCAGACCCCCACTGAAGTCTGAGAAGTGCTGTTCTGCAACTGATGCAGCAACAGGAGCCCCTGAGTATTCTAGGATGCAGAGCTTCCGGAGGAGCCCCTTTAACCAAGAGGGGAAGAGATACTGCATCCCAAGCCACACTGAGCACAACTGAATATTTATTTACAATGAAGTAATATTGTAATACATTGTAATAAAATGCACATTTGTGATGTGTGTGATTTGCTGGGGAAGGAATTCAGGGCTCTATCCTCTCTAGGAAAGCACTCTCAAACTAAATTATGCCCCTTGCCTTTGTCCTTATGACTCTGTCTGCAATGCTTTTTAACTTCTGCTGCGATAAAAGAGAGTTTTTTAACATTTTGAGGTTTCTACTAGTCATTTTCTTTTTAGTTTAGGTTTTCTGTTTCCAGTAATATATTTTTCTTGCATTCGAATTTTAATATGATCAAAATTAATCTGAAATTTAAGCATATCCAAGAACAAGTCAAATACATTTTAAATTTGTGACCATAATATATTGAGCTGCATAATGATGCATTTAAATTATTCTCATGCTATAACTTTTCCTTGCCGATGAATATAGGCATTATGTAACCAGAACTCTTCATTCTACGGGACGTTCTAATGAATTGTGCCAATACTGCATTCTGTTTCAGCTGAAATTCATCAAGACAAGACGAATCAGGTATATTGAGATTCAGTTGGAGATGCATAAAACCAGAAAAATTGCACACAGATTTAATGTGCATGCAACTATTAAAGGTTTTTTAATCCCTGCAAACATAGAAACTTCAGTCGATTCTGTGTTGTGCAATTACCATCAAAGCTGTAAAAGTATGTGCATAATTGTGTATGCTATATTATGAGTATATTCCTGATAGAGCGATTCCATATTGTTTGAGCATCACTGTGAATTAAATTATCCATTTATAATTTTATATATCTCATGATTGGAAGTTTCTCACAGACTCACTGGCGTTTCAAATTTTGTTCTCTTCCACTCTATAGGTTTCTAGTGACAAGCACTGTAAGGCAAATTCAAGTTTACATCATGATACCAAGGGTAGCCCTGAGCCTTCAGACCATGACACTGGGTGGCCCAGCCCAGGGGTGATTAATATACATTTCAGGAAGGCATAGCCATACAAGAATGGCTAGCAATAGTGTTGCTATACATAAAGTTGCTTTAAACTACATAAAGATGTACCAATAAACCCCAAAGCACCATCTCTCCAATTCAGCATTCCTCTGTACCCCTAAAACATATCCCTAAAATGCCTGAAGTCTTTTTTGAGCCACTCCATACCTGGGAGATTGTGATGGAGAAAGAAAGAGAAACAGTTTTTTCTGAGGTTTGATTTTTGTCTTTAGTTTAGGGGTTTTGTATTGTTTATTCGTTTGTTTGTTTAATGGCAAGGCCTCATGTAGCCCAGGATAGCCTCAAACTCACTAAGTAGCCAAAGTTGACCTTGAACTTCTGATCCTCCTGCCTCTGCCTACCAAGTGCTAAGATCACAAGCTTGTAGTACAACATTTGGTTGTATGCAATATTAAGTAAGGATCCACCTCAAGGCACCATCTATGCTCGGCGAGCATTCAATCACTCGAACTACATCCCTCACGCACAAGACATTGATAAGACCCTCAGGACTTTTTGTAAGAGAGGAAGCTTGGAGCATGAGCATTGGAAAGTACACAGTCAATCTGTCTCCACAAGGAGACAAAACGATAGAGGAGAGAAATAACTTCCAGAGACTATGTAGTATGATCTTCCTCATGCAAAGACAGAGAAGCTGGGGTTCTGTGGCTCCTTAATAACAAGGCTGAGACTAGATTCTCATATACTTCTTCCAGAATGCTTCTAGATCTGGGCTTTCCCAAATGCCCAGGACTTGGAGAGCTAAATTTATGTCCAGTGTATATAAAAGGAAATAAAATGTTGGAAGAAATGCCACTCTAGATTTCATTTAGGCAAAGTACCAAATAATACCATTCATCCTAGGACTCAGCCTTCTGGCCACACATGAAGTACTTGCCAGTTGAGATACGTAGCTGATTTGTTGACTCTTATTCTAGAAAGACAAAACTCTCATCCCTAAGTTGTAATGTATATGTAGATGACATGTCATTTGATACCAAAGTAGTCATTATCTACCCCAGAGAACAAAAGGATTAGTGGATGCTATACCAATGCTAATGTTGGCCTATTACAAATGTGTCATGCTGTGGTTCTTTTCTGATTTGTGCCTTGAGACACAGATTTCATATCACTCACAAATTACAGTATCTATTCCGTTTTTATAGGCCGCAGTATGTTCCACACTAATATTTCAGTTTAATCATTTCTCTCCTGAAGATTTATTTTGTCTGACAACCCACATATACCATGTAATAAAAACAACTTCGACATTAGACATCTGGGCCACAGTGTGTTGATCCTCCTTCATAATACAATCGTTTATTGAGTGTTCCTGGATGCCAGACACCATGACACAAAAAGCAGGCAGGAGACACTGGAGAGGAGTTTACAAGGGTGAATTGGTTAAGTCATTTGCCCTTGGTGGGGCTCTTAGAGTGTGGGAGAAACAGAAACCTGGCTCGATTATTACAGTGCAGTATGTGGTCTCTGAGTGTACAGAGATGGGAAGCAGGAAGCTTATGGAGAATTGGACTTGAACTATGTATCAGGGAACTTCCACCTGAGCCAAGACTCAAAAGAAATATATCAGCCAGAGAAGAGGCAGGGAATTTAAAAAGTAACCAGCATGTGAAAACGTCTAGAGAGGTGGAGGAAGTGTTTGGAAAATAACTGAGTGTTTCTTTGGATGAACCTAGACTCCCTGGTACCTAGAAGGTTGAAGCAGAGAAAAATGCTAAAGTTCAAAAAGCATTCCAACATCCTGGGGGAGATCTAGGTATTGTATCGTGAACTTTAGACTTGCTTCTATAGGAAAAAAAAAATGCACTTTTATGTGGCATAGGGGCGTAATCATGTCTGTTTAAGAAAGCCTGTTTAAGTAACAGGAAACAGGAAGTATTACTATGTTATATGCATCAACAGAACGGCAAGAACTAAAGAGCTGGGTTACAAAACTTGTGATCACTGTGATTACAGCATCTATTGGTAAAGAATCCTAAGAGGTATCATTCATTGACTGTGTCATTGTCAATGTCTGCACCTGAAATGCTGGGCTATAGCAAGACTGGAGCCACCCTTGCCTTATTACAAGCAGTTGTCCATAACATAGGGTTCCCATAGCATTCACATAAGCAACTGGCATGTCTCCCAGTGACCTATATTTAGTTCTTTCTTCTTCCTTTTTTTTTTTTGTTCTAGTAACTTTGTATGCTGACCCCTTTCCTCTGCTCTAGGTTGGTCAATAACCAGGATGAGATTTAGAGACAGCAATGATGTAACATCACACGGGAAAACAAAGAAATCCATCATCCCAATGAGAAAACAGAAGAGCATATGACTATAAACAGCATCATAAGATCTCCAAATTCAGAGCTCATTGATGAATGGTAGATTAGAGAAGGAGAAAAGATTAAACAGATGGGACATTTGTTTACACCCAACACCATGTCTTAGGACCTGAGAAGGGGGGCCTGCCCACACAGCCAGCTTGTGAGTCTGTTGGCTAGATGTTAGAATGGACAAAGACTGTAGAGCAGCAGTACAGAGAGAGAACCTCCTCTCCCTCCCCATTGGCAGCTCTGCTTGGGTGAGGGTGTCTCCCGAGAGAGCTGAAAGAAAAAAGAACCAATGGTTCCCATGTCTACCAAAGAAGCTGAAGGCCTTGACTTCGGTTGTAAATACCCTGTTGTTCCTGCCAATCAAATGTGTCCAAGGAATCTCACTGAGTCTGAAAGGCCACATTAATCAGTTTCTTCCTATCATGTGTCAGTATGACGATAAAGAGGCAGGCATACCTTCCCTTGACCCTCAAACATGTGCCCCTCTAAACAAGGGGTCAGACAGAGCTAAGTAGAAGACAGCAAATGTCAAGTAAAACATCTTATTCAGAACAATTTAGATTTTAGAGAAGCATCAAATACTCCTGCAGTACAAGTATATCCAAGCCATTGCATGGGACACTCATGCAATAAAAAAGCTGATGTTCGGGCTGGTGAGATGGCTCAGCAGTTAAGAGCTCTTCTGGAAGTCATGAGTTCAAATCCCAGCAACCACATAGTGGCTCACAACCATCTGTAATGAGATCTGATGCCCTCTTATGGGGTGTCTAAAGACAGCGACAGTGTACTTACATATAATAAATAAATAAATAAATAAATAAATAAATAAATTGTTTTTTAAAAAGCTGATGTTCTAAAATTAAGTAAAACTGAACATTGCGTACTTTCTGTCAACCCTTACTCTCCATGGAACATAGACTCACATCTCCACATCTGAGTCAAGACCTCAGAATCCAAGACATGGAGGAGATCTCTGTCAGTCCATCATCTTAAATTAATCCATGATGAGAGTGAGGAGACCCAAAGAATTGCAAGAACTGACCTCAAGTCACACTGTTAATTAACGGGAGACCAAGGAAACACAGTACAGCTCCAGGTTTCTATTGCAGTGTTTCCCCCAACCCACCCTCACAACTGTCACCCCAAGCCCTGTCCCTTGGCTCACTAGCTCCCAAATTACTCAAAATTCCCCAAGGTCAAAGGAATTATTTCTTTTAATATCGCTTCCCAATGCTTTATGAGCCCTGGCAGAACAATTGGTACAGAGGAACTGGCCATGTGGCTAAATTACCTGGACACCAGCCACCACTCTTTCCTCATACCTTCTGTGCTCTCGTGCCTGAAAGCCCGTTGTGGTTTTCTGTTTGTTTGGTTTTTTGTTTGTTAGGGTTGTTGTTGGCTGCTTTGGCTCCTGGGAGGTTGGCACCAGCCGTTAGCCAGGTGTAAAAATTATTGTCAACCCCCGAAAGGCTATGAACTGTGATTTTTCTGGATAGCACAGCTTTTGGGAAGAATCCTGGGGTAATGAGTTCAAGAAAAACACACCTGAGGCCTGGGGCTGTGTGAGAGATAGCTTCCAATCAGCTTCTCTTTGTCCAGAGCCTCCTGCCTGCAAAGAGCTAGTTAGACTTTGAAGATTTCCTCTCTCCTTTTCCCTGCCTCCCTCTTGTGGTCAAGCAGGCAAGCCTTTATGACAATAGACATGAAAAGGGAATAAGACCTCTGTGGCCACACAGACTGATACCCCTGATGTCTTTGTTGCTTACGGTATATGTTGAATCAGTTTTTGACAAATGTGGGAAAAAGTATCTTCAGAGCCTTCTATCCCATTTCACATCCTACACCATTTTATCCCCCAAGACCTCTTCCTAATCACCCACCCCCTTCTGTCTCCACATTCCCTATTTCCTTTTATTATAATCCAATAAAGATGTTGGGTTCTTGAAGTCCTAGATTCCTAGCAATGCCTTCGTCTTTTGGGGAACAGGCTGTGCTAGTTTACTTAGAAGAGTCCGTGTGTACTAAAGCAGGATGCTGCTGATGAGAGTAGTATTTATTTAGTACCTAATATTTCCTCTTCTACTCACTAGCTACACAGTTCCTCTCTTGTATCTATAATCTTCAGAGCAGCAATTGAGCCAGAATCTGTGATTTCTGTTCATTTCACCAATAGAAGGGGAGGTCTGTGAACTTTAAATAACTCCCATAAGCTCCCGTGGGAACAGTGGGATTGGGATTCAGATGCAAGAAGATCTGGCTGTGGACTTAAGAAGGACTTTCGATACCTATGAAATGTTCTGCTTGTCCAATATGGCAGGTATCAGTGACAAGAGGCTACTGAGCATTTGAAGTGTAACTATTGTAAATAAGGAACTAAAGTTTTACCGCTTTTTCTACTTTTGATTTAAACAGTCACTAATGACAAGAAGCAACTCTGCCAAACTGAACTGTGTATAACATAGAGCCTGTATTATTCTAGTTAGCTGGGCTCCATATCCGCTGAGCTGCACATATGCATTCATGTGTAACCCCCTGAGTATATTAAGGATATATTTAGCTCCCTCATCCACTGGACCTCACTGGAAAGCTGACAGTTGATGCCTGTCCTGTTTGATTCCATAAGGGAAGAGAAGATGAACTGATAATATGGAAAGCATGGGCTCTTTGCTCTGTAAGTGACAAACCACATCATTTCTCGAGACCTCCTTTTCTTGCCCTGTTCAAGGACAGATCCAAACCCTAGGATCTCAAAGACCCCCTCCAGCTTTACCCTCTGAGGTTGGAAATGCCCCACTGAGCACCCCTCCACCCTCAAAGGGGCACATAGAAAGACTAGAGCTGCAGGTGAGGAGTCTGGCACCAGCACTGATTGCCTGAGAAGCAGACAGCAAGCATGCTTGATTGTACACATCCAACACCCCATAATATATAGGGTTCTTTTTTTAGCGCCCTAATCAGAAATTCATTTGCATAATTAACATCTTTAGGAATAATTGCAAATGACACATCTGTTCACATCGCCCCTTCCTTGGCAAACTATGTGTTATAAACATAGTTTTTTTGGCTTTGTAAACACCTGATGCCTGGCCTTTCCTTGTTGCTGTTGTTACCTGCCATTCTGGGGAATTTACAGCCCTAAATGACCCAGCCCTCTATAGTCTCATCCTGTTGGGAGTTAAATTAGTTACTCTTCTATTGCTGGGAAGAGACACCATGACCAAGGCAACTTATAAAAGTATTTAATTGGGGATTTAATTATAGATTTAGAGGGTGAGTCCGTGGCCACCATGGCAGGAGTATGGCAATAGACTGGAAGGCATGGCACTGAAGCAATAGCTGAGAGCTTGCATCCTATCTGCAAGTTGGGAACAGAGAGAGAAACTGGGTCTGGTGGAGGCTTTTGAAATCATAAAGCCCATCCCCCCTGGCACACCTCCTCCAACAAGGCCACACCTTCTAATCCTTCCAAACACAGTTCCACTATCTGAGGAGCAAGTTTTCAAACACAGCCTATGGGGACATTCTCATTCAAAGCACCATAGAGGTCTCAGGACCTGCTACCAAATCCCCATTTTGACTAACCACAGAGCAAGATTATTAACTCTGGCTCCTTGGACCAAGTTTTCAGAGAATGCATAAAATTTTATAAACCTCTGGGTAAAATAGAAGACATAAATTATGTTCTGGGGAGAAAGTTTCCAACTTCCATCAGGTGCAACAGATGTCCTTACCCATCTCCTACACATATACAAATGGCTCACAATCACATACCATATGATTTCATTTATATGAAAGTCCAGGCTAGAGTATCCACAAGAATAAAGGCTTTCTAAAGATTACGGTTATGGAAAACAGAAAGGTGAGGAGTGATGTCTGAATGATGGGATGTCTTTTTTTTTTTTTTTTTAGACCAGGCTGGCCTCGAACTCAGAAATCCGCCTGCCCCTGCCTCCCAAGTGCTGGGATTAAAGGCGTGTGCCACCACTGCCCAGCAATAGGATGTCTTCTTAAGGGGATCCAAATAACCTAAAACTGACTGATAGTCACTACACATATCTGTGACTGTACTAAAAACTATTGAGCCATATGCTTTAAGTGGTAGATTTAATGGCATATGAAGTACATTTCAATTAGACTCTTTAAAAAGAATAATCAAGAACTACATAGGAAAGAAGAGCCATAAGCTCTACATAACTACAAAAAATAACACTGAGTGCTCTCTGTTATTAGAAAGCCTTGAGTGATACCAACTGTAGTTTTGGTTTGATTGAAAAGCTTACAGCCAGAGGGAGCTCCAAACAGTGTTTGTCAAACTCTAATGAACACAACAAGAGTTCCATGGTGATTTTTAATATTCAGTGGCCCAACATTCTCCTGATGGTTGTGTGTTAATTGCTTTTCATCACAGTGACCAAATACCTGAGAAAATAGCCAAAAGGAAAGAAGAGACAGTTTGGCTCAGAATTTCTGAAGTTTCTATCCATAGCCATGTGGCAAGGCCCACAGCAAGGCGAGCTCATCATGCTGGTGGGGAATGGTGGAAGAAAATGGCTTATTTTATCATGGCCAAAAAGTAAAGAATTAAAGAAGAGCCTTGGAACAAGATGTGAACTTCTCACCTCAGCCCAGTGACTTGAATCCTCCAGCCTACCTCCTATGGTCCATCACTGGACTACACTGGTGAACATAGCATCCTTGTGACCCATTCTCCAGTCTCCATACAAGGACCAAGTCTTCAACACATGAACTTTGTTTATGATCAAAAGGCATTTTTCATATATAAAACACAACACCAATGGCTAACATAGCTCTGGACACAATAGTAGCACTATTTGAGATCCAGAGCCAAGGCTTTAAGATGGCTTCTAACTTCTTCCCTCTTCAGACATGACCCTGAGACCACTATGAAAGGAAAACAGTCCAGCCAAACACACTAAAAACTACCACAGAGGCACCAGATAGCGCTTAGTGCCATCTGCCAGGTTCATGAAGGAAGCTGTCTTGAATCTTCAAGTTCAAGCCAGCCACACAGTGATCCAGATAAAAACAACAAAGAGGCCACTCAGTCAACCCACAGCACTTAGCAAATAACAAATCACTATGGCTTTTAGTAACTGCCTTTGAGACACCGATAGACAATAGCAGAAAGCAGAAATAGATGGCTGGGTTAAAACACATAGCATGGGGTCTCTTTAGATATGGCCCTTCTCTCTCAGACATCTGAGGCTTATTAGTCCTGCTCCAGTCAAGCCTTTTCTTCCACACATGCATGGCAATGTCACCACACAGATAGCCTTTGTTGCTGATCTGCCATGTGAGGAAGGCAAGAAATCCCCCCACTAAGAATCTTTTTAAATTTTCACTGACTTCATTTCTCAGCGTGCCTTGTCTGACCAGCAGTAGGGATTTTAGATGTTTTCTTGTACTGGAGTTAGGTCATATTTCCTCCCTGTTATGAGGGTGATGACTGGGGGTTAAGGATGGAATAGTACTAATGCAGGGTGCCTAGAAATCAAGAAAGAAAATAGGGATGAAAGCAGTGAGGAGGGAACAGTATTCCCCTACCTTGACTCTCAACCCATAGCAAAGGTCTAATTCAGGGAAAAGGAAGTATGGAGATTTGTGGTGTTTCATCTGTTTTTAACTTTACTGGGTTTAGACTCGCCAAGGAAACGCACCCCTGGCTGTGTCTATGAGTGTGTTTCTAGGAAGGTTTAACTGAAGAAGGAAGACCTAGTCTGTCCTCTGCAGGTACCAGGCACACAAGTGGTGCACATGTAAACAAACATGCAGGCAAAACACTCATACACATAAAATAAAAATAAGTACATCTTTAAAATGGCATGCTTGCATCTAACCTATGCACATCCTCCTGTAGACTTTGAACCTCCTGCAGACTTTGAATCATACTTAGTAAAGCATACTTAGTTGATACAGTCGCCTACTTTATGTGCTTAAGTAATTCGTATTTTATACTTCAAGATATTGCTGATAATATTTAACACAATGTAAGTGGTATGAAAATGACTGTTATTCTGTATCACTTAAGAAATAGTAAGGAAAACATGCTCAAGTCATATATAATTTTGTCTAAATAATTTTAGCCCATAGTGGATTGAACTATGAATCCAAAATGGCTGAATGTGGAGGACTCACCGTATATCTATAAGTATCACGTGCAAGGTTATAGGAAACAACCATGTTTCCAGTTTAGCTACTTTTCTGTGACATGGCCCTGTACTTGAATTCCCTACAGCCTAGCCTTTAGCCTGACCTTAGGGGGATGCTGTGCCAACTAATTTTAGCTGCACAATTTGACAATTTGGTAATATCTGGTAACATTGTAGAAAAATTCTTTCTTGTGCCCCAGTATTTCCACTTCTAGGTACACACCCCGTAAAACCAAATTCTTACATGAGTCTCAGTAAAGAAGTACAGTCCAGCATTTCCTGTATTTTCCTTTTCTATAAGGAAAGCATGCTTATAAAATGGTAAAGTTAAAGTTAGGGTTACTTGTGAACTATGTTCCAATGGAGCAGCTAAAATAATTGAATTCGATCTGTTAACATCAACGTGGATTAATTGCAATTACAATAGAACATTTGTGTTTTAAAAATATTGAGGTATAGGAGTTGAATATGTATCTCTTTGGTAAAGTGCTTGCCTAATAGGAGACAAGAAGTCCTGAGTTCTATTTCTAACACTATATGCATCCTTGATTACGTAGTGAGTTGTGGGGTAGAAGCTTCAAAGTGCGCACAAAGAACAATGGTTTTCAATCTGTGGGTCACAACCCCTTTAAGACCATTGAAAAAAATCACATATTTACATTATGATTTATAAAGTAGCAAAATTACAGTGATGAAGTAGCAACAAAAATAATTTTGTGGTTGGGCTCATCACAACATGAGGAACTGTATGTATAAAAGGGTTCCAGCATTAGAAAGGTTGAGGACCACCAATGTAAAATTTACCACATGGGTTAATAAGAAAAGTCCAGCCCCCAAGAATAGCACATGCTCTTTCAGCATAGTCAAGGTAATTTTAATGAAGAAGAAACATGGATTATAATGTTATGATATGAGTTCCCTCTGACAGAAAGGGAAGAAAAAGAAGAGAGCTGGAAGATAAGATAATAGATTACATAACTATACTACACAAGGAAAGGGGGAGAAAAACGAGAAAATGCTGATCTCAAAAAATAATTACTCTTAACAAATACATGGTTGCTACATGTGTGTCAATTGGGTTATTGGGTTGTGGTTTTTTCCCCACTTTTCTTATACATTTAAATTATGTTAAATTTTTAAATTTTAAAATGATGGACAGGACTGAGAGTGAAGCTCCGTGGTTGTGTTTGTCTAGCAGGCATGAGGCCCTTGGTTTAATTCTTGAAGGAAAGAGGGCAGGAAGAGAGGGAGGGAAAGAAGGAGGAGAGGAGATAGAAGAAAGGGAAGGGAGGGGAGGAAAAGAAAAGAGGAGGAAAGGGGGAGAGGGAAGGAAGGGGAAGGAAAGGGGAAAGGGAGGAAGTCAGGCATCAGGGAGGGAGCCATGCATAACAATGGCTAACTCACCAGTCAAGGAACTTCACTCCCTCTGATGAGGTGCCTCTCTTCTCTGAGAGCCTTTTAGACTTATCAATGACTTGTGTACAACCAAGTACATTCTAGAAAGCAATGCTAATAGCTACCTCTCCTCATTCCCATACCAGTTCATCTTCAGTGTTATTTGTATGCATTAGGCCCGGAGAAAAGATAAGAGGGAAAGGGGAAAACATAAAACCAAAGCCTGGTAAGAAGTGAAGAAACACTCTCATTACAGCCCACTTGGGGCATTCTGTGCTTCTGTCACCTCAGGCATTTGAATTCACTCTGAGCATCTCCTCCAGACACAAGTCATTTAGCCAGCTGACAAGAGGAACAATTACTGCTGGCTTAAAAGATTGGTTGATTTCTCTGGTGTCTATTTGCCTGCAGTCCTGGCTCTCTGACAAATCAAGTCAGATCACTTTGTACCCTAAAGAAGAAATGGGAGGATGTGATTATTTTCTGGTTGAACAGAAAAGCATTTTATTTCAAAGGGCTGTTGCACATTTCTTCTGAGAATCAATGAGAACGGTCAGGTCTGTGGAGAGCAAATGGTGGGGTTTCAGGAGGATGGATGGCTGCCACAGCTTCTCACCTACATTCTGGAGACAAAGATGGAAAACTGAGGAAGCAGAAAGTCCTCACTGACAGGGACCTCTACACAGTGTTTAAAGAATGTTTTCTTTGCCTCTTCAGAAGCAGTGAGTCTTTTAAAACACCTGCTAGAGGTTTCAAAGGAATGAATTCCAAGTCTACTGGTGGCAAGTTCTAGAAAAGTTAGTTTATTTGTTGGGCTAAGGCAGGAGGGTTACTGTAGCGAGAAGTTCAAGAACAGCTGGGAACAACATGGCTCTTGTGAAAAGAAAATATCACAGTAAAAAAAAAAAAAGTTGTCATGGAGGGCCAAAGTAGCTGAAGAGGTAACTCAGTTAGCTAAATGGCATAGCTGCAAGTGCCTGTAACATGGATATTGTGGAGGCCAAGACAGAACAACCCCTGGATACCACATATTGCTCAGCTGTCTAGGCAAGTGACTGTGTTTCAGGATCATTGAGAGGCCTGCCTCAAAATAAGTCCCAGAGATCATTGCAGTAAAAGGAGCAGAAAGATTGTAAGAGCCAAACGTAGTGGATGACACGTGCAGTGAGACCTTGTTTGCTGGAAATGACAGTCATTGTGCACGTAAACTCACAATAGCTGGGACAGCATGCACAACGCCTATACAAGATCTAGCCAGCCCCAAATCCCAGTATCAGCAGGAAAGGCTCTCATGAAGTCTCACCTGAGAAGCTATTAGCAATAGATGGCTTCTGGAGAGGGAGAGTAAGTTTTCTTTAAAGATGTGGTTCTTAGAGGCTGCTCATGCTCCAGCAAATGATCTAACGCCAGTGCATTATACAGGTAGCACTGGATGGACTTAATGGGTTTGAGAGCGGGGAGAGAGGAAAACACATAAAATTTGGAAGGGAAAGTTTTAGGGGGAATACAGTAGAAAAATTTGGAAGGGAGAGGATCAGACAGGGTATTTGAGCAAAACACATTTTTCATGCTCTACTTGCTTTACTAGGTTATGAAAAAGTAGAAAATTATGTTAACCTGTAAAATCAACAGGAAGAGGTGGGTGTGCTGTTGTTGACTGGTAATGTTTCTCCAGACAGCTGCAAATTTTTGAGTGAACAGAGAATAGTCTAAGGTGACTACACTCAATGTAGCAACAGTGTGTTCACAATACTGCCATTAACAGGGCTCATACTGTGAAAAACACTACCGTGGATGTCATAAATACTACAGATGACAGTGGATTCGTGAACTGAGGTTTGAAAGTTTGGGATGCATACTGAAATTTTGATCTGCAAATTGCTCATCGCTGTTCACAAAACATAAGCCTAGCAAATCCAAAACCTTTCATCCTGAAATTTAAAACCAACCAAGTACAAAAATCCACTGGATCTTCAGCTTCACTTCCCATGGTTTCTGTTACCCAAATTCGGCCAGAGTGAAAACATGTGCTTATGTGATGGGTTTTAGTGACTGTCAACTTGAAAAGACCCAGAATCACCTCAGAAGGAGCCTCATTCATGTTTCTGCAGGATCTTCTTGACTAACTTGACTTGGTGGTTGGGATAGGTATGGCCCCATAGACTCATGTGTTTGAATGTTTGGTGTATAGAAAGTGGCACTATTAGTAAGTGTGGCTTTATTGGAGTAGGTGTGGCCATGTTGGAGGAAGTGTGTCACTGTGGAGGCAGACTTTAAGGTCATATATAGCTCAAGCTATGCTCAGTGTGAAAGACAGTCCCCTTCTGCTGCCTGTGGATCAAGATGTAGAATTCTCAGCTCTTTCTCCAGCATCATGTCTGCCTGAATTCTGCCCTGCTTCCCACCATGATGATAATGGACTGAACCTCTGAAACTGTAAGCCAGCCCCAATTAAATGTTTTTCTTTATAAGAATTGCCTTAGTCATGGTGTCTGTTCTCAGCAATGGAAACCCTAACTAACCCACCCTAATGTGGGTCATACCATCTCATAGGTTGGGTCTTATGTGGAATACAAAGGAGGAGGGATGAGCATTATCATTCATCTCCCTCTGATCCCTTACTGTAGGCAGTGTGACCAACCGTACTCCCTTACTGTAGGCAGTGGGACCAGCTGTGCTCCCTGACTGTAGGCAGTGGGACCAACCGTGCTCCCTGACTGTAGGCAGTGGGACCAGCTGTGCTCCCTGACTGTAGGCAGTGGGACCAACCGTGCTCCCTTACTATAGACAGTGGGACCAGCCGTGCTCCCTTACTGTAGGCACAGTGACCCACTGTGCAGGCTCCTTCTGTCATGATTTTGCTACCACAATGAACTGTACACTTGAACTGTGAGCTAAAAGAAAGTCTTCTTTCCTTAAATTGCTCTTGTCAGTGTACTTTATCACAGCAATAGAACAAGTAACTAAAAGACTGTACGTAAAGTATTTTGAGATACTCTAATCACATAACTTTTATTGTAGTGGATTATTGCAACTGTTCTAATTTATTGTTGTTTTGTTGTTAATCTCTTACTGTGCCTATTTTAAAATTAGGTCTTATCAAGAAAATGTTGGAGTGACATCATATATACAGGATCTGGTACCTCCATGGTTCCTGTAATTCATTGTGGGGGGGTGGGAGCTACAGAACATTCCTTTGTTGGTTCATTAACAATATTTATATTTGGTTATTGCTTTTTTCATAAAGAAATAAGAGACAAATAATAAATTCATATTTGCTTCTTTATTTAAAATAATACAACTATATAAATTATTTTAAATTTTTCTATTTTCTGTCCTTGTGTTAAAAGCCCCAACCTGAAGCCTAGCCCATCAAAACTGTGTTGTAATTAAACTTACAATCCTGTCTCAACCTCTGAATGGTTGGGATGACATACCTATGACACAGCATCCAGCTAGAAATGCCTTCTGCTTTGGAGTATTGTAAGCATAAGTGTTTTACACCTACTTTTAATATGGGTTCAACCTCTCCTCTAGCCCACCACCCAGCAGAGGAAGTGGAAAAGTTATTAGGATGTGGGGAAAATGGACCTGTTCAGCAGTAGTCCTTTGTGGGAGAACTTTGATCTACAGCAGCTCAGTCCTGCAGCAAACACTAAATCCGATTCAGCAGCTGCAGACCAGTCCTCCAGACAGGCAGACACCAAGCATGAACCAGCAGCTACAGTCCGGTCCTTTCAGCAAGCAGACAACAGGCAGCTGTAGCTCAATCATGAAGAAACCGCCAGGCTTGCCAACTGGCCTAAGGTGAGGCTGTGGATGCAGCAAGCTGCTGCTGGAATCTCATGAGCAGTTCTTGGGCAACTTTCTCTCAACCGCCACGTTTTCACAAGTTGAGCTCAACGCTATGTAAGCAAACCGATACATGTGTGTCTTTAGTGAAGAATAGCAAAGCAGAGCAAACCAAACTGGGGCTCGGTGCTCGTCTCCTACTGTCTACGGGGTCATATTTATACTCCTGCATCAAGTGTCCTTTCATGTGTCTACTATATCCAAACATCCTTTCACCTGTGTCTGCTTCAGGAAAACATCCTTTCACTTGTTTGCTTTAGCAAGACATCCTTTCACCTGTATCCCCAGAAAAACATCATTTGATGTAACTAACTTTCCAATGAAACTAGAAGTTTCCCTTCAGAGTATTTTTCTGTTTGTTCAGCCAAAGCAGATACATACCGACATTATTCTCTACTATGTAGCCAAAACGA
This sequence comes from Arvicanthis niloticus, assembly GCF_011762505.2. NCBI lineage: Eukaryota > Metazoa > Chordata > Mammalia > Rodentia > Muridae > Arvicanthis > Arvicanthis niloticus. Next base: position 66,312,145 of record NC_047668.1, on the reverse strand, counting down.
TACTCACAAAGTAAACTGTAAATAGTTAATTTACAACACACATTTCCTGCTGCTAAAGACTATGAACACCTTGTTTCACATCCTTGAGCAATTTGGAGATGATTAATCACCCCTCCTGCTTACAGGATGCAAATATAATCAACTTGGGAAAAATACTTATTGGTATTAATGGGATTTATTTTGGATTTTTAAATAGCAGGCAATCTTCCCTAGTTGTGGCAAGACCAGAACTCTCAGGCCCTTTTGTTCTAGGGAAATTACTATGCACTAATATTACTTTTCCTCAGCCTAGATTCTCCAACATTCTATCTGTCCAAATTCTTTCATATACTACCTTCTGTGGCTCCTCCCACTCAGTCTCAATCCTAATGACTCTTCTCTAAACTCTCAGAGCCATTCATATGCATGAGGGTCAGGCCTTCATTTTTATGTGTTTCCTGAGGACTTGACCTCATCATATTTATCTCTATGCCCATATATGGCTGTAAGGCACCCATCTGGTGCTTTGTACATAGTAGGTGCATAGCAAATGTTAACAGATAGAACAGCTATCGTGCGGTCATCCAGTAAGACTCTATTCAGTACTTCCTGTGGAACAAGCATGTGCCAGACCCTGAAACTGGAAAGTCTTCACAAGGATAAACAAGACACAATCTAATGAAGGAGACGGCTGTGTTAATACAATTACAATGTGCTATGATGAATGAGTTGATTAAAAATATGCAAAACAGTGAAGAAATCCAGGGCAAAAGAAACTGACTGTACCCAGAGAAGCTGAGACAGCCACTGAGCAGAGGGAGATGGAACCAGATAGTGAAATATTTTAAATGCCAGGGCAGTGAGTTTCACCTTGCCCATCCAGCAGGCAGGAGTCCTGTCTCAGTGATGCCGCAGGAGAGGCAGGTAAGGGCTATTTTAGAGCCTGAGCTCCTTCCTGGCTGGTGGCTCTGTTGGCCACAGATGCAGGCCCTTGTTTGGGTCTGCTGTTCCCGTTCACTACTCTCTGGAGAATTTAGAGTAAATATATGGTGAGTCCCCAAGAACTGGTAATTCTCTTTAGCACTACAGACCAAAGCAATCCCATTCTCAGAACACAAATTTACTTTTGCATACTTTCACATAGGCAGTCACCATAAAACAAATGCTGTTAATTAGTTTGGGCTTAAAGACCAACAACATTTAATTTCTCCTCCCTGGGAACACATACACAGACCATGAAATAGTACTGTTTTCATAAGGAGTCAGAAAGAAAAGTTAAGAGGAAGTCCGTGCCCAGCTAACAGAGAAATCACAGATGGTTGGGCTCCATTACACATCTCAGGCTGTCCAGATGGAACTCACTATGTAGCTCAGGGTGGCCTTGAACTTATGATCTTTGTACCTCAGCCTCCCAAGTGCTGGGACTATTGGACTACACCACCATTCGTGAATACCTTGTGTCTTTGAATTGCAAATCATCCTTTCTAAAGGAGAAGAAATGTAATTAGTGGGCATCCTTTCCCACCCTTCCCTTCCACAGGCTTTGAGGGTCTAAGTGAGATGTTTTCCAAGAAGTGGCAGGACAAGCAGTTAGTTAGTAGTAACCCTCCACACCTTCTAACAATGCCTAAAGTATACCACCAGTCCTGTAGTGAGCAGAAAGAATATTCTGTACTTACCAAACAATGAGAAAGGAAAGCGTAATGACTGGAATATTAGTCACTGTTGTGTTACTATAATGAAATACCAGAGGCGATCAGCTTACTGGGAAAAGGGGTTATGTAGCTAACAGCTTGGAGCTTCAAGTCCAAGACCTGGCATCCTCACTCCTTTGAGCCCCTAGCAAGAGTAGAACACCATGACAGAGTCTGTATTAGAGCTACGTTCATGTCTTCAGCCAGGAAAGGAATGAGAGAGACTCTTATGATCCCTTTTAACGACATGTCCCAGTGGCCTAAGGACCTCCTTCAGACACCACCTCTTTAAAGTCCACAGCAGCTCCCCAAACAGTCACCACGGGAACCAGGCCTTTTTATATAGCCCTTTAGGGAACAACATCCAAACCTCAGCAATGGGGGAGGCTCTAACTCTCAATCAGGTCCCATCACCCTTTAGCAAGTGTCTTGAACAAGGACTTGCTATGAGCTAAAAACATTTCTCAAACATGGGACCATATTTATCAGTATGGAATACACACTTACCATTCCAATAGCCAGCATTTCCTAGTTCTTACCCTTCCGTGGAAAATGAAATGCCCTTCTCATTTTAGCTGCCGGTGTCTCTGGCCATTAAGACCAAGAGTTTAAATTTGAACTTGGAAATCAGATTTCCTAAGTTCTGAGTGTGTGTGTGTGTGTGTGTGTGTGTGTGTGTGTTTTAGATGTATGGGCACATGCATGTATAAGCCAGAAGTTGACATCAGGCATCTTCCAGCATCAATCACATCCACCTTGCCTTTTGCGACAGTTTCTCACTGAGCAGGAAGCTCATGGATACAGCCTGACTAGCCAGCAAGCCCCAATGGATCCTCTTATCTCAGGCCCGTGACCACCCACAGACCAGCACCCCCAGACCAGCACCCACAGACCAGCCCCGGGATTACAAGTTTGAACCACAAACACAGCCGCTTTATGTGGCTGTTTGGGATCTGATCACAGGTTTTCAAAAGCTTGTAGAACACACACTCCATTTTCTAACCCATCTCCCTGTCTCCCAGATCCTTGATCTACAATTTTCTATGTGAGTTTGTACAAGTTAAACTTTTCACACCTGATCTATAGATAAAAGGAAAAAAATGTAGGCGTGAAGCTGAGGGTAAAGAAAATACAATCGATGTGCCTGGCACAGGCTTTACCCTCATCTGCAACAGTCAGTCAGACCTACTAACCTACTAACTGTTATCTAGGAATACTGATTTTAGTGTGAGCTGGAGTGTGAGTTATCACATTCCTTCGTAAGTACCATTGTAGAAGTTGGGTCCTACATGCCAAAGTACAGGAAGCCCAACCTGTATGCTGTTCAGAGGAAGACAATGGAGCTCATGGCCTGCCAGTGAACCACTACTTCTTTGGTGGTCTAACAGACCAGCCCCTGCCATCCAAATCCAACTTAACGGCCTCTCCACACCATCACACTTTCACCTGTGAGGGGAAAAAAGCATGTGAAAGGAAACGTAGCTGAGGACTCAAGAAGCCAGAGGTCCGTTATTCACAACACTGGCCTTAGAATTGTGTCGCCCACCTGTCTGAGTTTGCCCACAGCTAGAGGGTTTTCTGAGGTGCAGGATTTTCAGATTAAAACCAAGACACTACCAAATACATAGAACAGTTGGTCAGCATCTTGGTCCATGCTGTACTGCTGTAGTATACGGCAGTATATTAGTATTACCTGGCCCAGACCAGGCAAACTACAAAGTACATAACTATATAGTCATAGTTCTGGAGGATGGGAATTCCCCATGTCAAGGTACCACAATCACAATTGTCCCAGTCAGGGCTGTTCTGCATTTTCAAGACAGTGGTGCCTTGCTGTAACATCCTCCTAAAAGAACACACACACGCACGCACACATGCACATGCACACACACATGCACACGCACACACACGCATGCACATGCACACATGTACACACTAAAAATAAACAAATAAATGTAACTTTCAAATATAAAAACAATAACAAATAGCTATAGTCAGAGAGTAGGCTTGACCCAGCTTGCACTCCCTAGGTTCAGGAACAGGAATGACGCCAGAGCTCCCCACTGGTGTCAGGAAAGCCACGGCATTGCTACAAGGCAGGGACTAGCCCTATGACAGCATCTCTGAGTGGAATGGATGGATAAACTGAAGGGACGGATAGATACACTACAAGGAAAGAAGGTGTTGAGCCCAGAGATGGAAAGTTCATGATGCAGACACTGAAAGGACAAAGGAAAGAATGTGGTTAGCTAATGGTTTTCAGAATAATCAAAGGATTTTTGTGCCACCAGTCAGTGAACTAGTCCAGTCTGGAAGGACAGAGCCAAACTCAGGGCTCAGGAACTTGCTATGTAGAAAGAACAATCACTGTCTCTCAAATACTGATTCCTACCCCACCCTCACCCCCCAATCTATTACATCATTAACGTGGCAAAATAAGTACCTTCCTGCAACACATTGTGTAAAATCATGTATCACTAACATGCCAAACTCTGAGTGTATAGAAGCTCTTGTTTCCCTTTTTTAGTGACAATAGTTTACTGAATTAAATTTGATGATGAGAGATGCTAACTGTGCCCGTTTTTAATTCCTTCCTGGAAATGTTTCACTTCAATCAGAATCTTCCTCAGGTCAACCTTGAGCAAATCACAGCTCCTCTCTGGACCTGAGACTCCTATTTTTCGTTCTTCTCTCTGACGACACATTAACAGAGGGATTCAGCTCCTACGGACCAAGGCTCTGAGGTTCTAAGCAGATGCAGACTGTTCATAGGACTTGTCCCCTGTGACAGATGAACCAGATGAACCAGACAGGTGTCTCCAAGCTCCCAGAAGTTGGCTTCAGACCCAATCGCGCAACTTGCCAAGATTAACCAGATCAGCCCTCTAAGAACAAGACACAAAGAAAGACGAAGTGAGGTTCCCACTCCCTGGTCCTCATCCAATAGCTTTACAGCTGCTTCAGTGGCTAATTCATGCACAAGTTATTCTTGCAGCTAGGCCAAGACCACTGAACCTGAAAGGAGGCCCACATGCTCCATGAAAAAGTCAGGCAGCGAGGCTGGGAACTCCCTCAACAGGCTGTGGTCAGGGATGGTTTTGCATGGAATTGGTTTGCACGGAGTCCGGTCTTTTATTCTCATCCTCACTCGGAGATGCTTTTTCTCATCTGTGTCTGTTGCCTCTCTTGCTGCTTACCAAAGTGTTTTCAGCAGGGCTGTGTGCAAACTAGCAGAAGATGGAATCCGCTTAAGAGAATCCATCTTTTGGTAGTCTTCCACATTTTGGGTGGTGCATTTTCATTGTGTCATCGTGGCAAGAGAGTGATAGAGAAAGATGCCAGAAGCCTTCTGCTAGGTGCCAAGCATCCGTGTGCATCCGTGCATGTGAGCGTGCGTGCATGCGTGTGTGCGTGTTTGTGTGTGTGCATGCCCGTGCATTTTTAGCAGAGAATCTAATTGGTACCTGGATTCATTAAAATCTGATGGGATGAGGTGTCTGTGGAAATCTATGATATAGGGATATAGTCAAAGGCATACAACCCAAAAGGTCATTCCCCACACTGAGGCAGAAGCAGGTGTCCTTTTTGGAAGATAATTAAGTAAGGACGGGAGTTTGCAGCCTTAATCCAAACAAGACTGTGGCTTTATAGAAAGAAAAGAGAGAGAGAGAGAGAATTAAGCTCAATGCTTTGTCTCCCAAGTGATTCCCCATGCCTCCCGGAAAGTGGTGTGGGCCAGAGTAGGCAAGAGCCAGAAGCCCATCCAGATTAGGGCAAGAGGACGCTTTAAGGGTTCCTATCCTGGGCCACACTTCACCTAGAAAAGACACTGAGAGGCAGTGAGAATTAACCCAATAAGTAAATGGATATTTTTGATGAAACCAAAACAAAGATTCTCTCTCTCTCTCTCTCTCTCTCTCTCTCTCTCTCTCTCTCTCTCTCTCCTCTCTCTTCTTCTTCTTCTTCTTCCTCTTCCTCTTCCTCTTCCTCTCTCCCTCTCTCTCTCATTTCTTTCAATAGGTATGAGTGTTTTTCCTTCCCGTGTGTCCATATGCCACGTGTGCTTGTGGAGATCAGAAGAGGGTGTCAAATGTCAAATCCCTGGAATATAGAGAAATCTCAGCCCTCTTTTTGGAACTGTCTGAATCTTAATGAGCTTCCCCCAGGATAAAATGATTCAATTTTAAGGAAACTGCTATATAACACTTCAATTAGTTAACTGGGGGAGGTCGGGAAGAAGCCCCTGTGTGTGATGAGAGAAAGACAACTAGGTGACACCTCCCATAACTGGGTGGTACCTCCCATAGCCACTGATCAAGATACCTTACACCATGGTTTTAATAATCCCTACCTCAACTCACTGAAGTTTAATCGCAATTGGAAAGTATTTTTTTAAAAAAAGATGAAAATTAAATCTGACTATAATATTTGAAGGGGTAATTAAGATTTTGGGGGGTAACTGAGATTAACCCAGGGCAGAAGGAAGAATCCCTATTCCAAAGAAGATGGTGTGGCTTGAGAGAGAGAGAGAGAGAGAGAGAGAGAGAGAGAGAGAGAGAGAGAGAGAGAGAGACTCGATGTTGTGCCTCCCAAGGGATCTCCCACACCACCCAGGAAATCAGTAGATGAGGCTTGCACAAAGAAATACCTCACAGGGTGTTAGCTGCTCAGCCTTTAACCTTTAAAACTGCCAAATGAACCTTTATTCTTTGTAAATTACTCAGTCTGTGGCAATGTGTAAGAGCAACAGAAAGTGAAAAAGTAAGTAATCAGGCGTTCCTTTTCTCTTCGTTTGGGCTCACTCCTCTGACTTAACAGTGTGCCAGTAAACATATGGATGATGCTAAAGATAACCAGCACCGATGATTTCCACCGCTACCATCAAATATGGCCGCTCACAGATGCTAAGGCCTGGGACCACGGTCTGCGGATTGCTGAGGGGTGGCCAACTGTTTGGGCTCTGCCTACCATTGCTTTGGATGACTCAGAGAGCCATGCATTATTCATAAGCTTCGGGCTGGAAGTAAATTCCCTCTTATAAACTCTGCTCGTGGGACATTCCAATCTAGAACTGAAGCACACGGGGCCCACCTTTGATTTCCACTGTGTGAACAAAATGCTCAGAGAACTAGAAACAGAAGCAGGCATTAAGTCAGAGTTCTGCCAGGTATCTTATAATCTGATATCATGCATAGTGGTGGATGTATTTTTAAAATCGGAGATGATATACAAGACCCGTGAAAGCTCCAATAATCCTTGAATGGAACAAGTATAAAGGAAGAACAAGAGAATTTTAATAACAATGTGAAATGGTAAAAGGTTCTCTTAAAGCCCCCAACCTCCCATTCGTTTCTTCTTTATTCCTAAATAGTTCTCCCGACCACTCTGTGCCTATACTAAACTATCTTGCTCTCTAAACTCATTAACAGCCCACCTCCCTCAGTCCATGCACATATGTCTAGCAGCAACTTACACAATGATTTCTTCCCAAGGCATTGTTCTGAGTCAATATCTGAGGAAAAGAATTACAGTTTGTCATGGACATCTGTCTTTGGCAATTATTGAAAACTCATTTTATACTCATACTAAAAATGCATTGCGGCATATAGAAGAAAGTAGCATATTGCTATGATTACATTTATATGTCAACTCGATTGGACCCCCAAGGTACCCAGACACTTGGTTAAACATTATTCTGAGTCAGTTGGTTGAGAGTATTTCTGGATGAGATTAACATTTTGGTTGGTAGATATTGGACCTCATTTTGGCCCTGGTTTGGGCCTTGAGGACAAACCTGAGCCTGGCTTGAGTTTGAGACCTGTCTTAGTCACTTCCATACCAGAGTGACTCAACAGGACCTGTTTGGCCCTGCCTCTGCTCAGCTGTTGCTGATGTAGAGTTTTACCATTGGCCCTGTCAGTCACCCCATACCCTCTGTCACCCTTCACTGCCCCATATGTCATCTCACCCCTCCAAAACCCCTCCTCTCTATGCTCCGAGTTTATATAAACAAGAGGTTGTTACATTAAAGTTGAGTTCCTGCTCAACAAGACTGTGTTTCTTTGGGCCATTGACACTCGCGATCCCGCTCAGCCCCGAAGGGAGACCTAGCTGGACCGGGACCTCTCTCCTCTTGTGGAGACCTGCCGGCTGCAAGGATCCGACCGGTAGACTGAGTTATGTGCCCTGTACAATGTGGATGGGCTCTATCTAAATCACTGAAGGAAATAAAAATAATAGGCTGGCCTTGAACTCCTGATTCTTTTGCCTCAGCTTCCCAAGTTCTATGGTTACCAGCCTGCTCAGTTAAAAACAAAACAAAACAAACAAACGAAAACAAAAAAGAAAACTTTCTTATTACCCAAATTGTCTTCAAGTTGAGCACTGTTCCTTGATTGCTCCCAGACTCAGGTATGACTATACACCACTGGCTAAGTCTCCAACTTGCCAATCACAGATATTTAAAGATCTTAGTCTCCATAATTTGCATAAGCCAATTTCATATAGTAAGTCAGTAAACTGATATATGATAGGAAAATAGATGCATGCATACATACATACATATATACATACACACACACATAAGACAGAAAGGTAGACAAAACAGGATAGATTAATAAACAGGTACGGAGATGCAATCATGAACAATAGTCAACAACAGACAGTCGTTTCAAAGGTTATGTAGAGTGGAAAACTCTTTTCACCTACCTGAGTCCACAGCCATGGTAGCGTGTTGACACAATACCCTACTCAGATGATGTGGTGATGCTGCTCTAAATAAGCCTGCAGTGTTGCCAGTCACAAAAATCCTGCACATACAGGCATGTACACACAGCACACAATCCTTGATAAAGATGACAGAAGGCTATGTTCCTGGGTTGTGTTGTCTATACTACAGTTTTCATTGTTATCTCAGAATATACTCTCATGTACAGAAACAGTTTGTAGGGCAGAGGGTATAACTCAGTAGTAGAGAGTTTGCCCACGATGCATAGGGCATGACCATCAGCACCACAACACACACACACACACACACACTTAAGCAGTAAGCCCTATTAGTGTTAACAACAATTTCATATAGGTCACATTTATTGCATCAGAGAGAGAGAGAATATTTTAGTGCAGGTACATATTTATGAGTATGATTCCTGGAGCTCAAGATTAGGTATCTTCTTTATTGAATATGGAGCTTATGAATTCAGCTAGCCTATCTGGCTAATGAACTCCAAGAATCCTCCTGTCTCTACAACCCACGAGCATTGAAGTTACAGACACATGCCACCAAACCTATCTTTTATGTGGATGCCAAGGATCCAAACTCAGGTCCTCATGCTTGCACAGTAGACATTGAATTGACTGATCCAGTCAGTCTCTTAATGTATCTTTTAATTACACCCAGAGGCCACAGCAGTTGGTTGAACTATTCCATCTTCATTTGTGTATATAGACTGTGATTTGCATAATGACAGAATTGCTTCACAGTTTCCTCTGACTATATCTTGACACTAAATTGTGTGTTACTGTAGATATTTATAGACAGAGACATGGTTAAAATACCTATTAGTTATCTTTCCCTGCATATACATTCACCATAAAATAATGTTCTGGAGCCTATCATTCAACTGAAGAAACAGTTTTCTGCTGTTTGCCTCTATTCTCCAGCCGCTGCCCTAGATCTCTAAGAACATATTAAACACCTTTTTAATATTTTGACGATTTCCCATTCTGTTGGTCCTGCCCTTTGAACAATTTTTTAAACTATATTTAGACCAGAGTGCAGTTCTTTGGCAGAATACCTGTCTAGCATGTGTGACACCCAAACTTTGATCCCCAATATTGTAAGAAAAAAGAGAGAGAGAGAGAGAGAGAGACAAAAAGAAAAGCTGTATTTTCCAGATTTTGTACTAAGATGCTTGCATTTGATTGAAATTCCACTAAAAAAAAAAATAATAGTAGTAGTAGTAGCATCCGCATCTGGTTGATGCAGAACTGAGGTAAATGGGGAAGGGATGGGAGGGTCATGTGTATTTTTAGCATGGACTGGAACCAGAGGTTTTGTTGGATTCCCAATCACAACAGATGCTGCAGCCCCACCATTTGTGAGTGCGGAAGTACACAGAGGTTATACTTGAAGGCTGCCCTAGACTCTGCCTATGCAGCCTTAGCAATGACTCCTCAACCTCCTTGTCCCTTAACAAATTCTTTTCTCCTTAAAGCAACCAGAAGAAATTCATTGACTGCAACTAAGGAACTCTGACCAATAAAAGAAACTGGAGCAGAAGTAATTGCAAACAAACAAACTTCAAAGACAAGGCGTCCTTCTATTGGCTGTGTGACCTAGTTGAGTTTGAAGTGATGGTTAAGTATCATTAACTGATGGGCACTTGTAATTCATGGGATATAAAGTGGCAAAGCAGCTCTTTGCCTGATTACCCATGATCACTTTGAAAAAACATCTGCCAAGGTAAAGACTTGGTATTCCATTTTGATTGCTACAATAAACTACTGTGTGGACCGAGGAACATGCAGCCTATGGGTTATGACAGCTGATTCTATTAGTGTCAGTAGCTATTCCAAAACAAAGATAGGTGGAGAAGAGTTGGGAAAGGAGAATAAATATGATGAAAAGACATTGTATGAAATTCTCAAATTAAAAGATAGATGTGGGGCTGGACAGATTGCTCAGCAGTTAATAAACTACTCTTGCAGGAAACCCGAGTTAAGTTACTACCATCGGCATTACACTGCATTGCATTGCCTATAAACCCAGCTCCAGGGGGACCTGACACCTCTGGTCTCTTTGGGAGCTCACACACACATGCAAGCAAGCATGAGGACCAGAGTTCAGATTCATATCACTCTCATAAAAAGCTGGACTTGTGTGTACCTATAATCCCAGTAGGGTAGCAACAGAGACAGGAAGATGCCTGGGGCTTGCTGCTCAGCCAGTATAGCCAAGCCATTAAGTTCCAGGTTAAGTGAGAGGCCAAATCTCAAAAATTAATAATAATAATAATATTAGTAATAACAACAACATGGCAGAGAGACTTGAAGGAAACATCTAATCATGATCTCTGGCCTCCATACCACCCCCACACAAAACAGGTTGAAAATATTAAGTTCTCAGATGAAATGGATTTTAGAAAAATGGGATGTTTCTAGGCATCCCCAAAGTTTATTTTTATTTTGTTTTATTGTGAGGTTAAGATTCAAACCAGGGCCTCATGCATCTAACAATGTCCTTGACCACTGAACACATTTCCCAGGCCAGACTTTGTAATATTTTAGATGCACAGAACTACCAGAACCAAAACCAAATGCACAATGAAATCCAGCCAATTACTTAATTTCTATACAGGGTTGAATTTATGTCCTCACAGATTTCTTTGAAAGTCAGGGCATGACTTGGAAAAGAAAAAAGCCACCAGAGTCAGAATGAGAGCATTTAGGAGGAGCCAGAGGACTTGGCATCTCTAACACCACAGAATCTCCTGTACCAAAGGAAAAACTTTCTAATGGCCTCCCATGAATCACTTGCTTCATACAGGAGTTCTAACTCTCCCTGCGTCCTTCCCCCAGTGTCTTTCATTCCAACTAAGCACGACCACTTCCAGATCCCAGAATCAAAATACCCAGAAGAGCCGATTTTTAAAAAAGCAAACTTGGAAAGAAACAATACACACCACAAAAGAACTGCAAGCTTTCCTAATTAACATTGGCAAAAGATTAGATTATATACAGAGTGTTCTACCAGGGAAAAAGAGTATGTGCCAAATTGTTAACCTGGGTACACTAACCAGGAATTCAGGATTTGTTGGACTTAGTTTGCAAGATTGTTAAGTCAGTTGGTTGGGTCGAGTTTGTATTCTACTGTGGCTTATTGCTAAGGAAATGAAAACACCAAGACTCCAGAGAGATAGAGAAATCAGAACAAATTTCCAATCTCACACACACCCAAAATAAGCCCAGAAGAAATTCTCTTTTCTAATGCTTTGAGAAAAACATTGGTGAAGTACCAGGCTCTTAGAAGAGTGCTTTGCTGAATGTCTTCAGGACCCTGGAGATGAGGTAGGAGACATTGCTACTGAAGTTAGTTCCCTCATCCCAATGAATCTGGTAGATGCCCAGAGGGGTAGACACCAAATTTAACTGGCAGAAACAGAATGGATATGGTTACATAATAAAAGGGTGATTTGACTTGCAGGGTCTTTTGCTGCTGGCTATCTGGAAATGGTATTCCTAAAACTGAACCAGATGGATAGCCTACAATCCCTTGCCCTCTCTGGATCTTTGACCTACCTAATTAAGGGAAAAAAATCCACATATTTGCAGTCAATTAATTTTCAACAAAGATGCCAAGAACACATAATAGGGAAAATTTAATCTTTTTGTAAACAGTGTTAGAAAAACTGGCTATCCACATGCAGAAGAATGGAATTAGACCAAACTCCAAGTTGTTTAAAGATAAATATAAGACATTAAACTGTAAGACTAACAGGCTGTGGTGGCCTACATTTTAAGCAGCACTTGGGAAGCAGAGGGATGTATCTCTGTGAGTTTGAAGCCAGTCTGATTTATATAGTGAATTCTGCACAGCCAGGGAAACAAGCCACCAAGTAAAAAGACAGTCTACATAGAGGAGAACATATCTGTAAACCATATGTCTGACAAGGAGTCAATATTCAAGATACAGAAGAAGCTTAACAGTAAAACACACACTAATGTAAACATGAACAAGGACTTGAATAGGTACTTCTCAAAAGAAGACATTCAGAAAACCAACACATCTCTAAAAAGACATTCAACAACATTAATCACTGGGGAAATATTAATCAAACCCCCAAGGAGGAACCACTGTACACCTGTCAGAATGGTAATTGTCAAAAAAAAAAATCAAAAGAAAGATCATAAGAGCCAGAATACCAAGAAATCTGCTGTGAAACAGTTTCTCCTAGAAATGACTACATAAACCAGACCAGAACAACGGCAGTATCAATGCATGTGCAGAATGAGGGAAATTCCCAAGTCCCGCCCACCCCTAAACAAAGAATATAGGCAAAATATAGTCAACTAATGATTGCTGGGAGAAGGAGAGTTAGCCTCTCCCAGGGACAAACCACTTTATTGGTTACCCAATGTCACCCTTAAAACCATATACACACAAACAACAAAAATGGACTCAGTAGATTGTATGTGTGGGTATTTGTGCTTACACGTATATACATACATGTACATGGAAAAGAGGCTATCAACTTGAGAATAGGGGATGGGTAATGGGGGAGGTTCCAGAGATTGTATCTGGGAGGGGGAAGAGATGAAAGGAAGGGGAGAAAGAGATGTAAATATATATATATATATATAAATTTATATATAAATTTATATATTTATAATATATATAAATATACATATTTATATATAATATTATATATATATATATATATATATATATATATATATATATATATATATATACTGAAAAAAGCCAAAAGATAACAAATGTCATCAAATGCACCTAACTGTTCATCAGTGGGTGAATGGATAAAGAAATGTGCTATATATACACAATGGAATACTATAAAACTTTGAAAAGGAAACCCTATCATCTGCAACAACATAGAGGAACTTGAAACACATTATATTATGTGAAATAAACATGACACCTGCTGTGGTTCAGATATTGCAGGGTCTCTCAAGTGCCCACATGTTAAAGGCTTGGCCCACGGTGTTATGAGATAATACGTAAAAGGTAGGGCTTCATGGAAGGTCAGGGCTAATTGAAGAGTAGCCTTGAAGGGGATTGTGGGGCCTGGTTGTTTCTGCTCTCTCTTCTTAGGCAAATAGGTATCATGTGTCCCCCACTTTGATGGGCTGAGCTACCACAGAACCAACCAATCATGGATCTTGTGTCAAAATAGACTTTTCCTCTTTTAATGTTTATTTCTCTCAGATAATGTGTTGCAATAATAGAACACTGACTGGATCTAGGGAGATGGCTTACTCAGTAAAGTACTTGCATCAAGCATGAAGCTCTGGATTAGATCCCTAAGACCCATTGTAGAAGCTGAACATGGAGTGCGCACCTGTACTCCCAGGCTAGGGGATGTTGTTGGACGATCCCCAGAGCTCATTATTGGCCAACCAATCAGTGAGCTTCCATATCAAGGAGAGTCTCTGTCTCAAAACTAAAGTGGGAAAGAGCTGAGAAAGATACTTGATGTTAGCCTGTGGCCTCCGCACATATGTGCACGCAAACTAACAAACACCTATGCACACATTTACATGAATGTGAACAGATACAACTCACACACAAAGAAGGCTAACACAGAGAAGATATACTATGTTACTGCACTCACATGTGGTACAAAGAAAAGTCAATTCATAGATGCAAGGAGAACTGTTTACTGGAATCTAGAGAGTAATAGGATTGGAGAGAGGTTGATATGAAATCTCAGTTAAAGAGAGCAATAATTTCAAGAGGTCTACCATATAGACCATCTATACATGTGGTGCACCATAAACATATACAGTTTTTAGCTAGGTATGACAGCACAGACCTGTAGTCCCAACACTCAAGAGATTGACAGTTCGAGACCTGCCTACTTTATGAACCGCAATCTCAGCAAATACGTACATGAACACATATATGCATATACGTTACCTTTATTTAACAGTTAAAAGCAAATTTAGTCTGAGCAAAGTGAAAAACTAACTGAGAGATTATTCATTTTACTACAGACCCTACTTCACATAGGCAGAGAACCGCTGGATTTGAGGGTTTATCAAAATCCTGACCAGGAACATCAGTGTTTGCTACTATTCCTAAAGCTGTGTCTAGTGCAAACTGTGGCCGCAAGCCTGACCTATAGTGCACAGTTACTCCTTTTTAAAATGCTTTTCTCTTTATCCTAACAAGCCTGGAACACTAGAAGCAAGTCACCTTTTCTTGGTTGGGATGGATGGTACCTCCGTGCTTTATTTCTGTAGCAACTCTCTTCTTTCTGTAAGGGAAAAGAAAAAAAAAAAAACCCTTCTCTCTCACATAAGAATTCTTCAGGTCTCCTCTCCTAATAACCAAAGAAAATTCCTATCAGAAATACAGAGCATGTCAAAAATCCATAACTGTCCGTGGATGCTGCAAGAAGGATTTGTGGATATTGAAAGCTTTCTTAGGGAATAAATGCCCAAGAATAAAAATTTGAATTCAGATTACTTTTTTTCTCAAGGGTTACTAGAAAGATGACCTTCATTAAAATTATTCGTGCACATTCAATTTATCAGACTTCTAACACTCAGAAGTTTCTGTGCTTAGAAAAATAAAGCTAACACAGAGAGGATGGGGATGAACGGCCTGTTGTTCCATGGAACTAACAAGTCAATTCTAATTAAATCCCTGAACAGAGTGAAGGGTCTGGGACTCCACTGCCTTTGACTAACAATCCACCCTTGATGAACAATGGGTTTGTTTTTTTTTTTTTTTTAATTCCTGTTGTTTTTAACTCTGGCCTAACTACAGACCTGTGCCTTTCCTCCTTGGCTGGAAGTTCTATGAAACTCACTAGTTTGACTGAAGGTTTAAACTCACTTTGTAAAAGAATAATAATACCTTCACCAGAAATCCCATCAGTAGAGAAGTTATGGAGATGAAGGAAGCGGTGCTGGGCCAATTTCCTATCTTATGTAAATCTGACTCAGTCACAGTCATACAGGATTAGAGCCATAGACACTGTTTCTCAGAGTCCTGGGAAAAAGTTGCTTTATCAGCGTACATTTGACACAATTTGGAAACACAACAACATCCATCTTGCCAACCCGCCGACTTATTGTAGCAGGTTGTGATATGCATTAGTCCCAGAGCCACAGAAGAGTAGGGTTACAAGTTAAGCAAACGACACAATAGGTACTGCTTTCTTTGTTGGCGATATTAAAGCTTCTTCCTTTAGCCAGCTTCCTGAGGACCACAGACAGGCACACATGTGCCATGGAGACAGTCAGTACAGTTTTCCTAGCGTTCAACCCACAGATTAATGTCTACATTCAGTCATAGGAAGATAAGGAAGAGCAGATAGGAGAAGCAGACAGACACTGTCAGATGTGGAGTAATGAATCTAATTAGAGAATCTACTGCTTATGAAGAAGAGGGAAGATTTGTGCTGATCTCGGGGCCAATAACAAGCATGGATTTTATGGATGAGGAAGCAGCTATGAATTAGCACTTCCAGGGAGAGCTGCCTGCTGGTTTCCAAATTTTCAAAAGATTACCTCCATTAAGAACTCTTTTTTTTGTTTGTTTGGTTTTTTTGTTTTTTTTTTTTTTTTTTTTTTTTTTTTTTTTTTTTTGTTTTGTTTTTTTTTTTTTTTGTTTTTTTTGTTTTTTTCAAGACAGGGTTTCTCTGTATAGACTTGGCTATCCTGGAACTCACTCGGTAGACCAGGCTGGCCTCGAACTCAGAAATCCGCCTGCCTCTGCCTCCCAAGTGCTGGGATTAACATTAAGAACTCTTGTTGAAGATGTCAACTACCTGCTGAAGACGGAAAGAGCCAATGAGGGTGTCTGTGTGAGAGTGTATCATCAAAGGAAGAAGGGAGGGGATTCTAGGTGCCGCTGGGACATAAGAATGGGTTGATCATTTTGAATGTTGTAGACAAGTGCCTGGATTGTAATATGCGTCTCAACATTCACCATGAAACTGAAATTTAATGGAAGGCTCACACGGGGTTTAACAGAGTCCTTAAACAATCCAAAACTGAAAAGACAAATACGTAAGCTAACCCTTTTTTCCCCTTTTAAAATTTTAAATTCATTTACTTATTTATTTTGAGTGTGTGCATGTACATACACATGCACATACATGTGTATGCATGTACTTGCACATGTACATACACATGTGTGCACACATGCATGTGTATAAATATAGAGGTCAGAGGTCAACATCTTATGTCCTCCTCAATTACTCTCTACGTTATTCCGGGACTCTCACTGAACCTTGAGTTAACCAATTGGCTAGACTAGCTGACCAGAAACCTCCCAGGATCCTCCTGTTTCTGCTTGCCACCTTTGGGCTTAACCTGACTTGGCTGAGGGAGGGATAAAGAAATGATGACAGAAACATGTATAGGAAAGCTGGTATCGGGGTGGGGTCTGATAGAGATGCACCAGTCTAAAATATATATATGATATATATATATATATCATATATATATGGAATATATAAAATACATTTCACAAGGAGGCTAGTTAGCTACTCTTAGTAGGTCTCTGTATGGTAGCAGTCTCAAGCTGAAGTTACCCAGGAGGAGAAAACTGCATAGACACTTCTTACACATGCTGTCAACATCTGTACTGGACCAGAGAAAAGCTTTACCATTCCCACGGCTTGAGGCTCTGATATCCTTGACATAGTAGCATTCATATCATGAACATTCATTCACATAGGAGCACCCTCACTCTCCACGGGTGTCCTACGTGGTGGCTTTTTTCGTAGCTGCTAGGGTTCCAAACTCAGACCCTCATACTTGAACTGTAAGCACTTTACCCTGTGAGCCATCTCCCCAAGCCTAGCCTTTAACATACTGACATTCTCAGATTATGCCTTTCCACCATACACAAAACGTCAGTCTCCCCACCCTCCATTGTGGTGCTTTGAAAGAAAATGGCCCCCAGAGGCTCATAGTGAATGCTAATATTAGGAGGATTGGCCTTGCAGGAGTAGGTGTGGTTTTGTTGGAGGAAGTGTGTCACTAGGGGGTGGGCTGAGCTTTGAGGTCTCTGATGTTCAAACCAGGCCCAGTGTCACTCTCTCTTTCTTGTTGTCTGTAGATCCAGATGTAGAACTCTCATGTCATTCTCCAGCATTACGCCTGCCTGCCACCATGCTTCCCACCGTGATGATAATGGGTTAAACTTCTGAATTGTAAGCCAGCCCTAATCACATGTTTTCCTTTATAAGAGTTGCCATGGTCATGGTGTCTCTTCACAGCAGTAAAACCCTAACTAATACTCCCCTAGTCACTGACTTCTCATCGGCCAGTTGGAGATGTCATTTTTCTACACACTTGCAGAACTTTGGATCCAGACCAGAAGAGCGACAGGATAAGACACAGAAGGAAACCTGAAATGAAAGATGAGGTGACATACCAAATAAAAGAATGGTGGGAAAGATAGAGACAGGAGGAAGGTGAGAGTCTCTTTGTGCTGTGAAAGACTGGAGAGAAGAGTTGCAAGGAGATCTAGTCTCCGTTGCTTTTATATTGGGCATCTCTGAAGATCAGATTTCCTTTTTATGGTTTTGGACTACTCTGTTGCTTTTTATTATTATTCTGTCTACTTGTACACATCAGACCAGATGGGACCCCAGGACTGGAGCACATCCGTCTTCCAGGTCTTTGCTCATAGAGCACCAGTCACCCAGGCTGATAGGAAACAATAGTGTACAAAGAAGCTCACGTCCTTATGGCTACACATATAAAACTGGAAAAGCAAAACATTAAAGTCAGCCTCAGAATCACTGCTATAAGATATTGGCTAAGGTATGGCGCAAGAGGCATCCTGGCACGAAAAGAATTAGCCTGGGGAGTAGAGAGAGTGGCTTCTTAGCCACACCAATTAAAGTGGCCACCATCAAAAATGAACGCTAAAACCCAGGGCTGAGGTGAGAGCACAGCAGGTGAAGCTCTTGCATACAAGCATAAGGGCCTGAGTTCAAGTCAAAGATTCCAAGTAAAATGGGTAGGCATGATAGCTTGCGCGTGTGATCCTGGTCACGGGGGTCTGGAGTAAAGAGAAGCACACACACTAGCTCAGCGGTTCTCAACCTGTGGGTCGCATTTCAATATCCTGAGTATCGGATATTTACATTACGATTGATTCTTAACAGTAGCTAAATTACAGTTATGAAGTAGTAATGAAATAATTTTATGGTTGGGGGTCACCACAACATGAGGAACTGTACTAAAGGGAGGTTGAGAACCACAGCCCTAAAATCAGTGAGTCCTAGATCAAACACACACAGGCACGCACACACATGTGCGAGCACATAATAAATAAATGAACAAACAAAAAAACCCAGAATGTACCAATTATTGACAAAGGCTTGGAAAAGATGGAACCTTCATGAAAACCAGTATGATGACTTCTCAAAAGACTAAGCCTACTATTCCCAGGCAACTCTCACGTCTGCTTTAGGATCTCAGAGAGAGATTTTTAAGTTTTAAAAAGGAAGGAAATTCTGGCACAGCCTGAAGCTGAAGAGTGAACTTTGAGAACACTGTGCTAATTTAGCTAGTCACTGCAAAGCAAATACTATATAATCCACTCACATAAGGGACCTGGAGTCGTCAGATACATGGAAAGTGCAGTGGGGTTTGAGGGTTTGGGGGAGGGGAGGCAGGGCAGGACATGTGGTTTAACAAGTTTAGAGTTGCAGTTTTAAAATATGAAAAGAATATTCTAGACCGGTTGCACAATGCTGCGAGCATACTTAATACCCCCCAAACTAAACACTTCAAAATGGTTAAGACAGTAAATCATGACATGTGTATTTTACCACAATTTAAATTGTGTTTAAAATGCAGATTAAGATAATTACATCTGCTCTGGGGCTAGAAATTCCTCCGCGTCTAATCATCTGCGTCTTATCTACATGAATCACGGGGAAGAATGTCTTTGAAATTTCAGAGTCCGAGCTGCAGTAAAGATTAAATTAATGCAACCTGTAGGAACCAGGTCCAGGCAGAAATAGTTGGGTGGTGGTGGTGGTGGTTGTTTTCGTTTGGTTTTTGGTGGTGGTGATGGTGGATTTGGGGGCGGGAGGGGGGTGTTGTTTATTTGTTTGGGTTTTGTTTTGTTTTGTGTAGCCTTCAGGGTGGTGGCAAAGCTCAGAAAGCCGAGTCAATTCTATCTTACTCTATTTAGTAAAGAGTAAACCTAGCCCAAAGCCGGGCTCTCACCTAGGATTACATAAGGGGCATTTAGAAATACCTGCGAGTCGGTCCATCATTCCCGTCCCTGAAAAGGTTCTTACTGATCAGTAAGGCTCAGACCAGGGTGTATTTTAAGGATCCATCCTCAAGTAGTGTTAGTTGAAAACTGCTAACTGAGATGTTTAAATGTTAACCGAGCCTTCGCCTCAGTCTACCTGTTCCCGCTTTGGCTGCAATCCACCCACACAGACTGCCCTTCCTCTGTCCTCCCTGCATCCCTCATCCCACACGCCGTTGCTTTGATTATATAAGTACTGAAGGTGGCTGATGATTAAAGGAACGCGGTGCCCTCTAATCAAGTGTAGCCAGCAGGTATTAAATGCCGTCAGAAATCTCAAATCGTATCCTTTTGTGCCAATTAGCTTTGTGCAAGGAAAATTCTGATCTTTGGCCTGAGCTACAGTTTTCTTCAGCCTCACTCATCCACTGCAAAACCCCAGGAAAGGGTGGATGGGTCGTACAGCTTCTCCTTTGAGAGTGGCTGGGCAGCAGTTTCGCAGAGTGTATATCCAATGGTATATAACCTATACGTTTACCAACTATATATACTTGTTGCAAACCTAAGTACTGGGCATATTTTAAAGTGTGTGAATAAAATCAACAAGTCAGTTTAGAGAAATGATTCAGAGGTTAAGAGCACTTCCAGCGGACCCAGGTTCAATTCTCAGCATCTACACGGTAGCTCAAAATCATCTGTCATTCTTTCAGGGGATATGACACCCCTTTCTGGCCACCTTGGGCACCACCCATATATAATTATAGACATGCACAGAGGAAAAACATACACATAAATTAATTCTTTAATTTTTGTTTTTAATTTAATTTTGAACTAAATAATTTTTTATCTTATTTTTATAAAATAAAAATAAATATTTTTTCTGTCTTTTTTTTTTTTTTTTTTTTTTTTTTTTGTCAGCAAGTACATTCCCAGCTGTGGGAATTACCCTTTGCCTAAATAGTGTCAAAATCCAAAGATTTCCTCTAAAAATATGTTAAGATAATAAACTTTATGTTGAATAAGGTTATTTTATTTTACTTTTTTGGTCTTGTGAACCAATCCCAGGACTTCAGGCATGCTAGATTGTTCTGTACCAGTGAGATTCACCTTAGCTCTATGTTACATTTAACCACAATTAAAATTAATTAAAAGAAAACAAAAGACTTAGCCAGGTGCATTAGCACACACCTGTAAATTCCAACACTGGGAAGGCTGAGGCAGGAGAATTATGGATTCCAGGTCTGCCTGGACTGTTTTACAAGAAACACACACACACACACACAACACACACACACACACACGCCATCAATCAATCAATTAAATAAAAATAGATTTGTACCTCAAATGCAAAATAAGAATAAAGAATTCATTTGTGCTATCAGGGTACCTTTGCACTGGTCAAAGAAACATCTTAAAGCATGTTTTCAAAATTCTCTTGATTACGCCGGGCAGTGGTGGTGCACGCCTTTAATCCCAGCACTTGGGAGGCAGAGGCAGGCGGATTTCTGAGTTCGAGGCCAGCCTGGTCTACAGAGTGAGTTCCAGGACAGCCAGAGCTACACAGAGAAACCCTGTCTTGAAAAAAACAAACAAACAAAAAAATTCTCTTGATTACACTGAAAAAAAAAAAAATCCTGGAGCCACCGGAAGTTATCACATAGGCAGTGTCTTAAACTATTTGCAATGTCAGACTTGAGAGTTTATTCAACCTCTGGAGCATGGAGTCAGGTGGTCTGAGGAGAAAACACACCACTGTTACAAACACTGATTGCTTCTTGTTCTAGCTGCTAATGTAATCTGCTTTGCAGATTGGCATTAGCATAGCATCCCTGGTAATGGCAGCGGAACATGGTCAGAGCTGCGGTGCTGTTTGGGGAGTTGGTTTTGTTTTTTGATAAGTTACTTTAAGGGAGCAAGGCAAGACCTCACACTTTCTTGGCAGGGTTGGCAGGGTTGGCAGGGACAACGACTCCACTGCCCTTTCCTTCTTCAAACAGTAAGCAGTGAGCATTACCAAGCTGCTGCACGGAGTCCTGCTTGAGTGCTGCTGGCCCAAGAACATTTAAAACAAGTCTGTTGTCACTGGGGTTATTTTTTTCCCCCAGTTCTGTTTGACCTTTCAGAAGGAAACTGTGAATAACACGAATGCTTGGGACAATTACATTTAGCCTGTGCTATCTGTAAAGAACCTAAACTGTGCCCTTTCTAGCAATACACGCTTGCACACACCTACACAAAAGTACCAGTTTTCTGAGCACTAATTTTCTATTGATTTTGTGCTGGCCTCTCTCACCTGTTATAATTCTGTCTAAATCTGTGCCAGGCAGAGGACTCCTGTGTTCACTGGGATATGCTTCATGCTTGTCTGATTTTGGACTTCTTGGAGCTCCTTGGTTGTGAATTATTATCCTTTAATATTGCTCACTGATAAGCACTGGCCATGGGTAAGAAATGGATCCTGTAACCACCTTGGAGCTCCAACAGGCCTGTGGCACATTCTGGATCTTGAGGAGAATTCTTGTGGAGTGGGTAGGCTGCCTGTGGGATAGTAGCTGCGGCCCTTAGCTTTACTTAGTGTGGTGGTTTGAATATGCTTGGCTGAGGGAGTAGGAGGTGTGGCCTCGTTGGAGGACGTCACTGCGGGAGTGGGCTTTGAGAGCTTCCTCCTATTTGCTTGAGGAAGCCAATCTTCTCCTGTTTGCCTTTTGGAACAAAATGTAAAACTCTCGGCACTTCCAGAGCCATGCCTGCCTGGAAGCTGCCATGTTTCCTGATTGATGATGATGGACTGAACCGCAGAACCAGTAAGCCAGCCCCAATTAAACGTTGTCCTTTAGAAGAGTTGCCTTGGTCATGGTCTCTGTTCACAGCAATGGAAATCGTGACTAAGACACTTCGTTTTACCCATCCTCGCTGGGTCTCCGCCTCCCCCACTGATGCCTGTTTCTCCACTCTGCATTAAGCTTCCATCTTCATCTTCTGGAACCACCGTATACCCAGCCATTTTCTTCCACTCACAACCCAGGACAGAGCACATTATCTTCTGAACAAGATATTAACTGAGACATTCATCCAACAGACAAAGGAAAGCCTGGACCTAAGAATGCTTACTCAAGCTTGTGATTTTTGTGATGGTACAACTACAAGAGGAATGTGGGGCTTTGGATTTTCTGCTGTGAAGAAGGGAGAATAAGGAGACTGTGCTGGCCAGTGAAATCTCCTCTTTGGAAAGCCGCTTTCCACTGTGGAGCACAGCGCTGACCTCGTGGCTGACCTCAAACACCTCTGGTGAAGCCTGTCTTCACCCTCTCCTGGCTTCAGCTATTTCCATCACTGCTATTGTTCTCTTCCAGGTTAATGACACAGATCTGTGGTGATTTTCTTGAGTGCCTCACTCAAAGACTGTTCAGATTTTAACTTGCAAGTACTTGAGCTCAAGCCACCTGAATGGCGTCCTAATGAAAGGTCAAGGGAACTATCAGTGTACAACTGATTTTTTTTTCTGTGTGTATTTCCCTTAATTAGGATGTCTTCATTCTGTGTCTCCAGACATAAAAATAGAACTTGTTCATTATTTTAAAATTCAGACAGAATAGAAGTACTAACATGAAAAAGTAAAACCTCTTTATAATCCCACTGACTTGGGGCATTTTTACTGATTGAAATATAGTTCGTGTGCTTTAACAGTCACTTTTTTTAAAAAAAAGTAGCTTGTCCATTTGAGATTTTTGTATCTCCATTTGTCTTAGTATTGAAAAAGGTTGTTCAGTTATTAACAGCATCTATTTCCAGAACTTTTCTATGACACACAAAGAACTGCATTCCTAAAGCAGTTACCCCGTACCCCACTCCTCAGTCCCTAGTCATCACTAGCCTGACTTCTGGATTTTTCTATTTCGAATTAACAAATATAAATTAATTAATACAATATGTAGTTGGGATGGTTCATTTTCTCATCGATGTGATGAAAGCAACATAGGCAGGAAAACTTCCTTTTGCCTCACAGTCTGAGGGCACAGTCCATCCTGGTAGGGAAGTAATGGAGGCAGAATCCTAAAAAGGATGGATACAGAGTCCACAGCCAGGAAACAGGGATCAGAGGATGCTAGTGCTTAGCTGGCTTTTTCTTTTGGTTCAGTTCTGGAACAGCCACACCCATCCCAACACACACACACACACAGAGACAGAGAGAGAGGGGGAGGGGAGGGGGAGAGGGAGGGAGAGAGACACCCACATTTAGAGTGGCGCTCCCATCCCAGTTAACCTGATCAAGATAAACCTTCACAGTAATTCTCAGAAACTTGTTCTGCGGTGACTCTAAGTCCTGTCACACTGACAACACAAACCACCATGATGGTCCTTCTCAACACGAGGCTTTCAAACAGCATCTCCAGGTTCAGCTGCGTAGCCTGTAATAATACATTACTTCCTTCTGTGCCTGTAGGACTAGTCCACATTTCTTATCTACCTATTTTTTTTACTCACTGATGAACATTTGAAGCCCACATTTAGAATATAGTGAGTAATGGTGATTTACTTTCCTATAGAAAGATTCGTGTGAATATGTTTCAATGTTTCCTGACCTGAGTACTTTGGTGAATAAGCTTCGGACTGTTTTCTACATGCCTCCATATTGACAGGTAAATCTATTGTGACATATTATTTTTCCCAACTGCTTGCTCTGCTTTCCCATACAGAATTAGAAGCCCCTCCAGTTGCCAAATGACTTGAGTGTCCTCTGTTGGAAGAATACACACAAACATACTGATTGACGGTGGCCTACATGTCACTGTCCTTGACAAATGACCTACCCAAATGGATCCAAAGCTGCATGGATATGGCAAAGCTGAACTTTCCCAGCCTCTTTCTCTCTTTTCCTCTGCCATGGATAGGGACTTCTTAAGCTTGTGCCCTATAATAATGGACTCAGGGAGCTGAAATAAAGAGCCATGATCCCTAATGTATGGTGGAGGGAAATTAACATAATAAGTAATCAAGATTTGGCTTTTACAGTCATGACTATGGCAAAGCCAACTAATGAATGAATAAGTCATTTATTATCTTATTTTCCTACTCAAGAGTGTGTAATCTTTACATAAATTCACAGTTATTTCAGAAACCGAGGTCCAACCAGATTAAGCAATTTTTTTTCAAAGTGAGATAAATAATAAGAGAGGCAAATTTAACTTTTTTTACATTCATTTATTTGGGAGGGGCTTGTACCACAGCGCACACACGAGGTAAGAGGACAACTTTTAGGTATTGGTTCTCTCTTTCTGCTATGTAGGTTCTGGTGATAGAACTCAGATATCATCAGCCTTGGCAGCAAGTACCTTTATCCTCTGAACCATCTTGCCAGCCCTCAAAGCCAGTTTTTTTTTTTTTTTTGATGCAATCAGCAAAGGTTTATTGGGGAGAGTTGGCTAGTCAACGGTCAAAACTGCTCGTCCATGCAGGAACAGAATTTTGACAAAAAGCCAGCAAGCTGGGGGGGGGGGGGTATAGCATGGGGTGGGGAAAAGGAAGGAATTTTCACGTGGTTACACATGATTGGTTGCTTTACAAATTTTGAACATAACACTGGGAAGACCAAGGGAGGGAGGGATAACCAAGAACAGTGGAACATTCCAGAGGAATCCAGCCCAAATGATCCAGAGTCATGTGAAAATCACTCTGCACACTCATTCCTCTCAAGAATGTAGCTTTACCACATCACTGTGCCCCACCCTGTCATTTACCAACTATTTCAGATTAACTATTTTTCTTCCCTGAGGCTTGAGGAATGTTAATCTAGCAAGTGTCCTCTGATCAGGGATAATGTCCTCCACCCAGAATGTGTCCCAGGGCAGTGAAGGCCTGAAATCTTACATCCAGTTCTGCCTTCTGGAACTTGTATTCTTTTGCTCAGGTTTAGAGTAAAGAAAAAGCATATATATATTTCATAAAATGGTCTTTATAATTTTTTACTCTACATCCCCACTTTTTCTGATTAGGTTATGTTTTTAATCATAAAAACTCAATGATTAATAAGTCCATTTTCACCCTACTTTTTCTGATTTGGATCTTTAGAAAAGTTTAAACTCCAGTGTCATCATAATTATCATTTTCTTGACCTAAAGCTCTATATTGATGACACAACACAAAAAGCTGAACAGCACTTATCCTTCCTCTAACAAAAGTTACTAATCTATTTAAAATGCAAGGACCTATGGTTCACAAGTGGTCCAGCAAGGGAGGATAATAGGGTCGTCAACCAAGATGACTTATTGAACCAACTCTCCAATCAACTTTGGTGCGCCTCTCTATCTTTCTGTCTCTGGTCTAACTTTAGCAGCACACAGACCTCCTTCTTTAAGAAACAGCAAGTCTAGTCCTCTTAGCAGCACCTGACTCCACACCTGTGGCCACTCCTAGTCTCAATGTAACAGCTAGAGTCAAGGAAAATAGGCTCTCTGGGGAAGCATCTAGGGTGTATCTCAAACTCAGTTCAAGAATACCTGCAGGGTGGTAGTAAACCCGGAGAACTAGCTGGACAAGTATATAATAATCTTTGGCCTCATCTAAGACAGAAGTAGATATATAAAGGGTTAATCTTGAACTGCAAGCTCACCATTTATCAATCTTAGGCACTAAGTATCTGTTAGCAGGGGTCCTCGGGCTCTATTTTATTGGCTGGGGGGGGGGTCTCAAAAAGTTCTTATTCCTTTCAAATGCACTTTCAAAGTTGTCCTCTGACTTTTATCATTTTGTGGCACATAGTTGTCTACATACACATAAAATCACATATATAATAAAGAGAAATTGCAAAAGGAACAAATCTATATAACTCTAGATTCACATTTCAATTTCAATCTTGGAATCACAAGCTGTCATTTAACCTTGGGTGTACACACCCTAAGCCCCACCCTCTAAGGCAGCATTACCCCTGTGCCTCTAGGGTGGGATGTCTCAGGAGTCAAGGCCTGCTGCTCTTTATAGAATAGCAGGTGACCTTGAGCTAAACAGCAGGGTTTTTTTCTGAATGTTCTTCAGTTGGCTTCAGGCACAGGTGGTGTTGGTGAACTTCAAGGAGGTCGGATGGTCACCAGAGCCAGGAACAGTCTCTTAGTAGCCTGAAAAATTATTTCTCACACAAGAAGGGACATTCTGGGTGTGGAACAAGGACAAGGGACACTCTAGCCAGCGCCAGTTCCCGAGGGCAATTTAGTTTTAGGGTTCTGTTTATTCTCTCTACCTGTCCTGAGCTTTGAAGACAGTATAACTAGTGGAGCCTCTAATTAGTCTCTAATGTCTCTGGCAATTCCTGACTTACTTTAAAAACAAAAGTAAAACTGCTATCTGATCTAATCACCTAGGACACTTGAAACCTCAGGAAGGTCCCTATTCTAGGCTGTTTTCTCCTACTCTAAGTCTTATTATTTCTCTGGCTCAAAACCTGAGGTCCCTTATACGCTTTAAATCTCTTGGCTGTTTGCTTGCACTCTTAAGAGTCCATCTGTGCATTTAGCCTGGTAAGTTTTTTGTTTTCTGGGGAGTATAGTTCTCCCTTTGTGTGCACCATTGCCTCTTTTCCTCTAGATAGTAGCTAGCAGGATGGCTAGCAATCTGAGTTCTTTCTCTTATTCTGTGTTTTAAGTGAGGCCATCTCTTAGGCCCAAAACCGAGAGCTGGCTCCTTCACTTGCAATGTGCACACTGGTCTTTTTCAAGGAGTTTCTTGTCTCCCTTTGATTGGAGTCCCTCTTCTCTGCTTTCTGTAAATTCTTTCCTGTCACCTTTCTTTTTCTTCTTCTTTCTCTAGACTTTCTATCTTCTCTACTTTTTTCTCTAGACTTTCACAGCAACTTACAGTAAACCTTTTATCTTCTAGTCTCAGCAACTTACACTAAATCTTTTGTCTTCTCTATTCCTTTTCTCTAGACTTACACTAAACCTTTTACACTCTTCTTCTCTAGACTTACACTAAACCTTTTACACTCTTCTTCTCTAGACTTACACTAAACCTTTTAATGATTTATCTTGTTGTCTCTCTAGCCTCTGAAGACTTGCCTATACTGACAGAATGTCTAGAAAGGCTGTGGGCAGCTCATTTGATCCCTGCTTAACCTCATGTGCCTTGGTGAAAATTAGTGGGGTCTCATGTATCTCTCTCTCAAGATCTATCAATGGGATCTGGCATGGGCCTTTGGGTGTCCCTTACCTTCTGTAACCCGCTGTTGACCACAGCCTGATCAATTGATTGGGTCCCCATGTCTGAGGGAACATTTTTTCCCGGTGTCCTCTCTTGTTCTTCACTCCTGAAGAGCAGAACCTACAAGGATCTTGCAGAAGAAAGGTTTTTATCTAGGTGACTATATTGGGCACTAGATCTAGGTGCCTGAGGGATCCTGGCCTATCTATTGCTTTGATAACTAACTTACTTTTTACTATAAATTTGTATCTGTACCAAAATGGAGGCCTATTCTTTTGGCTCTCTGACTCAGGACAGCCTGTAACTTCTTGTAGTAGGCAACCTGCCTGACCTGTCTGACCTGTCTGACCTGTCTGACCTGTCTATAGGCAGTTTTGTTGGTTCAGAGTTTCTAAACTGGAGTCACATCATGTGACATGTCTCACCACTACTTATTTCCTTTTCCTTTTTTTTTTTTTTTTTTTTTTTTTTTTTGAAATCTCAGTGCTATTCACTCACTACTTTTTAATAAAAAATATACAATTATAACTCTCAGGTGAATAATCTTGGGGCTGTTTGTCTAGCTGCCCTGGCTCCACTGCCACGTTTTTAAACACCTGGGCCCTATCTATCTTCATAGGCAGCAGGTGGAATGCTGCCGATTTGTTACAGCAGTGACCCCAGGTCCCCAGTACAATTACACACACACCAAATTAGGTGGCAGCCAACTTGCGTGGCTGGGTGGTTCAAAGGGGCTGTGCTGGGGAACCACGAGCTGTCTCCCACCAAGTGCAGGTTGGGTGAGGGCGCCCTCCATGTGGTGTTATCTGGAGGATACCCTACATGAGGTAGACGGGCTGTCCAAACACGAAACTCGAACACAAACCGCGGTGGGTGCTCCTTACTAAAGGACCTGCCCGCCTCTCTGCTCTGCAGCAGCACTCTTGTACTGGCGGCTTCATCTCTTTCCCTGCTGGCGATCATGTTATCTCTTTTTAACTCAGGATGTTTAACACGGTAGATTAACAGCTAACACACAGACAATTTGCCAAGAAAACACACACACACACACACACACAACACAGATAACTCACCCCTCTCACGGTCGGCACATAAACCAGGTGATACAGACAGTTCTCGCCCCTGCCACGGGTGCACAGACCAAGTTACACAATAAGGAAGGACATCAGAAATCCGCCTGCCTCTGCCTCTCAATAACCAGACAACACGGTCAGTCTTCACAGATTCAGATTTAACAGGTTCAGACGACTTGGCCAGCCTATGCTGGACCAAGTCTAACAGATTTCTAACACACCGGCAATGAACAACCCCAAAATAGACACACTGCCATGAGAGCACAAGTGAGAGCACAACAACCGCTGCCCTAGGTTGCAATGGCCATTTCTGACCTTTCCTCTCTGCCCCGTTGTTAATACACAAAAAGACTAATAAAAGCCGGTCTCAACCACTAGTGCCAGCCGAGAGGGATTCCACATCCTCTCCAGAACCTAGATGAACCCCCAGACATCTCTGGGGGTTCATCAGCTAGTTACCTCACAGCACGTCTGCTAATCACTCGTTTATCCCCTCTCGAGACAAAAACAGCTGCCAGTCCAAACCAAAAGTGCACTTTTCAGAAACCAAATAATTCCGACAGGTGGGCACAAACAACTTAGAAACCAAACAACTTAGACAAACCTAGACAAAACGGCACACGAGAAATCAGACGATTTAGACAACCCAACACATGAAAAACCAGAAACCGGGCAATTTAGACAAAAGGTCACACAACAACCAGACAGAAAACCGTGGTGTTCCCTCACCTCCCAGTGGGGTTCTTGGATTAGGGTGGTCGTAAATCCAGGACGAGCCCCCAAACTCGGGAGACCCTTCCTCAAGTCTCAGGAAATCACGACCACCCAAAAATCACAAGAAACCATACCTGGATGCAATCAGCAGAGGTTTACTGGGGAGAGTTGGCTAGTCAACGGTCAAAACTGCTCGTCCACACAGGAACAGAATTTTGACCTCAAAGCCAGTTTTTAGGTCTATATTTCCATTGAGGTGAAGGAAGAGGTAATTTTGAAGGTTTCGGAGGGATGTCTATAAAGACCTCATGCTGTTGGGTGACCATTGGGCTGAAACTCCAAACTCATTCTTGCTATACTAATGAGTTCAACTAATTGGAAACTTACAATACGTCAAACTCTGTGCTGTGGTTTTCATTCAGAAAGAGAGAGAGAGAGAGAGAGAGAGAGAGAGAGAGAGAGAGAGAGAGAGAGAGACAAGCAGGCAGGCAGGCAGGCAGAGAGATTAATGGGGGAAGGAGGAAAATTATTATAAGACTGAATCCTAATTCCTTCTCTCTGCAGCCACTGGGTTGGGATCTATACTAACAAATAGCTAGCTGCTTTCAGTCTATTCTGCACCAAACTGCACTTGTCCTGCCTGACTTCAGCTCTATTTTGCCTGACTGTGCCGCAGAGGTCAACTGTGCCCCAATGATGGAAGGAATCTCAGTCAGCATCCATTTCCATCTGATTTGAGGTACTGTTTCTTCATCTCTATCTTATCATAAATAAATAACAACCTTATGTAACTAACCTTCAGAAACAAAGGACACTGGTCCCGTGCCACTGTTGTTAAACAATAGCCAGCCACCTAACAAGTCCCTGGGGTTAGACCACTCCAGGCTTTGGGGCTCCACGGTACTTGTAGGTGACAAATGTTCACTGGTGGACTCCAGAAACCTAGAGCCGGAGGCAACTGAGGAAGACTTTTCTTTCCAGATACTATTGTGAATACACAAAACTCCACTAAAAATAATTGATTTGCATACCTTGAACCAGGTATGCATAAGTAGATGGGGAGTTACTTTTTTTTCAAACTGTCTTGTACTTATACTAAAACATTTAACATATGTTTTTAATGGAATTTATTTATATTTTATAGATATGAGTTTTGTGCCTAAATGTATGTTTGTGCACTGTGGTGTGTGCACTGTGAGTGTGCAGTGTGTGTGTGTGTGTGTGTGAGTGTGAGTCTGTGTGTCTGTGTGTGTCTGTGTGTGTCTGTGTGTGTCTGTGAGTGTCTGTGTGTGTCTGTGTGTCTGTGTGTTGCTCACAAAAAAACAGAAGACAGCCCTGGACCCTCTGGAACTGGAGTTAGAAACAGTTGTGAATCACCACATGGGCGCTGGGAATTGACCGCTGTGAAGCTCAGCAATCAATCTTTGCCACTGAGCTCTCTCTCCAGCCCCTCGGCATATCTTTAAAAGACTACATGTCGCAAACCTTTTTTCACCCAGTCAGTATCAGATCGGCTTAAAGAGACTCAATTTACAAACAAGAAAAAAGCTATTAAAATCTAAAGGACACTCCCAAGGTCACAAGACAGTGTGACTGAAGCCCTATAACCCATGTCGCTTATTCAGCAAATGCCAGAACCAAGATAGGAAGTGTGAAACCTACTCAAGACAGAAATCAGATGTCACCACTGAATCTTCTAGAAAGCTAACCATCCATAAAGAGTTCCCTAACAGTAGGCGTGAGCCCTGGAAAAGACTAGGAGCATGGCTATTTAATAAGGTGATGAATAGATAGGGTCCTGGCCCTGAATTTGGGGGCAGAATCATAGGCATGTACACTCTTTATACTGTCGCCTCTGCTTCAAACAGGGTCGGAGATCACTGTACCCAAAGCAAAATGAGGAAAGTCTGGGAGTGTAGTTCTGGTGGCAGAATGTTTGCCTACAATGCACAAAGCCCTGGACTCCATCCTAGCACTGCAGGAATCTGTTCATGATTGCACATTCCTGTAATCCCAGTATCTCCCAACTGAGGCAGGAGGATCAGAGGTTTGGGCTCAAGGCCAATTTTTAAGAACCTATCTCCAAAATGAAAGGAGCAAAGAAGAGAAGGAAGAAGGGGAAAGGGAAGAAGAGAAAGACAAGGAGGAGGAAGAGAAGAAACACAAAAGCTAGAGTTATAGATAAAAGAAAAAAAATCTGTCCCGGATTCCCTCGAGATTCAAGGTTCTTCCCTTCTCACCCAGAACCTTGGCTCTCCAGGGCTGGAGGGATACCCACACTCTCTGTTGTGCTGCCAGACCTTACCAGGGTGCCCATATCTGGCCATGGCCCAGGTATCCTCTGGAATTGAGAGAAATGTGGGAAGCAAGATTCTAAGAAAAAGCTCCAGAAGAGGAAATTGAACTCAGCAAGGGACCCTAAAATCATATTCTATTGCTGACTCCCATCCAAGCTTGGATTTCCTGGCGGGAATTGGAAATGACCTTCCTGGGAGGCTTTCCCAGGAGTTGGGTCTATTTGTTCTTAATACACTAGGTTATTCTAAGGCACAAATGTTTCACAAGGTCCCCGAGATAAGGCAGATACAAAGGTGAGACAGCCAGGCTTAAGTGCAGGACCTGTGGAGCAGGGAAAGAGGCCATACATTGTTCAGAGGCCTCTGGGGGCCAACAGTGTACTGGGGTTTGCCTAGGGCTTTAGACAATTGCTGGGGTGGGAATCGGAGGCAGGAAGCCCAGAAAAGGCAGGGAGAAAAACAGATGTGGTATGAATAACCCCAACAGAAAGATCTTTTCACATGAACAGGAAGAGGGAGGAAGTGCTCCATGGATTATTCTTGGCACTTTCAATTTCTTTCCTTTTCTTCTTTCTCTCAACGCCTTCAAATGGCCTGTGCTCGCTGAAGAAAAAAAAAAAAATTCAAAATGCCAAATAAATCCTCCTTCTCTCTGCAGAGCTCCATGGGGTAGGCATTCTGTCACTGCTTGTTATGAAGTAATTTCTGTTTTCAAAATGTAACACCCCCCCCTTCTCCTCTCTTCCAACTCTGGCTGCCATCTGCACTCTCCCCATAGCTGTTTGACAAGACATACCTCTCAGGTCACAGAGAGTATTCTCTGCACTTTCCACCGGAGCCCAAGAAGTGAGGTTAAACAGCAAAATCAAGGAAGGAGAGCCAGCCAGGGCCAGACCAAGAGCCCAGAGGCCCTACCACCCAAGGCTGTGCTTGCTCATTATTGTGCTGCTCTTAGAAACCCTTGCTGAGACTGGAGTTCTTTCAGCTTTTATTGTCACTATTAAGAATATTAATGGTCCAAGGATCCAGAAGGCCAATGAGCGTTTCCTTGAAATGCTTTTCCCAGGGTGGAGGCACAACTCTGTGTGACACATCATTAAATCCCACTGCCCGCTGACCCAGCAAGGGCAGAGAACAGTAGAATCCCACCAGTGAAACAGAGTACAAAGATCCTCCTTGCCAGCCTGAGCCTCTTGCTCTTACTACAACCACAGCTCTATTAGCAAGGGGACCCATCATGGTAGCACTCCAGTGTCAGTATCCTGATTCCCAGATATAGAAATGCTATCTGTAATTCTAAAATGTATGTAAGGACCAGTTCCTTCTCCTCCTAGGAGATTCTCTCTGCTCTCTATTCATTGTTTTGCAGTTGCTTCTTCCGCATTGGCAATGGGAGTCCAGTGGCACCTCCCAAGGGCTAGGCTCAGAAACACAAGCTGCTTTGAAGCCCACAGGCTCCAAATGTGACTCTCCCCTAGGGAATCAGAGTAGAGCAGCACTTCTGGAATGTTACTAGCTATATCTGGTCACTCAGTGAATACAGATGCTGCTTGAATCCAAGGCGTCAGATCCCATAGGGAACCACTCCTGGACCACTGTTGAGGAGATCCATCAATACAATGAGTGACACTAACCCAGTGTTAGAGCACAAATTATCCAACTCACAGATTGGAGCTGTATTGATGTATTGCTATATCAACAAATGCTAATTGCAATCATTCATTCTGAAATCTTTGACATCAAAGCAATATGTCCTCCAAGGCTGATTCTTGGTGATGAAGTCCTGAATTTTATCTGGCAATGCCATGCAAAGGAGGAAATTGTACCCAGTTCCCCCATGTATCTATAACTGACCTGTCATAGAACATCTCTTAGATCAGTGGTTCTCGACCTGTGGGTCACAACCCCTTTGGGGGTTGTATATCAGATACCCTGCTTATCAGCTATTTACATTACAACTCATAAGACTAGAAAAACTACAGTTACAAAGTAGCAACAAGCCGGGCAGTAGTGGCGCACGCCTTTAATCCCAGCACTTGGGAGGCAGAGGCAGGCAGATTTCTGAGTTTGAGGCCAGCCTGGTCTACAGAGTGAATTCCAGGACAGCCAGGGATACACAGAGAAACCCTGTCTCAAAAAAAAAAAAAAAAAAAAAAAAAGTAGCAACAAAAATAATTTTGTGGCTGGGCGGGGGGGTGTCACAACGACATGAAGAACTGTGTTAAAGAGTGACAGCATTAGGATGGTTGAGAACCTGTAGGCTTGTTTTATGTCAACTTGACAGAAGCTATAATCTTCTGAAGAGAGGACACCTCTGTGGAGGCACTGAGAAAATGTCTCCCTAAGAGCAGACAAAGCTATATTTTATTAATTGGTGATTAATGAGAAAGGGCCCAGTCCATTTTTGGTGGAGTCATACCTAGGTTGGTGGTCTTGGGTTCTATAAGAAAGCAAACTGACCAAGCCATGGAGAGCAAGTCAGTAAGCAACCCTCCTCCATCGTCTTTACATCCGTTCTTCCCTCCAGGTTCCTGTCCTGACTTCCTTTGATGATGAATGATGTAGAGTATAAGCCAAATAAACACTTTCTTACCCAAGTTGCATCGGGCATGTTCTTTTGTCATAGCTAAGACCAGTGTATATACATAGCTAAGACCCAGTCCAAGATCAGGTGGCCCTACTGATTTGTGCCTCTGGAAATAATGCCAATTCATGACAGAAGCCTATCCAAAGCAAACTAATTACATCACGAGCCAGAACCAGGGATATGAGTGCACCACTGGATCCCGCATCCCTCTCAAAAGCACAATTCCCATTAACTTGAGCCTCTCTCATAAGGCTGGACTTCCTGAAAATCCCCATCACCTTTTGGCATTGGCCCCTGGGATCGAGCCTTTAAGTCATGATCATCTTGCATATGCAACCCAACACAGCTTCTCATTCCTCCTTCCTCAGCTTAAATAATGACTGAGGCCTCCAGGGTGTGTAATGGACCATCTGCATTAAAAATACCGGAATTCCAGACTTGGAAGCTGAGGCAGGAGGATTGAGAGTTTAAAGTCAGTTTCAGTTGTATAGTGAGACCCTGTCTGAAAAAGAGAGACAGAAACAGAGAGAAGAGAAAGAGGGGAAAGGATTTAAAAGACATAAAATCATAATGGCATACACTGTAACACACAGTGATGCAATGATATACACACTGATACAATGCTATACACATTGATACAATGGTATACACACTAATACTGTGATATATACATTGAAACAATACTTAGGAAGGGATCTGTTTGTGATATTCTTTCCTCAATGCCTACAACTGTAATCCAACCAGGAGAAAAGCTCAAACTCAAATTGAGAGACATCCTCAGAGCATCCCACTAGTGCTCTTCAGAACTGTCTGTCATGAAAGCCAGGACTGAGCAACTGTTAAAACCAGAAGAGTCCAAAGACTCGCCACGCCTATGTGCACCAGGTCCTTCTGAGTTGGATGCTAGGACAAAAAGGAAGCCGTTAAGGGGGGGAAACAAAATCTGAATAAAAGCCCATAGGTGGTTAATAGCAACTTACCCATATTAAACTCTCAATTTTGCAAACTATGAAATGGTTGTGTAAGATGCAGTTAGAGGGGAAATGGGGTAAAGAGAACTATGAATTCTGAGTATGTTTACAACTGCTCTGCAAGGCCACAATCACTCCTGAATAAACTTCCTTCTTAAAAGAGAGACAGACTTAACAAACATGTCAACCAATCATTTTGTGGGGACATTACTTGACTTATGGTCATACAAACTATTGAGTTCAGGCATGACGGCACAGGGCCGTAATCCTAGGACTCACGAGGCAGAGGGTGGAGGAATGGAAGGTCAGTGCATCCTTGAAGCCAAAACCAAAGCAACAAACAAACAAGAAATATTTAAAATTTTTATTTATGAGGTAACTGCAATTTTAAGTGTTGTATGTTTGAGGGAATAGTAGTCACTTTTAAGTATACATAGTTTACATTTTAAATTTTCTTATTTTTATGTGTAGTTCTGGGACTTTAACACAGGGCTCATGCAGGGTAAGCAAGGACCCCACCGTGGAACTATACCTCTCCACACCTGTAGGTGTATTTTTTGAAAGAAGTCTTCATTTTTTAGAAATAAAATGTAAAAGATTTATGAATAAAACGAGTATACAATGTCATGAATTTGTTTCAAAAACAATACAGGAGCCAGGAAGCTGGAGGGAGTGAATCATAGCTTAAGAAACCACGAGGAAATGCTGGGGATGAGTGATGGGGCATGGGAATTTGTCATTCTATGATGCCTTTTCCAGATTAAAATATTTTTGAAATCCAAAGTAGGAGGCTGAGGAGATACAAGACAGTACAGCCCTTGCCTCAAAACTGTGAAGACCTGAGTTCAGGTCTCTAGACCCTCCATAGAAAACAAGTGTAGCTGTTTTCTATGTGGGTCTGTGATCCCAGCATTAGATAGCAGAGACAGGCAGTTGATTGAAGGTCATTGACCAGTTGGCCTAGATGAGCCATTGAGCCTCAGATTCAGCGAGATGGACTCTATCTCAAAACATCTGATGGAGAGGGTGGGCCAGCAAGGTGACTGAGAGGGTAAGGGAGTTTTTGTGTATGCCTGATTATCTGTGTTCAATCCCAAGGTCTCATAAGGTAGTGGGAGAGAACTGACTTCCAAGAGCTGTCCTCTGACCTCTCCACTTATACCACTGCTCACACGCACGCACGCACGCACGTATGTGCGCACACACACACTCAATATAATAGATGAATGAGTGAATAAATAAATGATAAATAAATAAAATTTAAAAACATAGAGGATGCTACAACCAAGGCAGACCCCTGCAGTCAACTTCTGGCCTCCACATGCTCTCTGATCCACACATGGGCCACTCATGAACAAGTAAATACACCACAGGCGTTCACAAATAAATAATCCAAAGAGGAAAACCCATGATCACTAGCCCTTGATCACACAGCAGCATCCTGACTGTTGCATTGTATCTGGCGTAGCAACTTCCTCCTGACTTCATTTGGCCTCTGTATCATCACACCTACAGACCAGATCTGAGGCTCAGGCTCCTCTCTAACGCCATCTACTCACCGAGCTCTGGAATGTATCAGAAGTCTTAGAGCATCATCATCCAGCTTGGCAACTTCCCCAGAAACATGAAGAGAAACCCCCTAATCTAGGGGCCTCAGGATCCCTAGGCCTTACAGTAAGTAGATGAGGGTACTTGATTCTCGCCTAAGAATGGCGTCCCTCCTTGGTCAACTCTAGAAGCTCGAAGGTCTCTCTCTCTCTCTCTCTCTCTCTCTCTCTCTCTCTCTCTCTCTCTCTCTCTCTCTCTCTGCCAACCATCTCAGCAATGGTTAACTTTAAGTCTTTTGGTTCTTCTCAGGCTCAACGTGAACTGGATCCAAACGCTGACAAGCAGGGAAGGGGGCGATGACAAGTCAGGGCTTAATTTTAATACCGACTCCTCTTCTTCCCTGGGCAGGAGTCTTATTAAGGGAACAGCAGGATACTGACAGGAAACTGTTTGTAAGTAGAAATAACACTTATTATAACAAGTCAGAACAGCAGGCAGATACGTTTGTTTGTTTGTTAATTATATCTGGTTTTATTTTCTAATGAGTGCCGTAAGAAAGGCGGGAATCATTCTGACGGCTGCTGGAAGCCAGCTTTGAAATCCTCTCAGAAAGAGGGAGGGGTCCCCCACCCCTTTGTAGATCAGATCTGTAAGGCTTAATGATGTGTAATCCCATGAATAGGGATCTAAATTCCCATTTTAAACGATGCCTGTGTCAATAGAAAGTGTTATACTCACCACTGGGGAAGTAACCAGTGGAGTTAGGCACAGAATGCATTTGTAGTTTGCCCACATTTATGAAATATAACAAACAATCTTTGTCGTATAAGCACATCCCCGGAAAGATTAAGTGTATTTGCTTTTAGAGGAAATTACAGGCTGTATTTAGATTAACTAAATGCCTACATAACCATAACTCAAAAAAAATAATCAACCTTCACTTTTTTTTTTTTTTGAGATGGAGTCTAGTGTTGTCCAAGTTTGTCCTGAACTCCTAGACTCAAGGGATTCTCCTGCCTCAGCTTACTGAGTAGTTGATATAATGCCATTAAAAGGAAAATGTCTATGAAATTCTTAAAGACCTTTCAGTGTTCTTTATTTTCTCTGCATGGCCCAGAAGAGAGAAAGGACCCTCAAGAGTGTTGCCCAGTGACCTTGAAGATCTGGATCTGTTCTAGAAGCTCCCCAGATCACAGCAAGACAGTAGATAGAGAGATGAGAAGTCTTGAGGCACTTTCTTATTGCCTTGATGAAATTCCTGACAAGAATAACTCAGGAAAAGGGTTTGTTCTGGCTCACAACTTAGTAGCGAAGGCATGCTGGTCGATGCATCCTCAGTCAGAAATCAGGAAAGTAGATGCTTATCTCGTGTGTGTGTGTGTGTGTGTGTGTGTGTGTGTGTGTGTGTGTGTGTGTGTGTGTATGTGTCTGTGTGTCTACTTCTCTGTGTCTGTCTTTGTGTCTGTATGTGTTTGTGTGTCTGTGTCTCTCTGTGTCTGTGTGTCTGTCTGTGTATGTCTGTATGTGTCTCTGTGTGTGTATCTGTGTCTCTGTGTGTATGTATGTGTCTGTGTGTCTACTTGTGTCTGTGTGTCTTTGTATGTCTGTGTGTGTGTGTGAGTGTGTGTCTGTGTGTGTCTGTGTGTCTGTGTGTCTACTTTTCTGTATCTGTCTTTGTGTCTGTATGTGTTTGTGTGTCTGTGTCTCTCTGTGTCTGTTTGTGTGTCTGTGTGTGTCTGTATGTGTTTGTGTGTCTGTGTGTATGTATCTGTGTCTCTGTGTGTGTATGTCTGTGTCTGTGTGTCTACTTGTCTCTGTGTGTCTGTGTGTCTGTTTGTGTGTGTGTGTGTGTGTTTCAGTTCCCCAACCCATGGAATGGTGTCCCAATATTTAGGATGGGTCTTCTCACTTCAATTAAACCAACCAAATATATGTCTAGATGTTCATCTCCTAGGTAATTCTAGATTAACCATTATTCATAGATGGATGGATGGATGGATGGATGGATGGATGGATGGACAGACAGATAGATGAATAAGAGTATTTAAAATTCCCCAAACCTCTCTCTGTGTCGTCAGAGACTAATATATTTTCTCTCTATTCTCCCACTCCGTGTTTTAAAACTGGCTTCGCTTGATATCAACTGAAGCAAAGGTTTGTTTGAATTCTCAAACCAGTCGGTGAACTGGACACAAGGCTGGACCAGCATAAGCATGTGACAAAGTCTCTTCAAAGGAGACAGGTCACTGCTACACACAGAAGTTAGCCCAGTGTCTACAGCTTTGGGGTGTCTGACAGAATAAAGGAATCTGAAGTCTTCCAGCCTCTAGGGTTAAGAAAAGAAATAGAATTCTTTATTAAATTCTTTAGTTCGTGGAATTCTGGCCAACAACAGACATGCTTAATTCAAGAGGGAATGAATTATGGTAGAGGAAAGGATTGGGAACTGGCTTCCTAGGGGTTGAAGTAATGGAATTTTTTATTTGAGAAATTCTCAACCCAGGACTTTTTCTACCTTCCTTATTAGCATCTGCTGTTTTCCGGAGCCTGTCCTGAGGCTAAGCTGTAATTTGCAGGATTGCCTTAGGAATTAGTGCATGATGAGATTTGGGAAGGGAGCAAACTTCATGTGAGGGAATCTGTCTTTTCTGCTCATGAGACCTCAGTCAGAAAATCCAGACAGCAAGCTGTTGTTCTTAAGTAGCTTCCTTTGCAGCGGCACCACACAAAACTGCTCCTGACATGGTTTTCTCAAGAAAAACCATGGGGGAGGTCATGGCGTACTCACAAGGGGCTGTATGTAGTCAAAGGGCGCGAGCTAAGAAGGCCACACTGTAGGTGGGAGTGAGATATGCACCAGTGGAAGAGCGCTCTTCCACAGCACCAAAGCTTGGTTCCCAGCACCCACATACTGGCTCAAGTACAGCCCTCCCTCATACAGCCCTCCCTCATACAGCCCTCCCTCATACAGCCCTCCCTCATACAGCCCTCCCTCATACAGCCCTCCCTCCATAACGCCAGTGCTAGTAAACCCACTGTCTTCTTCTGACCGTTAGGAACACTGGGGGGAGGAAAGTCCAAGAGAAGGAAGGTGAGCTCAGAGAGCAGGAGGCCAGGGGTCCAGGGACCTGACGTTTCAATGGCTTCTCTAGAACCACAGTCGGTGCGATAATGGCAACTGTACTGGGTGGACACTGTGTGGAGGGCTGACTGAATGCCTCACACTGTTGGAGCCCCAGGAGATCTGAGCATCCCACTTTCCATCTGTCTTAGTTGACTGACTTTTTTTTTTATTTTTACAACCATCAAACCCAGAGATGTGGTTTTACATGTCTCAAAAGCCAGATTCCGGGAATTTAGGAGAATGGCCACAGATGTCATAGGCAAGTCGGTACGCAACTTAAAAATCAATTTTAAAAATTAGTATCTTGTTAAAAGGGAAATCATGGCCAGCACACACATGACTTAATCATGTATCCTCAGGTCTCTAGTACACCTGTGTCCTAAGTAAGACATTCTGTCTTAGAGATTTTCATTTTAGCATTCCTTCTTTAAAAACCTCATATTAGCCGGGCGGTGGTGGTGCACGCCTTTAATCCCAGCACTTGGGAGGCAGAGGCAGGCAGATTTCTGAGTTCGAGGCCAGCCTGGTCTACAGAGTGAGTTCCAGGACAGCCAGGGCTACACAGAGAAACCCTGTCTCGAAAAACAAAACAAACAAACAAACAAAAAACCTCATATTAAAGTGACCCTTTTCTTGGATAAGGTAGAGTCTATGCTACTGCTGTTCATAGCTCATGACTTTGTCTGTATTAAGTAGTTAGGCTGCGCTTGCTTTACCGTGGCATGGTATGAAATTAGCCCTTGATACCTGTCTTACTTAGGCCTGTGAAGAGACACCAGGACCACAACAACACTTACAAAGAAAACCATTTCACTGGGGCTGGCTTACAGTTTAGTCCATGATTGTCATGGCAGGAAGCATGGCAGTGTGCAGGCAGACATGGTGCTGGAAAAGCCAAGAGTTCTACATCTTGATCTGAAAGCAACAGAAGAAGACTGTATATTACACTGGGTGTAGCTTGAGCATAGGAGACTTTAAGGACTGCCCCCACAGTGACACACTTCCTCCAACATGTCATACCTCCTGATACTACCCTTCCCCACAAGCCAAGCATTGAAACATACGAGTCTATGGGGGCAAAACTTA
Organism: Arvicanthis niloticus; assembly: GCF_011762505.2. Taxonomy (NCBI): domain Eukaryota; kingdom Metazoa; phylum Chordata; class Mammalia; order Rodentia; family Muridae; genus Arvicanthis; species Arvicanthis niloticus. Next base: position 66,270,905 of record NC_047668.1, on the reverse strand, counting down.
TGCAAACCACCACAACACCTTAAATGTAGAGTCTGAGAAATGGAACAGTAACAATACAACAATGGGCTGAGTTTAAGCTTTTGTTTAAACTCTGCTGTCTGCATCTCGAAATTCTACTTTCTTCCTTCCTATTTATTTATTTATTTATTGGGATAAAGTGATCAGAACACACATGAGTATGAGGGTAAGTGTGCTAAGATGGACTCTCCTACTGAGCCCTCAACTTGATTTTATCTCAGGGGATACTGAGAAGGGACACAGAGCCTAAGCACACTAAGTAAACACTCATGGTGTGTGTGTGTGTGTGTGTGTGTGTGTGTGTGTGTGTGTGTGTGTGTGTTGAAATGGGCTATGCATACATGAATGCAAGTACTGAGATGGCCTGAAGAAGGCTTCAGTCAGATATCCTGGAGCTGAAATTAAAGGAGGGTTTCCCAGCTGCTTAACCAGGCTCTGCTAGGAACTGATTTCTGGTCCTCTAGAAGGACAGCAAAGGCTCTCAACTGCTGGGCCATCTCTGTAGCCCTGGCCTTTGAAATCTTTAATAATGAGAGCACTGTTTCCATTGTGTAGAGCTCATCAAATTATGTAGTTACGATATATTACGTGAAATAGGGTATTGAGTAATCTGGACTGTATTCATCTATTTATTTTATATTTTAGGCTGCCAATAAAGTCATCCAAGAAAAGTTAGAGTGATGGACTGGGTATGGTGGGGTATGATTTTAATCCCAGCCCTTAGAGGATAAGACATGCATGCACATCCTTGGCTGCACAGCTGATTTGAGGCCAGCCTAGGCTGCGTGCCTTTTCAATTCTTAAACATTTTATTTTATTTATTTGTGTGTGTGTGTGTGTGTGTGTGTGTGTCTTCCTGGCCAAGTGCAGTATCCAAAAAGGCCAGAAGAGGGCATGGATTCCTGGAACTGGAGTTGGAAACAGTCTTGAGTCACTCAACCTGGGTCCTGGAAACTGAAATGTGTGCATAAATGCATGTGTATTGGAGAATTCATATGCACATGGAGGGCAGTGAATAACCTCAGCTGCTTAGGGACACTGTCATCTTGAATTTTTAAACAGGAGCTTTCCATGTAGGCGAGGCTGACTGGTCTGCAAGCCCAGGGATCCACCTGTCTCCCCAGAGCTGCAATTACAAACCGGTCCACCAGGCCCTGCTTTTCTTTTTTTTTTTTTCCCCCAGAGTTCTAGGAATCAAAAGGAGGTCCTTGCTCTTGCAAGGCAAGTGCTTTGTCAACAGAGCTGCTGCCCCAGCCCTATAAAACTATTTTAATTGTCTGGCTTTTTCAGTGATAAGCCCTATTCATTCTTAACCATAATTCTCATTAAATAATTCAACATAGTAAATGAGTATCTTTCAGTTTATGGTTACAATAATTGTGTTTAAGATCATAGTCATTGTCATAATGGAAAACAGACATTGATAAAACACTGAATAGGTGCCGGGGGTGTGGCTCAGTGACGTGTGCAAAACCTTGGGTTCAATGCCCAGTAACACTTTCCAAAAAAGAAAGGATAGAGGAGAGGAAGGGGTAAAGGAAGGGAGTGGCCAGTGGGAGGGGGGACAGTGGAAGGGAAGGAGAGAAGAAAAAAAAGGGAGGGAGGGAAGAAAGCATGGTGGGAGTGGGGTTGGGGGGATGTGAAGGTCTGGAGAGAAAGCTCAGTGACTAAGAGCTTTTTGTGTTCTTGCAAAGGACTAGAATTTGGTTCCTACCACCCAGGATAGGTAGCTTCTCAGCTGCCTGTCACTCAGCTCCAGGACCTCCAATGCCCTCTTCTGGCCTTCCCTCTATGGGCAGCGGCATACACACAGACATAAATAAATGATAAAACAGAACTCTGGGGTGTAAGATCGGATATGTGTGAAGGATCCTTGCCATACTCTGGGATTTCAGAGATAGCCTTAGCATTAGGGTCAGGACAAGAGTTTGGGTGGAGGCTCGGTATACATGTAAAAAAAATAGCCAAATATAGAGATATAGAAACATCCACATACAAATAGACAAAGAAAGAAATCTCAGTTAAGACATGAGAGGTATCAAAAGAAACTGCAGAATTCAAATGAAAACGGACTCTTAGGAACCAGAAATCCAAATCAACACATCCGCTATACTCATCTGTTGGTGTTACTAGGAGAGGCTCTGATCATAATGACAGAGCCCTCACCAATGGGCTTAGTGCCCTTATAGCAGGCAGTTCAGAGAGATGCTTTTCTCTCACTTCTTTCACCCCGTGAGAACACAACACAAGCACACTATCATCTAAGCTGAAGAATAAAACTTCAGTAGACACCAGATCTGCCAACACCTTGATCTTAAACTTTCAACTCTCCAGAACTGGGAAAAATAAACGTCTGCTATTTGTGGTGCTTCATTAAAACAGCCTGAATAGATGCCATCCAAGATGTCACAGTCTCCTTTGTAGAGACAGGATGAACTGAACTCCTGGCATCAATGTCAAGCATTACCATAGAGCTGATGTATGTAGAGGCAAGATAGTTAATCTTATTAGTTAACTTGATTATGCTCCAGATAAACATGGAATCAAATCCTGGACATGTTGTAAAGTTTCTAGATTGGGTTAATTGAGGTAGGAGACCCATCCTGAGTGTGGGTGGCACCATTCCCTAGGCAATGTCTAAAATGTCTAAGAATGACTAAAAACTAAGAATGACTAAAAATTAGAAAGACTGCTGGATCTCTCTCTCTCTCTCTCTCTCTCTCTCTCTCTCTCTCTCTCTCTCCTTACTATGGATGCTTTGTGACCCGTTGCCTCAAGTTAATGTATAACATCCCATGGGAAGCTATGTCAGCCTATGGAGATATGGTGTTGCAGATGTAGTTCAGTGGTAGAGCATATGCTGAGCATGCATGAGGCCCTGGTTCAATCCACAGTGCCAAGAAAAGGGGGAATGTTATAATGTACAACCTGGGAGTTTCCTTGTCATACAGCTCCAGCTCTGATAAATGTGTGACTAGTGCCTCAACAACGAGATCCTGGCTCTCTTGCTGCCAAGTAAGAGACAAAGACATTGTTGGAAAGATGAACAAACAGAATTCTCTTCTAATTATTGGTTGAGGCCATTTTAAAAATAAAATTATCAGTGAAGTCAAAGAGAATCAAAACTGCAAGGTTTTGATTTGGCTCAGGGTGAGGCTTCCAATTTTGACTCACTGGTTGTCTGGATCCCACAGAATTCCCAACCCTACTTTCTCAGGGTGACATTCACCAAAGTTGATGCGAGGCCACTTGCTTCTGCATCTAAAAGCAAAGAGACAGATGATATATTTACCTTACTTTTAAGTGACCCTGATATTTACAATCCAAAAAAAGAGATAAATCACTGGAACATTCTTGACTTTATAAAATGTCTCACCACAAGATGGCCTTGAAAACCTAACTCCCCAAGTAACAGCTGAGGCAGAATTTGACTTACAAAGAAGAGGATTTATATGCAGTATGTGTTCTATAAAGTCAGGTAGCCTTGTAGCTGATCCAAAGTCATAAATGAAGCATGCAGTCATCCTTCACTGGCGTTACTCAATTGAGAAATCTGGGAGTGCGGTCGAAGTCGCAATCTCCCTGTCACTGGCTATATGATTAGCCCGAAGCTTTCCTGCTCTCTAGATGTTGACAGAAGCTGTTCTCCTGAAGAAAGAATAAGATAGCCTGTACCCCTGCGATCATTTCTTTAGCCCATTAAGCATCAGTCAAGACCAGTGGCCTATACATTCTACTTCCCCTGCTGGGAGAACGGGAAGTTGCACTCTGGCGCGATTTACAGTAAAGTTTTAGAATGCAGTGCTTGGAGGATGCCTTTCGGACACTTACAAATTAAAGCAAATAAATCAGTGAACCTAGGGTTGCTTAGGAAGACACTGTGATATCTGACTTCTTTTCCGTTACTGTTGCTAGTATCAATGAGAAATTCCATAGATGAACCCCGAGTTCACTCAAGTCATCAAGTTATCATTCAGTGGGGAAGATGTGGGTTCAATCAGAACCCCATGGCTGTGTGGGGTTCTGATTGGCTATCATAAATGGCTGACGAATGTGCTCATAGGAACCCGGAAGGAGGGCCCCAATAGAGTACCTCAGGGCTCTCTCCTGCTCTGTGTTTTATCAAGGATTTGGGAAGCCGTACTATGTACTATGAAGACCACATTGCATGCAAAGCTAGAAGTATACTGTGCATTACATAATCTATATTAGGTAGCAGAATCTGGATTAGAAAGTGTTCAGTATGACAGAAGCGAGACTCAAGACCGCTTATAAGGCAATGTAAATGTTATAAAACATTTACATTGGAGCTAGAAAAATGGCCCAATGGTTAGGAGCACGTCCGAGTCCCACATGTGGTTCCCAGCACCCTCATCTGGAATCTTACAACTCCCTGTAACTACAGTGCCAGGGTATCCAATGCCCACCCTTTCCTGGCCTCACTGGGCACTTAAGTGCATGTGCACATACCCACACACAGGCATACACACAAAAATAAAAATAAAATTATAAATACATTTAATATGTGTGTGTGCACACATGTGATTGCTATGGACCATGCGTGAGGATCCCAGTACAATGTAAAGGAATTGGTTCTCTCCTTCCACCATGTGTGTCTCAGAGGTCAAACTCAGGTTATCAGGCCTTGAGTACAAGATCTTACATAAAGACAAAATCGGACTTGATGAGAACTGCATGCCAGTTATCAAGGAGTTTTGGTTGGTCCCAAGTTTGACACTTGCCATGGACAAAATACACATGTTAGAACGCAGAACCTCCAAGCCGAGAGATTCTTGGTGATTAGTATTTATTTTGCTCTTTGGTTATCAAGAATTTTTTTCTCCTTTATATCACTCTGAATTTTTACAAATTCTCTATAACGAGCATATGTTACTTTAATGAACACAAAATACTATTCTTAGTATTTGAAAATATTTGAATGATTGTCTTCTGGAAGCAGGGTATTTCATATCATTTTAAAGGCTCGAACTAGAGGGAAAAAAGCCTTGGCATTACTGGAGAAAACTTTAGAATCGAAATGGAGCTTGGTGGATGTGAATTTCTGTGTCTGGAACTACTTGCATGATCACTGCCTAACTGCAGAAGTGTCGGAGGATAGCGGGGGAGGACATCAGCTACTCCCTCCCGCTTACGGAAGTCACTCCGTTATTTCATGTCCTATAAAAGAAAAGGAGGGTGAGCATGATGCTGTTTATCCATGAGATTGGTAACATCTAAATGGAGTCACTCGGGTAAAATACTGAGAAAAGAATTCACCGTATGATCAATAAACTTTTGGAAGCAAGTTACTAAAAAGTGAATCCAGGGCCTCATACATTTTTGATAAGCATTTATCGACTGAGCTACACCTCCAGAATTAATAAACATAATTAACCAGAATGGTTTCCCCTTAGAGTCAATGAGATGACTCATTGGGTAAAGGAGCTTGTCGCCAAGCCTGACAGTCTGAGCTTGATCCCTGGTACCCATAGGGTAAAAGAAGTGAACCAACTTTGCACAGGTTGTTCTCTTGTAGAGTGAAAAATTATAAAGACCATTTTGTGAAATATATGCAGGCTTTTTATTTGCCCTTAGACCTGACCAGAAAGAGTGCAGATTCTAGAACTCGGAACTGAATGTAAGATTTCAGGCCTTTATTGCCACTGCCCCGGATACATTCAGGGAAGAGCAACATTCCTCAAGCCTCAGGATGGGGAAGTCCCAAAGCAGGAAGACACATTCCTGACAATAGAGAAAGATGCAAGTCATCTGGGTAGTTCCAAGAACTAGCTAACTTTCCACTGTTCTTGGTTACCCCACCCCCCTTGAGGTTTTCCCAGTCTTACAGCCTGCTGATGTTCAAAATTTATAAAACGACCAATCATGTGTAATCACGCGAAAATTCCTTTCTTTCTCCACCCCGTGCTATAAAAAAAAGCCCCTCAGCTTGCTGGCCTTTTGTCAAAATTCTGTTCCTGCGTGGGTGAGCAGTTTTGACCTTGGCTAGCCAACTCCCCAATAAACCTCTGCTGATTGCATCCAGGTATGGTTTCTTGTGATTTTTAGGTGGTCGTGATTTCCTGAGACTTGAGGAAGGGTCTCCCGAGTTTGGGGGTCTTCACTCTGACCTGTGTGTTTGTGCGTGTGTGTGTGTGTGTGTGTGTGTGTGTGTGTGTACACAATAAATAAACAAACAAACCCACAACCCTGGCATTCAGAAATAGACCCTCCGCAGATGCCTGACCCACAGACAAAAACAAGCCCTAGAATTAAGTGTATTATTATGCCCTCTGGCTGTTACATTTGTAGGTTGAGGTGTAACTGAAAATTAGCATAATGGCCCCCTTGCCATGGTTTCATGCGTACACTTGATCTTACCACAATTCTTAGTGACTTCAGTGTGTTCCCCTCCCCTGTCTCTTTCTGTAGAGGTAGATCTTTAACCTTTTTGGTTGAAGGCAGCCCATTCCAGCTTCCCCTCAACACATCTGAATTGCCAGTCTCAGTACTCATCTCCCTTTGGAGCTTTTTACTATGTAAAACAGAGGTTTCTTGAATACCTGTGCAAGCCCGCCCACTGTGAGACTAACACAGGGGTAAGATATGCAGTATGGACACGATGGGCAGAATAATTGACTTCTCCAAAGCTTGCACTCATGCATAGACTTCTGATAATAACAAAATTATTGCAGGAGAGGGAAATATCGTCTGAGTATGCATGTGAGTCACTCTACACACAAACACACATGACCACACGTATACATAAGACAGAGATGCAGAGAGACAGCAGATGGGCAATCCCAGAAAATAAGAGAAATAGAAAAGTGTATATCACTAAAATCAAGAAAAGACAGCATTGCACTTAGCGTTTAGGGCTGTAGCTCTGTGGTAAAGTGCTGGCCTCCTGCATGAGGCCCTGAGTTAGTTCCTCAGCACTAAAGTTAACAACAACAACAACAACGACAACAACAAAAACCAGGGGGATGGAAAAAGAGATGGTCAGCTGTGGCTTCCACAGCCCGAGGTGTCTAGGAAGGTAAGTGATTCTGCCTCAAGCTGTTTTGGTGCCTGATAGTGACCTGAGAAATGAGTGGGAAGTAAACAAATAGGGTTAGCAAGTACATGTATTCCTTCTAGAAGTTTCTATGAAGGAAGAAAGAGAATATGCTAGTTTGAGGAGGTTATGTTGAGACAGAGTGGTCTCTGCTCACACCATACATCCCCAGTGGAAATCAGTGTGTGCTTGCAAGGGAAGGATGTTCAGTGCGGAATTAGATGAAGGGTAAAAGAGCAGACAGCCAGGGGCACTTCCTCCTGACCAAGGACATGAGACCCGAGAACTCCATCAACAGGATGAGAGAGTGGAGCAGCTGGGATTGACATCTGCATGTCAGCCACAAGGCTTGGAGTTCCAAAAAAAATTATCTGTGCAAAGTTGAGAAGACACGGAAGAAACCCTAGGTCAGCCGTCTCCAGATCCTGGCCCTGAACTGAAATGACAGGAGCCCCTGTGGTGTAAGTGTTTACAGAAATCCAAACCGTTTTCCGTGCCACATTTCTTCAGGCCAAATTATTTCCCTGCCCTGTGGTGCTTTGTAAGTGAGGAGTCTAAATGGCAGCCCTGACCATGACTCATCTCAAATAGCACTGGAGAATGTGGAGACCACAGCGAACCGAGTTTCCATATCTAAGAGTGTGGAATACCTGCGTGGCACAGCGGACACCTACACACGCCAAGCCTTTGTGAAGTCACAGCAGGGACGGAAATCGACTTCATTCTGAGCATCTGCTGGTACTGGGCTCTGTGTAGGTGGCTCCTGCAGACGTTATATTACTCAGTCCTGGTAATGTTCCATAGCTGCAGGACCTGAGCCTCTATGCTGGGTAGGAGAAATGTATCTTCCTGTTTTGCTAAGAGCTCCAGACTCTCCAGTGTAAAGTACAAGCAAACCAGACCCCTCTAGCCCATGATGACGTGAGTGTTTGGGACGTACAGCAGGATGTGTCTCTGATCACCTCTTCATATCTGCCACCAACCCACAAGCAGGTGAGAGTTGGCATTATAATCTGTTCAACTTTCTTTTTTCCTAAATTACACTCCAGACAAGGATTACCGGGCATTGCCTAACTACATCAAAATATGCAAATGACCTCTGCTTATTTAAAAGGAACGGTGAGAGTCTTTTCCAAGGATCTCTTTCAAGCCAACATCACTAACTCAGAGTCTTCATCCCTGAATGAGAATCTCCCTCGTAGGCCTTGGGTGTTTGTGTACTTGGTCCCCAGCTGGTGGCACTGTTTGGGGAGGTTTAGGAAGTAGCCTTGATGGAGGAGGTATGTCACTTGAGAGTGGTCTTCAGAGTAAAAACTTTACCTTCACAGTTGGTAAAGAACCAGGACCATAGCACTTTGAAAACACATTGTGTGTTCACTGGTAGAAATGACCAATTTCTACTCATTTCATGAAGGGCTGAATGAGGGCGAGAGAGACAGCTCAGTAATACAGAGTCCTCTCACTGTCTGTCCATAAGATCAGCATTATGTTCCTAGCACCCGGACAGGGTGACTCACATCTACCTCTAACTCCAGTTCCAGGGGATCAGACACATTCTTCTGGCCTCCTTGGGCCCTTTCACATACAGGCACAGACATAGACATGCATACTTTTTAAAAAAAAAAAAAAAAAAAAAAAAGAACTGTGGAGTGATGTTGAGAACTAATAATAGCCCTTCTGCCTGAGGAGAACGCAGACATTTCTGAGGTGAGTGAAATCACTTGTGGAATGCATTTAGTCATGAAGGTGAGTCAGCATCCACACGTGTGCTATTCGTGAACGTGATGGAGTTCAGTCAGCTTTGAAGTTATAGCTGACACGCAAAGGCCGTTCCTCAAGAGCCCCGGGAAGTGTTTCTCCCTTTAACAGACACAAAGCATTGTCTGTTCCCGGGAATAATTCTTAGTGAAGAAGTCATGGGGAGATAAGAGTTGATAATATAAACTTATCCGATGTCTAATCCAGTCCTTCAGTGAGCACGTGCCCATGCCTGCTTATGCCTAAGGCATTATAGTAAAGCACTGAGATAGCAGGGTAAACAAGACGGGGTAGTTCACAACACTCACACAGAAGACAGCATTAGCAGGTAAGTGTTACCATGGCAGCCATTACAGTAGAGCCTCAGATGCCAGAGATGGGATTTGCCTTTGGAAGCTCCTACTTCAAACAAGAGTTAAGAAAGTGTTCCTTGACCCAAAAGACATATTTAAATTTCACATCCAGGTATCATTTCTGCACCATTCTGCCAAAAGTCAACAATCTTCATAGAAGAAAAAGAATGTATTATTATCAGAATATATATATACCAATTGTATATATATTGGTATATATAGCAATATAAAATAGTATTGCATTAGCTTAGGAACTGTAGCTGTAGAATTAATTAGCTGGATCACTATGCCTGAGATGTTTTTAATTGACTTTGAGATGTTTTAATTGGCTTTTGAGGTTTGCATTTTCTTTGCAGAATAATTGTTGTTAAACATTTCTGGCTCTCATAATCTAGGAAGAAAATGAAAAAAATGGTCAACTCATTATGAAAAAAATTCAAGCCTGGAGTCTACTAATTTTGTGCATCCTTGAACAATTGCTTCTCCTCATAAATTACATGTGGTGGGCTTGGGTAAGATTGTTTAGTCGGTAGTAATATAGCAATGTTATTTTTCTTCGTTTTGAAAATTATCCCGTAGTTATATGCATAGCAAAATTAAGAGACTTGAAGAAGGCATGTTCAAGATACAGTATTCCTGGCAGAATATTTCTGTACTTGTTCTGCAAGTTTTCAGAAAATTTAAAATTAGCTCAGAGTAAGAAGTAAACAAATATATGTACTTAGATACAAGTTGACTTGATATTTAAATTTTTATGAGTTCAGCAATACTGAGAAGTGTGTTGTACAAACTATTCATTACCAGTCAATCATAGGTAAACTAAATACAGAAACTTTAAAGTACAATTTGGCATTGCCACAGTATTTAGGCACAGGAACTTATTTGGTTTTTAATGTCATATTTATAATGGTTCTTTGAGAATTTCATAAATATATACAATGTATTTTCATCATATTCTTCCCTAACTTCTGTCCCTAACTCCTTTCTTTGTTTTATAACTTACTGAGTTCAGTTTGTGCTGCCCAGATGTTCATGGATGTGGAGCCATCCACTGGAGCGTGGTCGGCCTACCAAGGACCATTATCCTCCAAGAAAACAGATTCTTCCTCCTCCAGAAGCCATCAACTATCAATAGCGTCTCAGCTGGGGCAGGGAGCTCATGGGGCCTCCCTACTCCATGCTGGAATGTTGACTGCCTTGATCTAGTGCAGGCAACAAAGCTGAGGTTGTGATTGTACTAATCCTGCCATGTCAGGATGACACTGTTTCTTTCCCAGGCTCCCCAATTTCTGGTTCTTATATTCTTCCCACTCCATTTTCTGTGATGGTCTCAGCCTCAGGGGCAAGAGGATAAAATGAATCTGTCTGTAGAAATTGGTTTTTACTGCATATTTTTAAAAGCCTGCAATAGGGATCTCCAGAGAATCAAATGAATGGGTTTGTTTGCATATAGGTAGATGAATAATTGATAGATAGATAGATAGATAGATAGACGACAGATAAATAGATGATAGATAATTTTTGACCTTAGTATATGTACATGTTTATGTATGTGCACATACAAAATGCATATGAAGACCAGAGGTTGATGACTAGTGTCTTCTTCAGTCATTGTTTGCATTTAAAATTTTTTATTTATATTAATTTATTGAGTGTGTGTACATGTGCATGTGTGAGCACATGTGTGCTTGTGTGTGTGTACATGTATGTGCATGTGTGCAAATGCATGTGAGTGTGTGTTTGTGCCTGTGTGTGGAAGTCAAAAGAGAACTTAGGGGAATCAGTTCTCTTCTTTCATCCTATGAGCTCCAAGGACCCAACTCAGACTGTCAGGTGTGTTAGCAATTGATTTTACCCACTAGAGTAGCTCACCAGCCCCACCTCATTATGTAAGATAGAATCTCTCTATAAACCTAGACTAGGTGGCCAGCAAGTTTCAGGGAGTACCTGTCTGTACCTCCTCAGGCTGGGATTATAGGCACATGCTGCGGTACCCAACTTTTTATATGGGTTTGAGGATCGGACTCAGGCCTCAAAGCTCCACAGTGAGCACTCCACCAAGTGAGCCATCTGTGTAATCCTAGACATTTCTTTTATAGAGTTGGTGTATGCAGTGAAGGCAGCCTAAAGAACTCAGAATGTGATGGGGGTAAGGCCAGTAGACTGGAAATTCTGAACAAAGATGTAGGCAGTCTCCTAGCAGAATTCCCTCTTGCTCAGAGTCAGTCCTCAGTCTATTAAGAACTTGAAGTCGTTAGATGAGGCCCAGCACCCATGTTGGGGAAGACAACCTGCATTGCTCCATGTCTAGTGATGTGATATTAATTTCATTAAAAATAACTCTTAGAGAAACATCCAAATAACATTTTATCTAATATCTGGTTAGTGGCAGCCAGACAAGTTGACGCTGAAAATTAGCCATCGAGTTGCCTGTGACAGGTTAGAAAAAAAAAATCAGTAGCCTTCCACTGGAGAGAGTTTACAAGTTATTATATAAGACAACTTTAACAGTCTGTCAAGCAGTTGCATTAATAAAGAATACTCAAACCTAGCATGGTGACACACACTTGTAAGCCCAACACTTTGAAGATAGAGGCAAGAATCATGAGTTCAAGGCCAGCCTGTCCACGTGAGATGCTGTCTCAAAAAAAAAAAAATGAAAAGAAAAAGAAAAGAAAGAAGAGAGGCCTAGAGAAATGGTTCAGTAAATAGAGTGTTTGCCTTGCATGTTCAAAAACCTGAGTTTAATTCCCAAATCCTCCCTCCCAATATACACAAACCTCAGGAGCTGGAAGCAATACAAAAATAGGTTAAATTTGGTGCCTTTGGTGCTAACTGTTAACTGTCTGAAACTGCACATTAATCCCATCTGGAGTTTTTTGTCCAACTGTATTTATTTCACTTGCCCTAACTAAGTTCAGGATCGTGCTAACTGACTCTGACAGCATGGTATTTTTGGTTTTGTTTGGGGAGGGGGGGGGCATCTTATAAACATAGCTTGCAATCATAATTCCTGTTTTTTGTTTTCTATTGGGTCAGTAGCTTATCTTCTTATCACCATTACCATCTTAAGAATGCAAACTATCTTGTTTGTCTGATGTCTACAGTAGGGGAAGATGACTTCTTTATGTCTAGCTTCGTCCTGGGCTCATTGTCTATAGGCAAAGGAAACAAAGGCGGAGTCTGCCCCAAGCCACCTTGGGAGCTCGCCAAGCTCTTAGTGACTCTACTCACGGCCACAAACAGTTGATACGACCTGAACTGACATTAAGCTCCTATCTTGTAACAGAGCCCATATTCCCTTTCCAAGAATAAATCCCGGCTTATCAGAACATATTTTTAAAACCTCTTTCATAATACACAACACAGTTTGAGAGAGTGGCACAGAGTGGCTTTGCGCTCCAGGACAGGCGCCTTCTCGGGTCCCATTCTCTCCAGACCCCTTTTGACTCTCTCCGGGTCTTCCTCTCAGCACCTTATCTATAAGCCAGAAGTCAACAAACACGCCAGACTCTTTATCCTTCAATCTGTTTGGCATTTCAGAAATGCTGTGAGTTAAGCACAATTTTTTTTTCAGGGAACCTACTTTTGGATTGCCTCGGGACAGAAGGGTGAGGGGGCCCTTAGCCTTAGTGGGGTACCTGTTGGAAGCAGATATCCCACAAGCCACCTCACAGGAAGACTGATGCACAGAGTCCCATAAAAATTAAAAGCCTGGGAAAAGCACAGGCCCCGGAGTCAGAACGGAGCAATTGAATGATGATCTCTTCTGGAAGTCTGAGTGGGCGCTTTTTCTCACCCTGCTCCTGGGGATGAAAGTGAAGTCTAACCGTCTTTATAAGGGTGACTAATTCCGCACCCGAGGTGTTAAATGTCCTGTGTTAGACATCCATGCGCAGCTTAGAACAGACCACTCCAGACCAGATGGTTGGGGGGTGGGTATTCAGGAGATAGGGCAAAGGTCGGGGGAAGAAGATGGGAGAAGAGAGTGAGGTCGGGGGATTTTGCCTGTTTTATATGGGCGATGACGTAGCCTCTCCCAGGTAAAGGTGAGGTAGCCAGGTGGATCCTGGGAATGTATGGTGGTTACCTTGGCAACGATGTGGGGGTCGCCTAGATGTGATGTCACTGGGTTCGGAGCCTGATACCAACAGGAGGGCCACCAGCTTTTTGTAGAGCTAATTACAGGAGTGGTAGATGAAGGGCCTCTGGAGGTGAGAGCTGACAAAAGAGGAAAGATGGGGAAAGTAAAAGTCAAATCCCTAAGCGTTAGTGGATTGCCAAACAGGAGACTAAGGTAGGCCAACCCACCCCCAGGCTTCCTTCAGACATAGTGGGTTTTTTTTTTTTTTTCTTCCTCCCTGACTCATTGGGTTTCTTCAGGAACGCCTGGTGAGAAAGGGATTATGTAGCAGGCGAGGGAGCCAGCCTTTTTTGGCAGCAGAGACACACTTTGGTTTCAGCTCCTGAAGATCTTCGAGAACAGACTCCGTGTGCTGGCGTTCTAGGCTGGAGTCCAGCAGCAGTTCGACCGCAGATGCAGTGCATCAGATGGTTGGCGCTGTCAGCTAGAGCCTCGAGGACTTTCCTGGGGCTACACCTCTCCAGAAGTTTGAAGATGTGGGGACAGGATTGCCTTCTGAAATGTGCGAATGTCACCAGCTGGGAGTGGCAGATGCCAAGAGCCAGTCTGAAAACAGATCTCCATCTGGCAATGGGCTCGGCTTCCTGGGACACAGATTAGAATGCTTTGTAACCAAGTGGCGGAAGCACGAGTTTAGATTTGCACACATTGTTCCGGTCTTTGGGTCATTTCCTGCCTTTGGAATTCATTTCCTTTCCAGGTCCAACAAAAGCTTGATGAAGGGCAAGAAAGAAGTTGCGGGGGTGGGTTTGCCATTGCTTGGGTCCAAGCAGGGGCAGTTCTGCCTCTATGCCCAAGGTCTGCATCCTTCTGTGCTCTTCCTGCCTGCTCACCCTGAGCCAGGATGGAGGAAGCCTCTAAGAAGGGAACATAAATTACAGAAGGGGGTCATCCGCAGGCAAGTCCGATGAACCCACTTGTTCCTAGAAAACAGACAGGGTGATGGGGGTGAAAACCCCACGAGGTTTTATCGAGGAGTGCCCTTCGCCCCGCACTGCCTTCAAGGACGTAGTTCGCCACCCCCACCCACACCCACACTGAAAAGTAGAGGTTTAAAGCGACTGCCACAGCCTGGTTCCTGGCCTTCCTGACTCACCAGCACTCCAGCCAGGTACAGGATGGTGAGGTTCACTACACAATGACTAGCTTTGTTCTCTTTCACTCGTTTTTTGTTTCACATTTTGTTCCAACAAGGATTTAAGGCAGCAATAATAGCTTTTCTGGCCACGCTTTTTTAGGCTTGTTTTGAGCACTTTGAAACTGACACGAGTCCTTACTGGAAAATGTTTCTGCAGATCCCAGCATGCCCTGAACACACTGAAATTCTGCTGTACACAGCACACGTTCACCCCCACCACACCCACTTATATAACACACTGCAGGACCTTCTGGGCTTGGGGACTACAGAGACCAGACAAAACTCAAGGCAGATCTGATGATCCTTTCATTTCTCCAAAAAGTTTTGGCTCTGGACCAGTGGTTCTTGACCTTCTTAATACTGCGACCCTTTAATACAGTAAGTCATGTGGTCATGGGGGTCGCCACCCACAGATTGAGAACCACTGCTATAAATAGTGAGCTATGCAAAATCTAAGCCATGTAGTTCTTCTGGTCAGGATATTTCTATGTGTTCAAATCCTACATGTCTCTAGGCTGTAAGCTCATACATCACATGCTATTATTTTGCTACATCCATCCATTTGAACACAGCGACTTAGGAGCAAGCCCCTTACAGAGACTGGATGGAACGTACAATTTGGTGACCTGACTTCATCACGATGATGCAAATCCCCACAAACAAAATCTGTTATTTCCCCATAATTTAAACAGTCTGTGCTCAAGACCACCATTGCCAACCACCAAGGCTGGCTGTGAGGGTTTTCTGCCGTGGGCCATCAGTGCCATTCAAGAATCAACACAGCTGCCTATTTGAATAGTTCCATCTCTTTAGGTGTTCAGAGAGATGGCCTCCTGTGGCCTTCGTTGTGATTGTCCCTGTGGATATTCAGGAAGTTCCGGGAGAAGGTAGTAACTAGGGAAGAATTCAGAAGCACCTGTCTGGTCAGAGGATAGTGGGTGTGAGCTAGACAGGAGAAATAAGCTCAGAGGTTCCAGTGCATTCTGGGATACTTATGTATATGAAGGATACACTGCTTAATCCACCCCCCAAAGCTAGGGAAAATGACTTGACATGCTTGTGGAAGAAGAAATGATAAATGCTTATGAAGGAAGGCATGCTTACCCTGATTTGAACATTACATAACAAGTACATGGAGTGAAAGATCACGTGATATCCATAAATATGTGCAAGTTTTATGTCCAATTAAAATAAATTCAAGAATTTATTTCTAGAAAGTCTGTCTGACTCCCAGCTTCCCACTAAGATCTTGCAGACATAGGCATTTGGGTTTTCTATGGCTGGGGCATTTGTAAATAATTGCTTTCAAACTTTAAGGTGTCTTAAGTGGAGGCCCAACAGGTCACACTGGCACAGATTAGTCTGCACTTAAGTCATAGGCTCATGTCACATCCACACAGATGGAGTGGTGATAGGACTGAGCATGACCCCAGGGTTCTAGGCCATGCTGTGGCACTTTGTGTGACCTGGAGACAAATCATTTCCCAATGCTGAAGACCTCAGGACTAACTAAAGATTTTCAGAAGCCTAGTGTGGGCCAGAGCTCCAAATCATGGCCCCAAAGTTCAAAGTCCACGGCATCAGAAAGACCAGGCCTTGAAAGCACAGAAGCCCAAGGTCTAGGACCTTCAGCCTACAAATCCAAAGTCATGGGATTCAAGAACTAGAGTACTGAGAACATGGTTTATTTTTCCCCTCCGCTGTTTCCAAGTAGGAAAAATAAAAAAAGAAAGGAGGTGAGGGGAGCCCTGGGCTCCATAAGAAGGCAGGGTGGGCAAGCCAAGGGAAACAAGCCAGGCAGCAGCACTCCTCCGTAATCTCTGCATCAGCTCCTGCCTCCAGGTTCCTCCCATGGTGGAGTCCCTGCCCTGTTTGAGTTCCTGTCCTGACTTCCATCAGTGATGAAGTCTAACCCTTTCCTCCCCAGCTTGCTTTAGTCGTGGTGCTTCATCACAACAATGGCAACCCTAACAACTAGGACAACTCCCAAGTATGACCCGTTGTGCCACCCCTTTTCCTGGGGTCACAAGGATGTTTCTGACCCACAGCTACTCCGCCCACTGACTTCAAGATCAGTGGGTATTAGTGAACTCCAAAAAGTTTCTATTAGATTGAGAATTCTCCAATGTGTGAGAGACATTTCACACTCCCTAGTGGGAGGAATGAACGTAGAAGACCATTTTGAGGGTGTTTTTAATAACCTGTCCACCCCCACCTTCCTGACCCCCAGCTGATTTCTCCTTTTAGCCTTCTCTTGGTTTTTAGAGTGATTCATTCTTCCCACGATGACTGGGTCTTTTGCCTCATAAAATGTTCTCCCTGTCTTTTCAGATATAATGAACTAAAATTAAGCAGAAGGCAGCCCTGGGCCCTAAGAAAAACTCCCTATGGCGAGAGCTTGCAGCCTTACAATAGCCTTATAAGGCAAGCCAAGAAAGCCCTGGCTGCTCAGGGCAGAACAATAGAGGGTAAGTTAGGAGGTTATTTTGGGAAGTGAGGAGGATGAGGAGTGTCCATTTCCCAGATTTATATCAAATGCGTCTTGCCTCTGCTAAGGCCAAATGACTGCCCAACATTTACCCATTTGTAATAAACATGGGGAACCTATCCCGGTGAGAGAGCTGCCCATTCACAGGCACTGTACAAATGTGGGCCATTCTGATCATCTGAGTACTTCTCTCCACTCTTTAAGGCCACCATCAATGCCTGTATGACAGGTGAGCCTTTGCATGTGGTCGTCAATAAAGCATTTTTAAAGTAACTGCAGTATATTAAGCATCAGGGTTGTATGCACTTTTAATATACGCACACGTCTAATATAGTCCCTGATTCAAACAAAGACCTTAATGAAAGGCAGGGAGGGCCTGGGTGTGTAGCTCAATAATAGAGGGTTTGCCCGGTGTATCTAAAGCCCTGTTTTAACCTCATCATCAGAAAAGAGGAGTGTGGGAGCCAGAGAGAGTTAGTATGTTTGCATGTGTTCCTTAAGAATCCCTTTGGGTGCCACCTTCAATCCCAGCATTCAGGAGGCAAAAGCAGGTGAACTCTGGAGCTTGAGGACACCCTGGTCCACAGAGTAAGCTCCAGGACAGCCACAGCTACACAGAGGAACACTGTCTGGAGAGAGAGAGAGAGAGAGAGAGAGAGAGAGAGAGAGAGAGAGAGAGAGAGAGACAGAGAGAGAGAGAGAGAGAGAGACAGAGACAGAGAGAGACAGAGACAGAGAGAGAGAGAGAGAGAGAGAGAGGAAGGAGGAGGAAGAGGAGGAGGAGGAAGGGGAGGAGTAGGAGGAGGAAAAGGAGGAAGAGGGGGAAAAGGAGGAGGAAGAGGAAGAGAAAGAAAGGGAAAATAAACCCCCTTGGGCATGCACAGACGTTAGTCAGTTATTTTCATGATTTCCTGTGAGTCTTTTTTTCATTGTGTACATGCATGTAGCCCAGCCCAGCACATACACATTTACACAGCACTGCACAGTGTATCCTTATTGACCAGTATGTCTGCCTACTGCCCCTTTCTCAGACCCTTCCTGTTTCCCTTTTTGCCTAGACAGTTTTGTGTCTACTTCCATGTCATAGATGTGTGATTTTATGGTTTTTTTTTTGTTTTTTTTTTTTTTTTATAAAATGTAGGACTGACAAATAAGAGAAAATACAGTATTTGACTTTCCGAGACTGGCTGAATTTGCTTGATAGGGTTTTCTCCAAACAGATCTATTTCCCTGAAGACAATACAACCTTGTTCTTCTTTATGGACAAAATCGTTTTCATTTATTATATATGTATTTTCTTTATCCACTTCTCTGCAATTGGACATCTAGGTAGGCTCTGTAAATTAGCTATTATGAATAGTAGTTCATAAACATTGATGAGCAAGTATCTTTCATGGCCCTTTCTTAAATTCTGTATTTGATAACTTGTTCTGGGCAATCTTATCCCACAGGCACAACAACTGTCCCTGGGGTACAAACCAATTTCACTACAGCACGCACCTTTGCAGACAGCTTTGGTGCCTGGGCTTTCACTGGATCCTAAATTTGGGTCATTGGAAGCCATCTGGTAAGTGCCCTGAAACTCAGCCCACAACGTGCTCGGTTCCAGTACAGGCTCCCATCTCATCTTTAGCTTGGTGGCTTGGACATTCTAATCCACAAAGGCTTTCAGTGTTGAGCCTTTTGTCTTCTCTTTCAGAACCATTCGATGCTACTCATATTTCTGAAACCAAGAACTTCGGAAGAATTTCTGCCCTCGGGCACTCTCATTTTTGTGCCCAGATTGGCCTCCTTCCCAACTCACCAGAAACATCAGAGAATGAAGCTGGTTATGGACAAACTGGACACAAATTCACTGGACATCTGATAGATAAAAAGAAAGGTCAAGATGGCCCAAGATTGGTCAGCCTCTCAAGCTCGACAGCAAAAGAAAAAACTAGAATGTCTTCTTGTATACTGTAGGCTTGAGTTCAAGGCATTTTTTGGTCTGGTAGCCTTTGACCTTTACTCTGAATGGAACAGTCATTGGGCAGGGCCAGGCTCTCACAGGGAGGACACACTGCTCTTGAGCCCTGCTCCTTCTCCAACATAAGATGCCAGAAACATTGTGTGGACTGAGATGACCCACTCTGTTAGGCTGTGGGATGCTCTAAGTAGCACTAACTGGCCCTGCCCTTGTTATGAAGGGTGGCTGTGGGGCGATGTATGCTTACAAGGAGAAATTCTACAGGAAGAAAATGAGAATTAAAAAGAATGAACCTAACTGGTGGTCACTGTGTGTGTCTGGAAGAGAATGGGCCCTAATTCTGACAAGAAATTTTCCTTCTGATGTCTTGGTTTCAGGAGAATAAAAACCAAATCACAAATCTAAAGATGAAAACACATTCACCTGGGGAGAGATGAGACTAAATTGAGCTGTTCTAGTTTAAACAAAGCACAAGAAATGAGTTCTTATTACTCTGGAAGCATTTGTTTCCTGCTATTCACCATGAATGAGAAGCGATGGTAAGGAGAAGGTTTTACACACACCACACACACACACACACCATACACACACACACCATACACACACCATACACACACCATACACACACACACACCATACACACACACACCATACACACACACACCATACACACACCATACATACACACACACCATACACATACACACACCATACACACACACCATACATACACACACACCACACACCATACACATACACCACACACACACACCATACACACACCACACACACACACCATACACACACATCATACACACACCATATACACACACCATACACATACACCACACACACCATACACATACACCACACACACACACCATACACACACATCATACACACATCATAACACACCACACACACACCATACACACACCATACATACACACACACACCTTACATACACATCATACACACATCATGCACACACACACCATACACACACCATACACACACACACACACACACCATACACACACATCATACACACATCATACACACACCATACACACACACACACCATACACACACCATACATACACACACACCATACACATACACCACACACACACACACACACACACACACACACACGGTACAAGCTAAGATACATTCAATAAAGAGGAAATGGGCTATATAGAATGAACTGGATTTTTAGCACTAAAAGCTCTCAAAGACAAAGCAAAAAGTTAACCACCAGTTATGGAAACCACAGGCTAATAAGACCAGCCCTAAGCTAAAGCAAACAGAATCACTGGTATACACTGTGGTAGATGTTCAAAGAGGATAAGCCCCTGAGTCATACCCCAGAGAACCTCATGAGTCTCTATGAGCCCCCAAGGCAGGTCTGTGGACCAGAGTACAGGCCAAGACACCTGCTAGTACCTACAGCAAGTTAGACTCACATTATTTACTGATAGCCCCAAGGGAATGGAGTTGTGTGCCAGCTAGAGATCTCCAAGGAGAGAGGTATGCAGCTGTTGGGTGCAAGCCAAACAAACCAAATAAAGACTTGAACTGGGGCCAGAGAGGCAGGGTGTGGCTCACCTGGGAAAGCTGGGTGGGGTTCATTGGCTCTGCACTCAAGGAAGAGGCATCTATAAGAGTGGGTGTGAGCATTCCACAGCCTAGATGTTTTGGAAGAAGCCTCAATAAATATGGAATGCACATCATTCTTGGTATCCTAAAACCTTTTTTACCAGCTGAGGATTTCTTTTGTTGTTCTTTTTCTTTTAAAGCCACAATATAAAGAAGTTTTCAATAGCACTGAAGCTTAAGAGTGAAGCTAGAAGTTTGATGTGGTGGCCAAGGTTACAGGACATACTTAAGAGACAGATCATCTGGATGTCACTTTGGACTCACAGACTTTCCTATGTCCTTAAGGTCATCACTAACATCAACTTCATTCTAGAAAGGCTGTAAGTCAGTCAGCAGCATCCTTCTAGACTTCATTTTTGTCCTTTTCCCCTCACGTATCCCCAGTGGTGTGCTGGAGCCAGATGGTACCAACTTCCAATTCCATGTTCAATAACCGTAGGTTGGGGCCATCAGATGTCTCAGTGGGTAAGGTCACTAGCCTGACATCTGAACTACATGGTGGAAGGAGAAAACCGATTTCTACAAATTAGCCTTTACCCTCCACACACACAGTGTGTGTGTGTGTGTGTGTGTGTGTGTGTGTGTGTGTGTGTAATAAAAAACAAACCCTCAGGCTGGAAGCTTCAATCAGGCATGGTAGGAGGACTCACACAATGGAAATTCACAAACACTGCAAACAAAGGCTTTTTTTTTTTTTCTTTCTGGATAGCCTGTTATTAAACATCTGCCAGTACACCATGTCTTAGAGAGAGGTTTTGTCTGACAGAGGGGATGTTGAGCTGAGGAGGAGGAGGATTAGAGAGTGGAATGGAGAGTGCATAGAGAGAAGTGGGTGGCCAGGATTGGGCTTGCCTCCTTCATATGAGTTCTCCTCCGCAACTCAAGCTTTGAATACAATATTTAAGTGTGGTGTTCTGAGTGCTTGCTCCGTGTTTCTGTGATGTGGATGTAATTAGCTCTCTGCTGCTTTGTGAGGTTATCATCCTATTTGGTGTGTTTGAGGTTTATGGTGCAGAGCCTAACAGCTCAAACACACCCTTTGCATACTCTGCATCCTGGATCTCTATACCCTGTACCCAATGTATCTCTTAAAGCTGTGAAGTGTTTTCTCTTCAATCTCACCATATGACAGTGTGTCTCTTTCATCTGAAATGTGTTCCCTCTTGACATTTGGGTTTATTAGCTTGTCTCTTTTGAAAATGTTCCTGGGGCAGATCTATTACTCCCTCTGGACAAGAGTTGTTTATCATCAATGTTTGTTCTCAGTTTTGCATCCCACAGGCATCTCTCCCTTTTATCATCTTTCAAAGTTTCAGTCCCACCTACATCTCCAGAAGAGGCTGTCTCTTAGCAGGAGAATGGGCCAGGAGAAGAGCCTGAACCAAACAACCAAATGTAAGATAGGCTTCGATGGTCTTTTCAAGAATCAGAAGACAAAGACTGTCCTCACCTGAGTCAAAGCCAAGCCTGAGATAGAGGTTTGCATACAGCCAGGTATTTGAAGATCCCAGAAACCAGGAACATAATATTTTAGGAGAGGAAGAAGAAGAAAACAGGAAACAGTATATCTGTTTTGAATTAGGCAAGGCTCTATGGCTGCCTAACCTTGCTGAATCGCTGAGTTCTGGGTTTAATGAGAGATCCTATATGGAGGAGGTTAATTGAGAGAGGCATTGGACATCAACTCCTAGCCTCCACATGAGGCACATGTGCACACATATTCATATAAGTGCATGCACATGCCATGCACATACATATATACTATATGTGTACATATATACATATATATATACAGACACATATATGTATATATATGTGTATATGTATATATATATATACACATATATATGATGTATTTCAACCCATTTTAGTTGTTGTCCTAATTAATTCTTAAATTATTTGATCTTTGTCCAATGGAATAATGGTCCTGAAGCTTTTGATGCAACCTCAATAGTGTTTTGTTTCACCTCTCCTTTCTGGTATGATAAACTATTCTACAGGTTTCTGTGGTGATGGGAATGCTCTCTCTCTGTGCCATGTAACACTGTAACTACTAATTGCATGTGGCCATTCAATTCTGGACATGAAGCTAATGCAGCTGGGGAGCTGAATTTTACCTAATTAAATTTGGATTAATTTTCTTTTAAATGGATGCTTGTAGCTGGTTCCTATCCAGATAGGTGAGCCTAGTTCTTCTTACACAACAAATAGATATTTTTGATACAGTAAAATCCAGGTTTTATTAGACCACTGCAAGGATTGACTTCCTCTAATTCTCTAATTTTACTTTTGTAAAATACTGATTTCCTGTAGCAGGAACGATGGGGCAATGTCTGTGTAACCGCCGGAGGGGAGGGGCCCACACTGCCCCAAAAGCAGCTCCTGCAGGAGGACCTAATTGAAGACTGCCTGAGAGACCAAGGATTGCTGGCGCAGACAATGCCAGCCAATCAGGAACTGCTATTTAGAAGAGATGCTTTCTTGGGACCAATGGGGCGCGGGGTGGAGGGTATTAAAGGAGCTTGCAGCAGTGCCCAGATGAGCTTGCAGCGTTTCTCACCTGCTCCTGGAGTCTCTGTTATTGACTCTGTGCCACCTGCCCTCCAACCCTCAAGGAAGTAGTCCAGGAAACAGGCAACACTTTCCAAGCCTCTCCCCAGTTACGCATGTCATGGTACTCAGAAATATGCTTTGTCATTGCCATGTGATTCTAATGAGCAGCTAAGTTCAGGAAACACACCTGTCTCATATGGCCGGAGTGCAAAGTTTGTACAGCAGCTCTGGTTGGTTAAAAATTATCCCAGTGAGCCTAGCGTGCATCTTGGCTCTACATGGACAGTTTTAGGACTCGGAGGAACAAAGCTCTCTATTGGTTACATAAGGAAGAATTACAGGTGCTTGTGGAGATTTGCCTTTCTTCAGCCTCCATGCACGCCTCTGATTCTCCTTCATCCATGGTTTAAAAGAGACCAAGGGGACTAGAAAGATGTCCCAGTTGATAAAGTGCTTGATCCACAAGCATGAGAACCTGAGTCCAACCCTCAGTCACACGTGAAAAGTAGGCCATGGTGGTACCGGCTTGTGAGCCCTGTTGTGTGGGGTGGAGTAAGGAGGTGGAGACAGGTAGACTCTCAAGGCTTTCTGGCTAGTCAGCCTTGCTGAACCAGCAAGCCCAGCACTCTGAGAGACCTTATTTCAAAAAAGTAGACACATACTGACCTGGTAGCCGAGATACCATTACCACAAAGATGTCTTTCCCAGGGTAAGGCTCATCCATGGTACTCCAGGTGTGCTGGCCTCTACAGCCTCCCCAAATGCAGGAACCTCAGCCATATTATTGGAGTAGTGGGGTGTGTGTGTGTGTGTGTGCGCGCGCGCATGCATGTGTGTGTCTATCTGTGTGTAGGTATTTATTAAAAGGGTAGTGTGAATACACACACACATCAAAACAAGACTACAATCAAAATTAACCTGCAGCCCAGACTTCATAACCCATTGTTCCTCTTGTAGTTTGAGATTTTATTCAGCTTGCATAATGACATGACAGCTTGTCATGGATTTGTGGATGCTGGTGGAAGACTAGACTTCTAGACCAAAGACGAAAGCATAACAAGTAATATGAGATTTATGTTAGAATCCATTTCTCTTTGCTCTCTAAGTCGCAAGGGACATGATAAAACAGTTCCATTACAGCTGCAGATCCCCAGTCTTTCATAAGGGTTTACAAGCAAACTTAACTCATTTTTTTTTTGTCTAAAGGGAGACATTGCCTTTATTATATTCTGCAAAAACAAACAAACAGATAGACAAATAAACAAACCCCTTTCTCAGATGAAGGATATTAATTCCAACTTCTAGGTTGTTCAATATGCAAATATCCCCATAGTGTATGACCCCAGGACGCTGTTGCTGGCCCATTAGCTATACAATGAACTCTAGTAACATGAACAGACTACAGTATTCACATAGAATGCCTTCCATTCGTTCCCAGCTGTGATGAGTTTGACCTTGGCCTTGGCCTCTGCAGTGAAATAGCATAGTCTCCACAGTCAGACTACCTGGGCTCCTATCTCAGGTATACTTGCTAGCTGTGTGTCTTTGGGAAAGTTAGATAACCTCTCTGAACTTCAGTTTCATATACTATAAAATGTGAAAGATCCCTACCTATAATAAAGGCACTTTCGGGTTATTATCAGGAGTATTTGAGATAAAATACAGGAAGTAGCAAGTCCTCGGAAAACACAAATTAGTAAAGAGAGCAATTACCACCCAATATCATTAATGTTTTCTTATGCCTTTTCCTGATTGCTTGTATAGAACCCTAATACCCACCAGCTTCTTTGAGTTAAAATTCCAGTGCTTGCTGCTACCCTTTCGCTGCAGCCTGGGAGCCAGCTTAACACTGCTGTGCTTTCCCCATTCCAGGAGTGGGCCAGCTCACATGCCAAATCCATCTGCAGTTTATTGGGGGGAGTTGTTTTGTGTTGTTGAGCTAGGCCTGAATCTGACCCTGGACTCCTTATGTGACTGACAATGATCTTGAACTTCTTATCTTACTGCCTTCCACCTCCCTGGTGCTGGGATGACAGACTTCTGTCGCTATACCTAGTTTATGCAGTACTGAGAATCGAACCCAGGACTTCGTACATGCTAGGTAAGCACAGTACCTAGTGAGCTACATCTTCAGAGCACAATCACATCTTATTATTTATATACCTACTCTGGTTACTTTAATGCTCTAAGTCAAGAGCTGAGTAGCAAAATCTAGACAATGTACTATTTTCCCTTAAAGAAAAAAAAAATAGTTTGTGGGTGTGGTAGTGTGGTTCTATTGGCAGAGTGCTTGCCAACATGCACTGGCAATGTTCAAATGTAACACCAGTACTGTGTAAACCAGATATGGTGGAGTATCCCTGCAGTCCCAGCCCTGGACGGGCCGGCACAGGAGATCAGGAGTTTAAGGTTATCCTTGACTATACAATGAGTTTGAAGCCAGCTTGGACTATGCAAGACCATGTCTAAAAGAGAAAGAAGATTTAAAACAAGAAGAGAGTTTGCCAACTCCTGCCCTATTCTAGTCTGTATTGTAGCCGACTTTAGGATGAGTTACCGCTCACTCAGGAGACCCCTGCCATCTCTTTTTGTTAGTTAAATTATCCCAGAATATTAATTAGTAAGGCATTAATTAAACCTTCTATGGATACCACTTGATACTATTCTTATCTGAACTGGATAATTTAGATAGCCCATCAATATCTCAGTCCATTTGATGAACTAAATATTAGTATTAGACTAAAAATAGGATGCCTTCTTTTATTTTAAGGGAAATGTTCCCATAATGACAGATCCCCTGCCCCCCCCCCCCCCCCCCGGGAGTACACTAAAAATAAATTAGCCTTTCAAATAGGAGTGAACACAGATAGAATTATCACTTTCATTTTTCTCCAAAAATCTCCTTGACACGTTAATAACCCCCTAGTGGAGACAGACAAGGGATGACTGATGTGATGCTCGGGTTTGAATGATTTATTATCTATGCTTTTAGTCCCCAGTGTCACAACTGTGCCATGAGATATGTCTTAGTCATTGTTTTAGCCAAGTATGTACTGTCTGCTGTTAGGCACTTGGTGATGAGACTGCGGATACCCACAGAGAACTTGCAACTTCATGAAATGCTCTTTCAGAACAGAGAGTCAGAACGTGACTTAGTAAGCCAAGCTCTAACCAAATGACAGAGATGGTTTTTATTATAGTCAGAGGTCAGGCTTCAACATCATTTGGAGAGACTAACCCACACCCAAAAGTGCAGAGAGGGAGAAAGGGTCTCTGTGTAACCCTGGCGTCCTGGAACTCACTATGTAGACAAGGCTGGCCTTAGAGAGATCTACCTGCTTCTGTTCCTGAGTGCTGAGCTAAAGGCATGCACCACCACACCCAGCTTCAGAGAGGGAATTTTTTTTTTTTTTGGTTTTTCAAGACAGGGTTTCTCTGTGTAGCCCTGGCTGTTCTGAAACTCACTCTGTAGACCAGTCTGGCCTCAAACTCAGAAATCCACCTGCCTCTGCCTCCCAGGTGCTGGGATTAAAGGCATGCGCCACCACCGCCCGGCATTTTTTTTTTTTTAAGATTTATTTATTTATTTTATGTAAGTACATTGTAGCTGTCTTCAGACACACCAGAAGAGGGCGTCAGATCACATTACAGATGGTTGTGAGCCACCATGTGGTTGCTGGGAATTGAACTCAGGACCTTTGGAAGAGCAGTTAGTGTTCTTAACCACTGAGCCATCTCTCCAGCCCGAGAGGGAATATTTTATAAGTACTGTTTGTTGTTAGGAAAACAACATACTATTTTAGAAATTCTGGCCAGGCAGTGGTGGAGCACACCTTTAATCCCAGCGCTCAGGAGGCAGAGGCAGGTGGATTTCTGAGTTCGAGGCCAGCCTGGTCTACAGAGTGAGTTCCAGGACAGCCAAGGCTATACAGAGAAACTCTGTCTCAAAAAAAAAAAAAAGAAAGAAAGAAAGAAAGAAAGAAAGAAAGAAAGAAAGAAAGAAAGAAAGAAAGAAAGAAAGAGAGAAAAGAAAGAAAGAAAGAAAGAACTTCTGAAGAGAAGTATTTTTTATCCCTTCTGTGTTTCCATCTTAGTCCAAATGTATACAAATATTTATATGTAGGTTCTTTCTCAGTGAGTGTTTGTTTATCTTGCTGTGTAGAAACAGGGCTTTGGATCTGGGGATGTTAGGTATTACTAACATGTTAGGATGTTATTACTAACATGTTAGGATGTTAAGATGTCAGGTAGTAAAGTAAGAAGTTGCACACGTGTGTCTCTTGTTTATTGTTGATGCTGCTACAAAGAAATATCTGAAGCAAACCAACTTTATTTTTAAAACAACAGAAGGAACTTGCTATGGTGAAGCACCGCATCAGCACTGCAAAAGTAGATTAATTAATTAATTAATTAATTAATTAATAAGGCTTGGTTTAGGGAAATGCCTTAGTGGGGGGAAAAAAAAAAAACTCTGAATAGCAAGAGTCCTTGAGTTTGGTTTCCCATAATCCCCATTAGAAGTTGGGCATTGTCCCATGCACTTGTGACCTCGGTAATATACTGGGGAGGACGGTGATAGGAAGATGATGAGCTTGCTGAGTGCAAACCCAGCTTCAGGCTCATTAAGAGGCCTTGTCCCAAGGGAAGAAGACAGGAAGTAACAGAGCATGATGCCTAATGTTGTTCTGGTCTCTGTGTGCACATACAGACAGGCATATGCACGTGAATTTGTGTGTGTGCGCGCACACACACACACACCACCCTGCATATAAGCCTCATGCATGTAGGCACACATACAATGTAAATAAATATAAAGAAATAAAATGTAAAGGGCTCATTTAGTTCCCAGTCCTGAAGGTTAGAAGAAAGGGCACTGGTTAGGCCTCTGTCTCTATCAAGGATATAAGGGGACAGCTTTACAGCACGAGGACTTTACAGGAGGAAGAAATAAGATCACATCTCCAAACTGAACGTTGGGAAGGATTCTAGCTGTCTTCTGGCTCCTGCGACAGAACTCTCAACAGACAGCTCAGGGATCTCAGGAGATTTACTTAATCCCTTTGAAGGCAAGGATCCCACCCACCTAAAAACTTCCCAGTGGGGCCTCACCATTTGAAGCTTCCACCATCTTCCAATTGGACCAAGCTTCCATCCCATCCACAAACTACAGAACTTGGGAAAGTTGTCTTGGTTTGTTGTTGTTGTGTTTTTGTTTTGTTTTTTATATTTTTATATTTTTAATATTTTGTGCCCTGCCTGCCAAAGATCTTGATTCAATTAACCTGAGTTGGGGTCTTAGCTCAGGGTTTTGTTGGGAGTAGGTATTTGTTTGAGATACTGTCTCCTTACACAGCCCAGGTCAACCTTGAACTCCCATTCCTCCTGCCTTGGTTTCTCAAGCGCTAAGATTACAGGCATGCACTGTCATTCCTCGATTTTGATCTAGGTGTTACAGTAAAGTTCCACAGATCACTTCATGCCTGGTACTGTAAAACTGGTCAAAAACACATTTGGTCTCAGGAGGTCATAGACACTGGGGTGAGGGGAACCTACTACAGTTCTTCTGTTAAGTGGACATGCTGTCAAACTGCTTCCTAAATATTTATAGCTATGTCCATAGATTAGTACTGTTCTCAGTCTTGGTCACCAACTCTTCTATCTGCAGTAGACACTAGTTATAGAAGCTTATAACTAGACAGTGTGCAGACAATAAGTGACTGTTGAGTGCTTGGTCCTAACCAGAGCCCCTGCATCAATCCTACCAGCCCCAGAGCTCAGGGAACATCACACAGAGCTAGTAGACTTAAAGTAGAAGAATGCTGGGAAATGCCGACTTCTAACCACTGAACTCATGACCTCACTGGAGCTATGGTTACCACACAAGACCTACACACGATCAAGCCACTGAGATCAGTTAGTGTTCTAGTGGGCAGCACAGTGAGTGGGTTCAAAAGAAGGGGGAAGGACATCGTAGTGGATAGGGGGTGTGTCAAGGGTCACAATGGGGATAGTAGGGACTGAGACAGTGAGTTGGGGTGAATATGATCAAAATATATCCTATGCGATATGTATCCAAGAATAAATAAAAGATGTCCTAATGCTCCTCAGCAGATTCTGTGTAGACAAGGTGACCCATTGGTTTGTCCCAATGATTCAGTCTTGCTCAAGCTGTAACCCTTTAATACAGTTCCTCTCGTGGTAGCCCCCCCAACCACAAAATTATTCTCATTGCTACTTCATAACTGTAACTTTGCTACTGCTGTGAATTGTAGTGTAAACATCTGTGTTTTCTGATAGTCTTGGGCCTGTTTAAAAAAAAAAAAAAAAACAGGTAAAAAGGTTGTTTGACACCCCCTGCACATAAGGGGTCATAACCCACAGGTTGAGAGCAGCTGGTGTACCCCAACTTCTTACCTACACACATGTGCTTCAAGTTTGCAGCCTTTTCCACAGACAAATGCTTCCCAGAGCACTACCCCAACCTACCCCAACCTACCCCAACCTACCCCAACCTACCCCAACCTACCCCAACCTACCCCAACCTACCCCAACCTACCCCAACCTACCCCAACCTCCAGCAGCACTGAAGAAGAGCTTTGGTCTTCAAATGCAGTACTAGGGCTTGAGCCCAGGGCTTCCTGCATGCAAGTGAGGGTGTGACCAACTCAGCTATGTCTCCAGTCAGTGAAGGTCTTCTATGAGAAACAAAATATTCAGACTTGTCCTTGGAGAAGGTACTAGGAGTTGGGGAAGAGTTTCCTGGTTCAGAGAATAAGGACTCACCCTTACAATAGATTAAGACTTTGTGAAAGAGTCAGGCTCTACCACTCCATAAATGCAGGGTGTGGTGCAATCCTTTAATTGCCACTACACCTTCCACCTAGTTAGTCTGTATGGTCTAAAAGCTCAGAATTGAATTCTGTCCACCCTGCCCTCTGTTTAATATTCAACAGTTTGACCAAGTTACTGAAGACTCTCCTGAGAGCAGACTCCCAAACTGAGAACTTGGCAAAGTCTCCTTTTTCTCTTGTGCTATTGCAATTTAAAATGCTCCAGTCCTTTGGGGACTTCCTCTGGAGCTGAAGATTAATCAACATGCAAATACTCAATACTTTGAAAGTTCTAGACAGAAGGGGAATTTGTTTAAGTAATCCTCTTACTGTAGTTTAAATAAGCAATAACAAACAGCTGTTGGAACTTGACCTGCATTCAAGCTCTACTGTTTGGTTTGTAGGATACCAAATTATATTTAATTTTTTCTTGAGATTTATATGTGGTCTCGCCAGAACCTCTGGTTTCCCATAAATCTCCGGATATGGTGTATCAACCATCACTCAGTCTTGTTTGCACTCCTTCCAAGACCTAAAGGCAGTTCTGGGAAACGACAGAGTCAAGCATTTCTCTCACTCGGGATGTTTGTTCGACCGAGATGTTATTTGGATTTTTTAAATAGACTGAATGCCTGGGGTGAAGTGAAGGGAAACTGAAGCATCTGATGTTGCTAATAAATAGGGCAAGTCATGCTTGCTCAGGCACAACCCTGGGACGAGCAGAGTCCTCCCTCTTGGCTCCAAGGTCAAAATGCTTCGGCTTCATTTGTCATACTCTTTCCTTCTGTGTCTTCTCATGTTTCTAAGCAATAGACTCGTAGTTAATTCCTTATATTAAGCTTTCCTTATTTCTTGTGGTGTCTCTCTCCTGCCCTGACATATACTGCTAAAGAACATTTGCTGAGTGTTGAATTCCCTAAGAGCAGAAGTCAGGCCACGCAGTACTTGAACCAAGGCAAGGCAGCCAGGCACATAGCTAGGAAAGCTGGACATCAAGTGGAAGACACCAGCTGTTGAGTGAGCCCTGCCACGCTGTATGTAGTCTAGGCTATCCTTCCATCCCTCTGTCCCTTCCTCTCTTTTTATTCTTTCCTTTCTTCCTTCTTTCAGAGAACAATCTAGAATATCCATGAAACTCTAGAAGTTGGTCAACTAGAATTTACTCAAAGCCTGAATTAACTTTTGTTTCTCAGAATCAGTTCCTTAATGTAGCTTAATAAAACATTCGAGGGTGGCTGAGAATGTAGCTCAGTGGTGGAGTATTCACCTAACATGTATAAGCTCTGGGTTCTGTTCCCAGATGCCCTCCCCATCATGGGAGAAAAAAAAAAAAAAGGGATGGGGTGGGGAGTAGCCAGTGGTATGTGCCTAACACATGCAAGGCCTTGGGATCCCCAGCACTAAGGAGGGAGGGAGAGAGGAAGGAGGGAACAAAGGAAGGAAGGCAGACATACATTTACATGTCAATGCACTAAAGGCTAAAGTCCAGATGCTGGGCTTGGAAGGTTCATTTCAGATACAGCTTCAAAATGGCAGCCTCACTAAGACTCTGTCAGGTTTCTCTCTGACTCAGTATTTAGTTGCAAAACAGGCATAATAACAATAGCTACTTAATGAGGATGTAGGAAGCATTAAGTAAGGTTATACATACAAAGGCCTTAGCTCAAATTCTTCTAATATTAGCTTATAATGTTGATGGTAGACATGTCACGCTCCTTTCCATTATACTGGAATTCTTCCTCGTCTAAGGCACAGAGGATTTAATGAAAACCAGAATCCATCATGTTAATAATTAGCCTAAAGTCACACAAGGTTGGCACTGCCTTTTTCTGTCCCAAGAGCTGACCAGCTGCCAATGTAAATACTGTTTAGGAAGGAATGTACCAAACAGCAATACTGTCCCTTAGAGAGAGGGTTGAAATAAGTACTCAAGTCTGATATCTTAACATTTCAGAAAGTGAAAAGAGATTCTTTAATCTCATGTACAAAGGATGTTTGGTTCCCCTTCTGTGTCTCAGAAACTTTGCTAGGCAGTATAAATACAGAAGTTTTCCATCTTCCTTCTGCACAAGCATGGGTGGCCACATTCTACGGTAGTAGAAGAGTGGGAAGAGAAGATACTGCTGCAACAGGCAAACAGCAAGAACGGGACATTGCTGTGCTGGACACTTGGGTGAGTGTTCACTCTGAGCTTATCTTAGTCATTCATGCTGTTATAATAACATGCTATAAATAGTAAGCTTAGAAACAGCGGAATGTACCAAGCAGCAATACTGTCCCTTGGAGAGAGGGTTAGAATAAGTGCTCAAGTCTGATATTTTAACATTTCAAAAAGTGAAAAAGTGAATCAACAACACCAAGCGTGCAAGCAGGGTCAGGTTCTGGGGACAGCCCTTCTGCAGGCTACATAAGCACCCCATTCATTCGCATCATACTTTCATGTGACAGAAGAAATGAGCTCTCTGGAGTCTTCTATAAGGTCACAGATTCCTCTCCTGTGAGGTGACCTAGTCATTACCAATGTCTTAATATCAGTTGGAGGCTCAGATATCAACACGTGTATGGGAGATACAAAATCTAGCCAATCTACCAATATTGACAATGGCGGTTGCCACTTTTTTTTAAAATACTCTGTATCTAACCAGGTAGTTCATAATTCAATTTATTTCTGATCCTTCCCCAAATGCTGGGAGATATGAATTCTTATCATAATTTTACAGATAAAGAAACTGGAGCACTGAGAGATAGGTGACCGGCAGCCATGGTAATGAATCCACATCACCTTCATCTCTGCCCTTAGTCCGCTGTTGGCTTTCTCCATTTCTTGGAATCCATTTTCTGCTTGTACACACAATGACATAGGGCCTAAAAAACATTGCTAAGCTGAGCAAACCTGACCTGGATTCCTTCAGAAAACATTAGCTGCCCTATAAAACAGACAAAACATTTCAGCAGAAATCTAGCGATGCTACCTAAACCCAGCCAATATCCTAGAGTATATCTCTAACCAACTTTAACACTGTCATTGCAGCAACGAGAGAAGACACACGAAACAACCCTTGGACTTTATACCAATGCATTCGTCTACTACACTAGCACCAAGCCTCACACAAAGCAACAACTTTACATACCAGTGTGTTAATTCCCAGCCAATATATGTACTTGCCACCTTCCCCCTTGAAGTCCTATATTAGTGGGAGAGATAAGGTCAGTAAGAGTAATCAAGAGGTGGGGGTTGGAGAGATGCTCAAGGGTTAAGAGTGTGTATCGCTCTTACAGAGAGCCCAGGTTCAGTTCCAAGCACCCATATCAGGTGGCTCACAACATAGGCATGCACTCGAACTCACATGTACATACCTACGCCCACCCCAACATGCATACACATACATGTAACTTATTTATTGAAAGGAAGAACAGACAAATAACGAAGCGATAGAGTTGGGCACTGTGAGACTGGGATGAGGATAGTAGATGCTGTAAAATGAGATCCCCTGGACAATTCCATGAACAGCCCAAGAAATGCCATGGCGGTCCAGTGTGGAGGGAAGCGGGGCACATGTAATGTTTATTTCTATCCTCATGCTCCAAAAAGAGACTTTCTGACATTTGAATACTAACCCTTGATTTGGGACAGAATATTAATGAGATACGATAATAATACAGTAAGCTCTTTGTCTTGTACACAGAAGGTCTTTGCTAAAGAAGAGTGAGCGCTTTCTGCCATCTTTATTACTAACACTGTGGTTTGGTAAATATGTTCCATGTGAATGGTCTGTGTGTATGTGTGCATATGTGTACAAGAAAGGGCCGAGGTGCCTTGTGAGTGAGTGGAAAAACAGCCCTTTCAAAGATGCTAGTTCTGGTTAGATTTTCATTGCTAAGACAAAACACTTAAAGAAACAATGTGAGGGACAAGAATTTGACTAATAGGTTCAGAGGCTTCAGTTCACTGTCACCCGAGTTCTTTGGCCTGGGTCAGTGTATGGGGAGGCAGAACATCATGGCGGGAGCATGCAAGGGACGAGATCAGTCTGCCTAGTGCCAGGTGCCATCAAATTATGACTCACTCGATGGACTGATTTGTCGATGATGTCACACACACACACACACACACTTAAACACTCATAATATTAGGAGACAGTTTTAAATCAAACCACAAGATTCTAAAACCTGGAAATTGTAATTGCTATATTTGTAAAGAGGAAAAAGGAAATGTCTCCTTCAAATGAGATTATTGTGAGGTATGTACCAGAAGAGACTACTTGGACACAATATAATGTCTTTATTAGATGGCTGGCAACTACACTGGGGGCTTTGGGACCCAGGGGTAACCCCAAGCCTTTCTCACAATGAACTTTTAACCATAAAATCTATATTTTGGGTTGACATACTTCAATTAACAAGAACAGTTTGCAGAATCAGAACTGCAAAAGCCAAACGGCAAGGTTAGTATATTTAGAGACCTTCTCAGACCCGTGGACTTTGATGGATTAGGTCTTTGGTTTTTGTTGAGGCAGGTGGTGCTGTCTGTATGCTGAATTTATGGCCTGAATGGTACTTCCATCATGGAGTCAGTTGTGCTAAGGTTGGGGGAACTACTAAGGTCTTGGAGCCTGTTACAAGATTAAATTAAGGATCTAGAGATGGAGGAGAGTGTCTGGATTATCTTGGTAGGTTTTTAAGGACATCAAAGTATCCTTATTAGAAAGGAGCTGGGGGTAGGAACTGATACAGGTAAAAGCACCTGTCACACAGGTCTGACAACCTGAATTTGATTCCCTAGACTCACAGGAGGGTGGCAGTAGAGAATGCTCCCGGAGGTTCTCTCTCTCTCTCTCTCTCTCTCTCTCTCTCTCTCTCTCTCTCTCTCTCTCTCTCTCTCTTCCTCCCTCTCTCCCTGCCTCCCTACCCCGCTCTTTCTCTCTCTCACACACACATGCATGCTATGGCACACATGCCCCCCCCCCACACACACACACTAATAAAATCAGAAAGGGGAGGTGCCAGATGTGTGGCCACACAGGCCTGTGATTCCTACTTTGAGTCCTGCTGCCTAAATATCTAAGAAAGATCCTGTCTCAAAGTAAAAAAATAAAATGAAGATGCTCATGGTAGGATGCTTTGCTTCGCAGAGCGTGTGTGTGAGGCCTTCCACCCAACTCCAGCACTGGGGTACAGGAGGATGCCGTAGCACACTCCCGCTGACAGCTGCATTCCCACCCACCGACAGATCCCTGGGCTCCGAACTGTGAGATCACCATGGTTTAAACCAGTGACTTTGTGGTGATTTGTCCCAGCAGTCACAGAGGATAATGCTGGGGTTAACTGGCCCTTTAAGCAGAGTGAGTCCACTGTTCCAGTGAATGGGTTTTAGTCAAATTAGCAGTCTCAGAGGCACAGCAAGTTATGTGCTGGTGAACTGACTATCTGTGGAGACCTCCAACTTTTAGCAGTTGCCAGGTTTTCAGGTTTTTTTTGTTTGGTTTGGTTGTTTGTTTGTTTTTTTGTTTGTTTGTGTGCAAATCAGGCATCATGGCCTGATTTATTTTTTGTTTCTTAATTTTTAAAGTCTTTTTTATACAATATATTTTAATATGTTTCCCCTCCTCCAACTCATCTCAAATCTTCCTCACCTCTCTACCCACCCAGCTTTATTTCATTCTCTCTCCTCCTCCTCCCTCTCTCCCTCCCCATCTCTGTCCCCTCTCCTCCCCTCCCTCCCCTCCCCTCCCCATCTCTGTCCCCTCTCCTCCCCTCCCTCCCCTCCCCCTCCCCATCTCTGTCCCCTCTCCTCCCCTCCCCCTCCCCATCTCTGTCCCCCTCTCCTCCCTTTCCCTCCCCTTCCCTCCCCTCCCCTCCCCATCTCTGTCCCCTCTCCTCCCCTCCCTCCCCTCCCCCTCCCCATCTCTGTCCCCCTCTCCTCTCCTTCCCTCCCCTCCCCTCCCCATCTCTGTCTCCTCTCCTCCCTCTCCCTCCCCTCCACCTCCCCATCTCTCTCCCTTCTCCAGCTCTTCCTCCCTCTCCCTCTTTCCCTTCCTCTCTCCCCTACAGACATTTTGTTTGTTTGTTTGTAACTCTAGAACTCACTATGTAGACCAGGCTGACCTCAAAGTGACAAAGATTCATAGACCTCTGCCTCCCAAGTGGTAGGATTAAAGGCATGTGCCACCTCAGCAGATTCAGCTTCTAGAGGAAGAAGGAGAAGAAGGAGAAACAAAAACAAAAGAGCAAAAAACAAAAATAAGAATAAACAATCAAAATCAAAAGGCCAATTAGACAAAACATACCAAAGCAAGGCAAAACAAAGTCCACAAAATTCAGTTGAGCTTGTTTTGTGTTGGATAACTACTCCTGGGAGTGAGATCTGTCCTAGAATGTGGTTGATATCCCAGTGACACTTCACTGGGGAAAACTGATCTTCCACTGCCTGATTTTGAAAGCCATTACCTAGTGCCCCAAATTCCTTTTCCATTTGAGCGTTGTCAGTAGGACCCAGTCCCTGCCCATCGCTGCAGGGGTGCTTTAATTCACAAGCCACATGGCTCTAAAACTGTGTTGAACATAATTTAATTTCTCCTTGATAATTCTGAAGGGTACTTCATGGTATTGTAGTTCCTGAGAGTCAACATGGGGACCATTAATTACCACTGCACTGTGGCTGTGAAGATGAACTAATCAAAGGCATGGCAGGAGACAGTCTGCAGCACTGAATCGTGGGATAAGAGGCAGATGCAGAAGGTCCTATCAGCTGTGCTCTTCCTCCTTAGGGACCCTGGCAGGGATGCAATAGAGACCATCCCTCCCTTAAGCAAATGTAGTACAGTGTAAATGGTAACACAGAGCCAGAAATCTCAATCATTCCCCTCCAGTGGAATAAAAGCTTATGGTTTTCACCTTAAGGAAAATGGAATGAGGGCCTTCGCTCAAGCAGAAACAAACGGAGAATATAAAGCTCTCCCATCAGCTCTTGCTATTGACTTCTGAGTAGCATCCCAGCTGTATTTATCCGGGGCTTGGGAATTTTTCCGAGTTCCTGGGAAGAAAGTTAACTAAACCATATGACATCTCTGGCAGGGGACACAAAACTTTCACACAAAAACTTTCTTGCAAAAACTTTACATATTGCTTCTCCTGGTGGAATTGCTGCCTTCAGGGAAAGCTAGGATCCCCAGGAGCAGTTCTAGTGAATGAAAGTGAGGCCAAGTGCCAAACCCAGCAGCAGCCTTCGCTTCTCCAGGAACCAACCGCCTTCGCTTTGCTGTTTATGGGTGATGTCATGACAGATAAAAAATTTCGAGTTTTTTTTGTTTGTTTGTTTGTTCTATTTCAAAAGCATTAGAAATGTTTTATAACATTTCTTAAAAGAATAAGAAAATACAAAGGTGGGGAAGTAACTCGGTTGACAGAGTGCTTGTCTAGCATTCATGAAGTGGTGGGGTGTATCCCCAACACTACCAATGGTGCATGCCCAAGATCTCAGCACTGAGGAGGTGGAGGCACAAAGATCAGAAGTTCAAGATCATTCACGACCACATGTCACGTTCAAGGCAGGACTGGGATATATGAAACGGACTCAAAGAAACAAGCAAAATACAACAACAAAGAAGGCACATATGGCTGACCTCCTGGGACTCAGCCACAGGGTCCCTTGAAGATAAACTATTTGAGTCTTTGATGTTTACATGAAATTGGAGGTGAGAGTGGTCACTGGCAGAGACTGATGATTATGTGATTTATTTCAGACTTGGGAAGTTATAAAAATCAGTGCTTTCAAATTTCAAACTGTGCCATACACTGTGTGTGTGCATTTGTGTGTATGTATAAAATACATATGAATTATATATACATATATGTGTATACACACATATATACACACATATATACACATATAAATACATATATATTATATATACATATATACATATATATACATATACACATATACATAAACATACATACACATATATGAGAAAGGCAGTTACAACCTTCCTTGCTACGAGAGGGAAAAAAAAAAAACACTTCACCACCAAAGAATGAGGTCCCCAGCCATG
Source organism: Arvicanthis niloticus (assembly GCF_011762505.2). Taxonomy (NCBI): domain Eukaryota; kingdom Metazoa; phylum Chordata; class Mammalia; order Rodentia; family Muridae; genus Arvicanthis; species Arvicanthis niloticus. Next base: position 66,232,893 of record NC_047668.1, on the reverse strand, counting down.
CTTCAATGCAGAGGTCACACTGTCCTTTATGCTGCCACACATACTTGAACCACAAGTTGTCTGATGCTGGCCTCGGGGTTTATACTACACACAAGATTTTCAGAACACACGTGTCAGTAATCACAATGGCAAGATGGCATTGAAAGGCTTGGCAGGTAGCTATGGCAGACAGCATGATCATATGGGGTGGCAGAAGAGCATCAAATCCAGCATCGAAGGGACCATACTGATGAGGCTTCAGTCCTTTCTTTGGCAGCTCTGAAGGGAAACAGGAAGCAGGTCCACTTCTCTGTTGTCTAAAAATGGACAGTCACTACAACCTCAAACAGACCATTCTAAACATTGTTACAGTACCAACTACTTCTTTCATTTGCAAAATTACATACGCTTTGTAGAGAACTTGAGGGAAAGAGCTGTAGTACCCTTTTAGGAGTCCAAAGTGACCTCCTTCCCTCTACGGCGAGCCAATGAGAACTCAGATGTCTGCCAGTACAGCTTAACGAGCACCTCCCACCAGGAAGTGTACTGACGAGCCCCGTTGTCATAACCAAGTGTGAAAGGTAATAGAGAGAAGCCAGACCAGCTGGGGCCAGCATCCTGCAGGCAATCAGGACTACTTACTGCTGCTTACATCTAAACCCTTGATTTCATCTGATGCCTCGGCCACTCCATACCATTCTTACCTGGCTAAAAGCAGTAAGGAATGATACAGGCAAAAGACAACAATGTCTACAAATTAGTAGAAATGATGATATTGTAATATCTTTATGCTGGAAGAATAGCCCCTAATAGTGAGACAAATTTAGGTTGTCCAGTTACAAATTGTGTAATAATGTCAAGTAGTTCTGCTGGTTCCTGTGAGCCTAGATTTTATTTATTTATTTATTTATTTATTTATTTATTTATTTATTTATTTTTGATACAAGGTCTTGCTATGCATGGCCTAGAATGGGAGATCCTCCTGCCTCATCTCCTTAGTGCTGGAATCATAGGCACACACTATCAGGATACCTGCCCTGTTCAACATTTCATAACTTGGATAATTACACCTAACTCACATTTATGGAAAGATACACAACAGCAGGTCAGTAGATCCAGTTACCACCCAACAGCCAAGAGGTGCACTGCACTATTTTCTAAGAGGCTGAATGAGTGCACACCAACTTTGGAAGTTAGTTTCTGCAAGAGGGTGTGCACGTTTGGAGAGACAGGAAGGGTGGGAGGTGTTCGAGACTCTCCAAGTCTCACTTCGCACACTTGGATCCTTCTCTTTCCTCAGCCTGGTAGGAGTTTCCTGGCAGTGGGTAGCCTGTGCCAAGATGAATTGCATCATTCACACTCCTAACCCAAAATTATCCTGGAGCTGGCCTTCAACCAGCTTGCTGCTAGATTTCCTCTACTCCCTTCTCCAGAGGCTGTCTAAGGAGCACACACCACTAGCATGTGATACCTTGCAGCTATATCATAGGCTCTCTTGACTCTCTGCTTATCTTGTGCCGAGAGACAGAACAGGCTAGAGTTAAGGAGCACAGATTAAGAAGTCAAATAGACTAGCTATGCCATCTACCTCCTTCAGCCCTCATCTTCCTGAATTGTAAAAGTTACTCTTGTTCCCGAATATCTCACAGGGTCCTCAGGAGAAAAATAACTGCACACTTAAGTATCATCTCCATGCTAAGGGCTAGTTCACGTATAATTCATTTCTATCTTCAACTCATGAAGTATTACTAATTCCTTATTAAAGATGTAACAAGTGAAATAATATTTCCATGATCCTTTGGGCATGACATGGCCATTGCACTCACGAACTTATAGAAGTTGTGCTTGTCTGCACAAGATGAAGCCTGTGAACACCCCATCATGGATGGGGAAGTGGCTGATGGGGCTCCATAGGGACTGGTTCTCCCAGCTCCAGCTCCAGCTCCAGTACACTGTGTGGATAAGTTTCTCAAAGATGATGAGAGTGGCCTTCTGAACTCTGTGAACTTGTGAGGGCTCCTTCACACTTCTGGTGGCTGTAGAACCCAGGATGTCAAACAAAAGCATAACAAAGAATGGTCCAAGATGGCGGCGGCCAGCTGTTGTTGAGACCATTGCTAAATATGTATGAGAGAGAAACATTAGGAAATCAGGATTTATACCTTGTCAGCATCTCCAAGGTCCAGCTGTTCCTGAGAACAGAAGCAGCAAGGTTGTCAAAGGCATGAACTAATGCCGCCATGCAGGCCTTCCCACGTGGAACCCTCTATAACTTTAAAGGTACTCATGATAATAAGAGCAACTTCCTCACAATGGCTGAGTGTCAACTTATCATCAAACATTAAAGTGAGGATCTCAGAGTTATTTACATTAGAAATTTAGTCACTATTAAGTTGCCCATGCTCAGGTAAATAACCCCTCACCCATATTCATACAAGCAATCCTAACTAACTGTATGGATCTATCTATCTATCTATCTATCTATCTATCTATCTATCTATCTTTCTATCTATCTATCTACCTACCTATCTCTCTCTCTATCTCTATCTCTATCTCTGTATCTCTCTCTTCTGTCTGTCTCTCTCCCTCATTGATACATATACAAAAACATGAAATTATGAGGGGATCATAAAATGAGGTATGGCTACAATGTACCTGAGATTCTCTGTAAATTCCTGATTGTATTCCCACTTAAATATTAGATTGATCTGCCCACAGCATTTATAGTCTGTTCTATCAATAACTGTCATCTTAATGGCTGAATTCCCTCAAGTCACTGGAACTTCCAGTGAGTTGCTGGGCAAAGCAGCCAACAACACATGGGCAATGTCTCTTTCTTCTTTCTTCTCCCTTCCTTCCCTCCTTCCTCCCTTCCTTCCTTTCTTCCTTCCTTTTTTTCTTTCTTCCTTTCTTTCTTGCCTCCTTCCCTTTTTCTTTATTTTTCTTTATTGTTTGTTTTGTTTTGTTTCAAGACAGGATTTCTCTGTGGAGCCTTGGCTGTCCTGAAATTCACTCTGTAGATCAGGTTGGCCTCAGACTCAGGGATCTGCCTGCCTCCTGGCCAAAGGCATCTGCTACCGTAGCCTGGACAATTTCTTACTTTTATCCTTTGAGGAACTTGACTATTGATCACACCAAATCATGGGAAAATCTGTTTCATTGGTGAATAACTTTAGCATAGTGGAAAAGTGGTCATCATTTTAAAAATTTATGAAATAGATAATTGTTTAGGTAAGTTATAACTTAGTTGTATAATTTTGTTAACATGTTAGGGGGGATGAGGACAGAGGATTAGTAAAATTCTGGAAATATGTTTCTTGTTCTGTTTATTTGAGACAGGGCCTCAAATTCACTGTACCCAGCTGCTTCAGATTCACTGTAGAGTTCAAGACTTTGAACTCTGAGTCCAGTACTTCCCTTAAGTGAGGAATGACAGGTATGTGCCACCATGCCTGCTGTCCCACCATGCCTGGCCGTGCATGGTGGCACATACCTGTCATTCCTGCACTTAAGCCACCATGTATGCTGTCTCATGCCTGTTGTGTCACCATGTCTCTGTGCCACCATGCTTGACTTTGCAAATACCTTAAATGAAAAAAAGAGAGAAAATCGGTGACAGAAAAAGTAACTACAGAGGAGGTGCCACTGCATGTTAAAAGTGGCTATATTTTCTTCACCATTCAACCCATGCACTGTAGCTTCTCTGAAAAACCAAGACTGAATAGGAATCTAAAAATTATTCCCCTCTGTAATTCAGAAAGAACAAGTGGTGGCACCATCACCAGGTTGGCTGGGATTGTAATATCAGCCTAGCCTTGACATTACCAGCTGTGCGAGACTGGGCACACTGCCTAACCAATCAAAACAGAAATTCCATCATATCCAAACTTGGAAAAGGAGCTTCATCCAAGAAATTTGCTGGGATGATTAAAGTGTGTTCAAGTTTTTCTATGGAGCAAAAAAGTACGTGGTGATAAGCTCGTGAGAAAAGAGAACACTGTGCACTGTTGAGGAGGTGTAGACCAGTACAGTTACCAGCAGATATCGGTGGCAGTTCCTCAAAAAATTAAAAATAGAATCATCCTGTGATCCAAGCTTCCCACTTCTGTATTTATATTCACCGGAAATGAAATCAGAACCACAGAGAGATGTCCCCACTCTTGGATTTGTTTTAGCATTATTCACAATACCCAAGCAAAGAAAACAACCACATGTCTGTCAGTAAAGGAAGAAAGACAATGTGATACATACACACTATGGGGGATTAGTTAGACCACCGCTTGCAGCAAAGTGAATGAAACTGGAGGACACGACACTAAGAGAAACAAGTCATTCATAGAAAAACAAATACTGTTTGTTCTCAGTTACATCAAGATCGGTAGCCGCCATTCTCACAGAAGCAGAGAGTACAAAATTGGTTGCCAGGAGCTAGAAAAAGTGGGAAGCGGAAAGAGGTCAGTAACTGGAATGCACAGTTTCAGTTACACACATGAATAAATTCTCAAATACAGTTTACTATTTACTATATTCTTGAAATTTGGTTAGAGAGTAAACTTTAAGTGTTCTTACCATAATAAGAAAAGAATAAAAGCAAGAGACAGAAAGAGAAGGGGAGGGAGAAAGAAAAGGGAGAAGGAGGAGGAGAAAGAGGAGAAGGAGAAAGAGGAGGAGGAGGAGGAGAAGGACAACAACAAACAACAAGAATGAGAAGATGAGGAAGAGGAGGAAGGAAAAGGAAGATAGAGGGAAGGAAGTGGGAGAAAGTATAAATAATAAGTTAATTTGTCTGGTTATGATGATTATTTCTCAAATATATTTATTCACTACAATAGCAAGACATATACATACACACAATGTTTATGTGTATGCGTGTGTATATCAGTAGATCTTCATGTAAAGACCAGAGAACAATCACAGGTGTCATTCCCCAGGTACCACCCACCCTTCTTTTGAAAGAGGTGGGGGAGAGGGAGAAAGGGTATCTCAGTGACCTAGAAGGCTAGGCTGGCTGCCAGCAGGCCCCAGGGACCTTTTCTTTGTCTCCACCAAAGCTTGACATTTTTATGTATATTGAGGTTGGTCCAGTGCTGCTATATTTCTTTTTTACATATGTGAGTTCTGGGGATCAAAGTCAAGTCCTCAAGTTTTCAAGGTAAGTGCTTTATTGACTGAACTATCTCCTAAGCCCCAAACATCTAATTTCTAGTAGTGGTCAATTATATCTCAATGGAGTAAAACATTTTCCACAAAGAAGTTACTCAGTAAACAGTAATGTTTCTTCAAGAAATGTTTGCGATCTAAATGAAGAAATGCAAGACAAATATCAAGGTATTTTTTAGAATAATAGTTTTAATATAAATGATAGATGGATGGATAGATAGATAGATAGATAGATAGATAACCTATTTCAGTATTGTTCACTTGAGGAGAAGAAATCATAGAGTAATTTTCCTAATGAGTTCTAGTCCATTTTCTGTTTTATGAGAAGAAAAACTAACAGCCAAGGCAATTTATCAACAATAGAAATTTATCTGGATCATAATTCTGAAAGCTGTGAAGTTCTTGAACATGATACTAGCATCCAGTAAGGGTCTTCCCACTATGTCTTTCCATGGTGGTAGGTGTTGCCTCCTCCCTTTTATAAGGGATTTGCTGCCTTCATCAAGGCCTTGGGAGGACAGGATTGCTGTTATCTAGTCACCCTGTGGTCCCACCTCATTATACCATCATAATGGCAATTACGTCTCAACCTATTTTGGAGGAAGTGGCATTTAAATGGCAGCACAGTGACTAGACAAAACTAGTTGAGTAAATTACCCAATTATTTCTGGTGGGGACAAAAACTGCTCATGGCTCAAAGGTTTTTAATTCCTCTGTGACTGCTGCTTAGTGCTCCAAGCTTTAATTTGTTCCAGTAACGGGGACGTGACCACTCCATTCTGCTTTGCCTAGGAACTAGAGTATATTTTGAAGCAGGGACAACGGGATTAAAAAAAGCACTTTTGTACAAACAGAACTCATTTACAGCTACTTATTTAAATATCCAGTGACAACATAATAAAAATCTAGGGTCTCCATTTAATTAAACACTCCAGTTTACCCTTCCCTGGAAGTGGTTGCCCATATTTGGAAACTGTTCTTTCACGATTTTTAAAATAGCATAGTATAACAACACCCCGACCATCACATATCAGGAGCTTTCCAATCTGAAGGTGCCAGTGTGAGTGTGAGATGCATTCAGGATCATCCAGCTCCATGAAGCTTCTATGCACAGATCTGGGAAATAAATAGTTTTTTTTCAAAGTGTTTTCAAAGCCACCACAAAGTGCCAAGTGAAGAGAAATGGCGGCAAGGTGGTTGGCAAGCTGCAACCAGCAGTGAGCCTTCCCACGGGCTGCAACAAACTTACAAACCAGTGAATGGAAGATTAAAGAATGAAACAGGAGCACTACTACCTGTTTCCTTATGATTAATGCCTGGCAGACACTGTGAGTCAGAATGTAAATACACACTAGTTTTGGTAGACCTCACAGGGCTTATACTTTGGTTAACCACAACTGCCTCAGATCTACTACCGAAAAGATGTTTTGGAGAAATGAAACTAAACACCCATCATGCATGTGACAGTTCAGAATAAACAAAGCCCTTAGTGGGAAAAGACATTCTTATAATGGTCTTTGCACACTCTTAAAAGAGCTGGGTTACTAATGTGCTATCTAGTGATACAAGGGGTTTCTCACATGCAAAGCAAAGCATGTGCTATAAGTGAAAGGGACCACAGTTACAATTCAGTAATAATAATGAAGCTCTTGTTTGTATTTTTGGCCAAACACAGGACACACAGGAACACACAAAACACACAATTCAAGCATCTGTGCCCTGTAATCAACTTATCTGTTTTATTGGCCACTTGTGGCAGCTTTTATTTATTGTTTTTAATTTTGTGTGCATGCATGTGTGTTCATGTATGGGGAACATGTGTGCAAGTGCCTGTATACATGTGTGCAGGTCTGTGGAGGGCAGAGGTAAACCTTGGGTGTCCTGCAGTAGGTGTGAGCCACCATGTTTCTTGAGAAAGGGTCTCTCATCTAGGCTGGGAGCTCATCAATTAGCCTAGGCTAGCTAGTAAGTTCCAGGAATTTGGCTATCTCTACCTCCCCGGTATGGGGACTACAAGCATGCTCCACCTTGCCTGACATTTATATAGGTGCTTGGAATGGAACTTGGGTCTGCATGTCTCTGCAGCAGCCACTTTACAGATTAAGCTGCCTTCCCAGCTACCACGCAGTTTATGTATGAAACTGTTCTGGTTTGGTTTGGTTTTCGCCTTTTAAAATAAGTTGAAGGCAAAGAAGCTAGAACTTCCTTTTCTGTACTTCAATCTACCATTCCATAACTTATCATAGAGATCCACTGCCAACACCAAAAAAATCTTCTCCAGGCAATTACCTCCCAACCTTACTGGTCCCAGGGTGTGGTGCATACCACAGCCTGGGACACAAAGAAGACATGAACACCTCCCAAAGCACCCAGCCTCCTAGGAGATAGGTAAACAAGCTTTGACAAAGATATTAGAGGCAGATGGAACAAAGTTCCAAAGAAAGAAAATTTTTACAAAATAAAAAGGGAAATTCTGGAAATCTTCATAGAAATAGAAACATGAAAGGCAGCCTCATAAATGCAAAGGTAAATTTGTGGTGCTCATGGCTGTTCAGTGTATTTGTATGCTTGCTCTACCCAATGGCAAAGGACCCATACAGATAGGACACTGGAGATGTGGTTGTCACTCAATGGCGAAGCACTTGCATGAATATTCATGAGAACGGAGTATGGCTTGTTAGGGACATGTTCTGAGAAGTGCATAGTTAAACACCTGTGTCACTGTAAAAACATCATAAAGCATACTCATACTAACTGAGATGGTGTAGGTCAACCTCTTTACTCTTGCTGCACGTAGGAGACACAGTAAACTAAACCAAAGGTGTTTGAGGACGCTGCCAAGATAACACAGCATACTGTTTTATAGTAAGCTATTTTTTTAAGTCAAAAGAGTATATTAAAATGATCATAAAATATATAGTATGGTAAATACATAGGTAGTAACAACATCAATTATTATTAATGGCATTATACCTTATATGTAATTCATACTATACTTTTATACCTTTGAAGTTTAGATTTGTTTACACCAGTGTCACCACAAACATGTAACATGTTGTACATCAGTGATACATTCTGAGGGCCAAGTTCCATTTTAATATTCTGGGGCCAGCATTATTAACCAAAACAGCATTGTATGGCGCCTGACTGCATGTCCAATTCCCCTAGGATGCCACACAATTCTGCATTCAGTTTCTGACATCCCCTTTATTCCAGAAATTACTCAGCCTGCCTTTTTTTTTTTTTTTTTTTTTTGGTTTTTCAAGATAGGGTTTCTCTGTGTAGTCCTGATGTCCTGGAACTCACTCTGTAGACCAGGCTGGCCTCGAACTCAGAAATCCGCCTGCCTCTGCCTCCCAAGAGCTGGGATTAAAGGCGTGTGCCACCACCGCCCTGCAAGCCTGCCTATTTTTAAAAGTAATTAATTTTTATGTGCATGGGTGTTCTGCTTGCATGTGTGTTCATGTACCATGTGTGTTCAGTGCCCAAGAAATCCTAAAGAAGGCATCAGATCCCTCGGGAACAGGAGTTGATAAAACATTTGTGAGCTACCATGAGGGTGCTGAGAATTGAACCCAGGTCCTCTAGAGGAGCAGCCAGTATCCTTTAACCACTGTGCCATCTCTCTAGCCCCCTATTTACCTCTCCTAAGTAACTAGTCAGGTTGTTTTGCTGTCAACATAAGAAGTATTTTCTGGAGCTTTGAGATAAAACCTAAAGATGCCAGACCCAGGAAAATGTACATAAAAGATCCTTCTGCATTGTTTGTAAGAAAATGGCCAAGTGTGCTACAGCTGGTTTGCAACTCTAGAATTCAAGAGTCTGAGACAGGAGGATCACTTCTAGTTCATAACCACAATGTGAGTTCAAGACCAGCCTGACCTACATGGTGAGATTCTGTCTCAAAACAAATAACGACAACAGAAAGATTGTTTTAATGATGGTCTTAAAAATTCATCAACAGGAGGGTAAAGAAATTGTGGCATTTTAAAAATGTTATTAATTTAATTGAGTTGATTCTGGCACTTGGGAGGCAGAGACAGGAGCATTTCTATGAGTTGGAGACCAGCCTGGTTTACAGCCAAGGCTACATAAAGAATCCCTGTCTCAGATCTGGATTTCAAACAAGGGTTAGTGCATGTTTTAAGGCTCCTTTGATTGTCAAGCTAAAATTTGTTTTGTCTCTTCTACAGCATTTATTGTATAATTTCCAATTATGTTAGTGTGTTGAAACCTGGCATGTCTGTTACGGATCTATCAACCAGCTTTTTGTCTCACTGCCCTGAGTATTAGAAAACCTTGATTCTCTGAAAAAAAAAAAAAGCTTGAAAGTGCTGGAAGAAGTGAGTTAGGCTTTAAGCAGAAGCAAGAGGGTAGCAGGCTTGATTATTGCTTGTATAACAGCTTTAATTCCATTAATTGCTAGCACCCCTGCTTTTGCAATAGCATTGACACAAGGAGTTAAGACAACTATTTTTGTTAACCATCTAGCAAAAAAATGTTACTAATGTATTGAGTATACAAAAGGATTTATATAGGTATCTGGAACAATGAATGATGCTCTATAACCCATTCAAATTATCTGAAGGAGGTTCAAGAGTTAGGCACCATCCCAGGTGTCGTGACAAATATCTTTGGAGTAGTGTTACTTTTAAAATTCACAATGATTGTTATTATAATTAGAAAAAAGTTTAAAGACACCTGTAGGATACTTGACATAATCCTAACGCCTCTCTGGGTGTGTTAACTTTGTATAATGAGATTATGAATTTAAAGAATGCTGCTCTGTTGACCTTTGATGCTGCAGATAATGCCAATAAAATTATCCATGGCCTGAGCTCAGTATTTCCATTTTGGACAAACCTCAGAAATGGCATATATAGCTTGATCAGGCTAGCCCTTCTTGTCCTGGGAATACTTTTATTCCTGCCCAACGTGTTAAAGCTTATCTTTAACAACATCAACATACTGGCAGCCAAAGTACATGGCTTAAACCTGAAAATGGACCCCCCAGACAAAGTTATTAAATTAACAGGCTGGCAAGCCAAGGATGGGTAGAATTCTGCACAGAACCTTACCAACCTAAGACATAAGTGCATTGCCTTTGATAGTGCATATTCCATGATGGGTAAGGAAGGCATTCTTGTCAGAACGACCTAAGACAGGCTTAGTCTTGTTAACAAAATAAAAAAGGGGGAGAGGTGGAGAGTCTTTGGGGCTGCTTAGCAAGAAGCTGACATGGGCCAAGGACAAGGAAAGGGGCTGTTTGACAGGAATATGACATTGGCCAAGGACAAGGGAGTAGGCTTCAAGCAGGAATCTGACATTAGACTAGAGCAAAGAAGTAATTTCAGGTAGGAGTCTAAATACTAGGTTATGACAAAGAAGTAATCTCAGGCAGGTATCTAAATATTAGGCCAGAACAAAGGAGTAATTTCAGGTAGGAGTCTAAATACTAGGTTATGACAAAGAAGTAAACTCAGGCAGGTATCTAAATATTAGGCCAGAACAAAGAAGTAATTTCAGACAGGATTCTACATTTTAGGCTAGAACAAGGAAGTAGGCTTCAGATATGAAAATGACCTTGGGCTAGGATAGGGAAGTAGGCTCAGACACTTTGGTCATTCTTGTCCAGACCAGCTGGACAATCAAGTGGGACCCTTAGACCCTGTGAAGAGGACTAAGATGTGTGAGAAAATAAAAGGCACAGCAAGTCAAGAAGTCTGATCAAGCTGACAAAATTTTTTATTGTTCACACAGGTTATATACTCTGAAAAAAAATATGGGGAGGGACAGGAAGGGGAAGGAGCTTTGCAGGTGGAGGAAGCTGGCTGCAGCTGTGGGGTCTAACTAGGTTATACATATTGTTCTCACAAAGCCTTGCTGTTACCAGGGGTTCTAAAAACATCTATCTAGCAGGATGTTGGCTAAATCTAAAGATCAGGAGGAAGGGTTACTAAGGTGGGTTGCTATGAGGCCTTGTTTGAAGTTCTGAGAACTGACAAGTGAATCATGGAAGGTAAGCAGAAAGAAGAATAGTAGATAGGAGAGCCAAGGGTGAGTGTTTGCCAAGAGTAAGGCCTTGCCATGGCTTCCCACAATTCTGATAAACCTTTAGAAACAGTGATCATGGGAGTGTTCACATAACTGGGTGTAATGCCTTGCTTTTTCTTTGACTATTTGTGTTTTTTTGTATTTCTTGTTCCTCAACTATTTGCATCTATTGTATTGCTAGACCCTCAACCTTGAACTGACCTTATTACATATATGTAATCAAAATGGTATAAAAGCATAAAGGAAGAGGGGGTATAGGATAGGGGGTTCTAGGGAGGGGAAATGGGGAAAGGGGATGACATCTGTACTGTAAATAAATAAAATACCCAATTAAAAAAAAAAAAAGAATCCCTGTCTCAAAAAACAAAACAAAAAGAATTTAGACTCTCAAACTTACCTCTAACTACTAATTTGACTTGAGGACATTGGATTAGCCAATTTTTGAGCCTTTTTGTGTGATGGTTTGTATATGCTTGGCCCATGGAGTGGCACTATTAGGAGGTGTAGCCTTGTTGGACTAGGTATGTCACTGTGGGCGTGAGCTTAAGACCCTCACCTTAGCTGCCTGGAAGTTAGTCTTCTACTAGCAGCCTTCAGATGAAGATATAGAACTCTCACTTTCTCCTGCATTATGCCTGCCTGGATGCTGCCCTGATCCCACATTGATAATAGACTGAACCTCTGAACCTGTAAGCCAGCCCTAATTAAATGTTGTCCTTATAAGAGTTGCTTTGGTCATGGTGTCTGTTCACAGTAGTAAAACCCTAACTAAGACAGTTGGGAAAATAAAATATTGAATCTGATCCTTCTAAAGTCCTTTCTAGACTTAAAACTTAATGATTTGTTGCCTTGATTCATAGTAACAATGAGTACTCAGATTAAACTGGATGATTTAACATTTCCTAGAAGCCTTGTGTAGGATATGCTAGATCTCTCCAGCAGCACGCACACATGCATGCACACATACACACCTCAGAGATAGTTACAATTCTGATAAATGAGGCAGAATATATTTATAAACTTACATTTAAGTAGACCTCTTTCTATATCCTGAAAAAGCTGAAGAATATCTGTGAGTTGTAGAGTGAGCTCTTCGAAATCAGTGAGATATCATGAAAACTCAGCTCAGAAGGCAGCAAGTGCAAATGCAGAGGATTCCATCAACCTGTCTCTGGGGGGTGGGGTTATTAACGAGGTACTGTTGAACACGAGGGTGGGGGTTGGGGGGGACACAGTCTCAGCTCTCAGAAAGCCTGAGGCTATTGGGAAATTGGTGGAGGAGGCTGTTAAAACAGAGGATTGACACGAACAGTAATAGAAGCAAAGAAACATGATTAAACCCAGGGAAGCTCCCTGAGGTAGTTAACAATGAAGTATGCAAGCTCTTAGGTGTACACACATGGTAGGTGAGAAAGAAAGCAGGCTAGAGTCCTCACAGGAGAAGGCAGAGAAAAGATAAGAGAATGCAGTGATTTCAGTAAGAGCAAGTAGCTATAAGTCAAGGGAGGGGAGGGAGCAGGAATGAGCATGCTAATTTAGACAAAGGTCAGATCATGAACAGTATTAACATTTTCTGGTTTTATTCATGATGATTGTGGATCTACTTTGAGCAAAGGAGAGGACTAAAGCAATGAGACAGTAAATGTGAGTTTCAGCCGGACTTCCCTGGCAACTCAGGTGGCAGACCAGAGGTAAAGATTAGATGTTGGAAAAAGCAGGTTAAAGACACCAATGCAGGAGTTGTAGAGATAGCTCAGCAGTTAAGAGCATTGGCTGCCGAAGACCCTGGGCTTGATTCCAGTACCGTCATGGTGTCTCCAATGGGATCTGATACCTCTTCTGGACTCCTCTAATACGTGTGTGTGTGTGTGTGTGTGTGTGTGTGTGTGTGTGTGTGTATCTTAAAAATAAATCAATAAAGACACCAAAGAAGTAATCCAGGTGAGAGCTAACAAGGACCTTCATTGGAGCAGGTATCTGAGTCTCAAAGGGCAGAAACTGGCATTCTTAGACACTGAAGATTGGCAAACAGTTTTCTGTAAAAACTGCGAAAAGCTATCTAAAAGGGCTGAACGTGTGCCCCAAAGCTCCTATCTAAACTGAAGGGCCAAGGTATCAGGCAAGAAGCAAATCATTTAATAGGATAGTAGTATTATTAAAGGTGGGGAATATAACTTTTCAAAGGGGCTGGAGGGGGTGAATGACATCTGTGTTCATCTGTCGCGGGAGGACACAGAAAGGCCACCAATGCTTTGATCTTAGATACCCCCACTTCTAAAGCACGAGAAACTTGTATCTTTATGTGTATGTCACCCAGTCTGTTGTATTCACTTACAGCAGCACACACACTATATGGAAGCACTAAGGAGCATTAAAACATGTGCTGGTCAGGTGGTGGCAGGAGCCCCTCCCTGCCTTTGGAGTCGCTACAGGATTCCCAGGTCAGAGAGGGCTCTGATGAACATGTGCTTAAGGCAACACTATTTCTTCCTGGGCCTTGTTCTTCATCACAATGATTCCACAAAGCCTTCTCTCCATGAGCCATCACAAGCCAGAGATGAGCTTCCGTGTAGGAGAGTGAACTGAGGCGTGTGTGCACACGCACACATATGTCTGCATACACTTGGGAGTCTTGAGGTCAACCGGGAGCCAGTCCTCAGGAGCCATCTACTTTGTGCTCTGAGACAGGGTCTCTCATGAACCAGCAATGCCGAAGGATCTGCCTGTCTCTGCCTTCTGATAACAACATTGCAAACATGCTCTAATAATGGGAATGCAAGCGTGCGCCACTGTGTTTTGCTTTTGCATGAATTCTAGGGATCACACTTGGGCTGCAAGCACTTTAACAGCTAAGCTACCTTCCCAGCCTCAGTGAGGGGTTTTCTATTCCAAATAAGGCCAGAGGAACACTGAGGCTTGCTTTAAAATTATTTTCCAGCTTCAGAGGCTGGGCAACCCCCAAGCCTTGGCATCGGAATTTCATGATTCAACATAATACACCAGATGAGATCTAACCGACCTGTCAAAGCCTATTTTGTTTCTGATCTGTTATTCTCAGCTCTAATCCTAATAGGAATTTGTGCCTGTTTCCAGTGAATGCCTGTGCATCCCCGGGATCCTGCCAAGCTTCTCTCCTTCCTACCCTTTGGCTTTTGTGCATCTGGTACTTGCCTGAAATGTCCTTTCCTCCTCTCTTCCCACTGATAACATCACCCGTATAACTTTCAGCTTAAAACTTTCTCTGGCTACTCGACTTAAAATAGGGCCTGAACTGGCAAGATAGCTCACTGGGGAAAGAGGTTGCTCACAAACCTGCTGGTGTTCTGAGTTCTATCTCCAGAACCCATGTAAAGGTAAAAGAAGAGAGGTGACTCCACAAAGTCATCATTGTGACCTTTACACATGGACCTGCACACAGACACACGCATGCACACACACATGCACACACATTCATGCACACTCACACATGCACACTCATGCACACACTCATGAGCATGCTGTTTATTTCTAGATTCCTGTGAGGATGGAATGAATTGATACGATAGAGCATTGCCAGGCACAAAACAAACACCATGTCACAATGTCCAATGCTTTATTTTTAAAAAGGAAAAACAAACAAGACAAAAAAAAAAAAAACCAAATAAACAAACAGAAACAGTTACGGAACTAGCACGGCCCTTACCTTTGAGCATGCTCTAGGCCCAGCATCCCCTCTAGATGCAGCATCTCGCTTTCCCACTCAGATCTGCTGAGTCTGAATGCTCACATCTGGAGACAAGCGAAGACAAGGAGAACACAGCAAGTGTGAGACCGGTTCCCCAAGAGAGCGGAAGTCATCTCCTCTGTCCTGTGTGTCCTTGGGAGTGCGTATCAGATATTCTTCTCTGCTGAAGTCCTAGGTGGTGAGATTCTCACCCCAATCCTGGAAGTGTCACAAGCTCCTCATTCACCCCAAGGAGGAAACAAACCCTCACCTGCTGCATTTTCTCTGAAAATATGAAAGAAGTATCAGTGTGGCCCGATGAAGTATAGTACGAAGGAAAAAAAGTCTAAATCCATGGAGATTTAGAAGCTCCTCCTCCTCCTCTCTCTATGGCTACTTACCACTATTTTAGTCTGTCTTTTGTGTGTTAGTTTGTTTTATCTTGTGCTAACCCTCCTGCCACTGCCTCCTAAGTGCTGGGATTGCAGGTATTCAACACTACCACAGGCATAATCTACAATTAAAGAGATTATGTGTGTGGTGTTTTGTCTGCACAATGTCTCTGTACCACAAGTATGCCTGGTGCCTTCAAACGGTAGAGGTGTTAGATCCTCTGGAACCACAGTTCCAGAAGGTTAAGAGCCACCATGTGGGTGCTGTGAACCAAATTCAAGGCTTCTGGACGTACAGCCAAAGCTCTTATCTGTTGAAATATGGATCTAGGCCCACAATTTATTGATGGGATTATTCAGATCATGGTGGTCCTTGAAGAAGATGCAGCTCCTGGCTTAGTATGGGAAGTGAAGACAGAGATTTCAGATCAATGGAAACAGTTACTATATCCATATATCTCTGGGGCATCATAGGGTCAATCTACTTGCTGTTTTTTGGAGTGTCTTAGATACAGTAAAGAGACATTGTGACCATGACAACTCTTATAAAGCATTTAACTGAGGGCTCACTAATATTTCAGAGGATTAGTCCATGGTCATCATGGCAAGCATGGGGCTAAGATCTTACATCTTGATCCTCGTGGAGAGAGAGAGAGAGAGAGAGAGAGAGAGAGAGAGAGAGAGAGAGAGAGAGACAGAGAAGAGACAGAGACAGAGACAGAGACAGAGACAGAGACACACAGAGAGAAAGAGAGAGAGACACAGAGAGAGTCAGTCCTAGTATGGGCTTTTGGAAACTACAAAGCCCACCCCCAGTGACACATTTCCTCCAGTAAAGCCTCCTAATCTGTCTCAAACAGTTCCACTAACTGAGTACCAAACATTCAAACATATGGACCTATAGAACATGTTCAAACCACCACCAGAAGGAATTGGAATGTTCATGATTCAATATCCTTTCAATACACAAGATTTGTTTCTCATCCCCATCCCAAGCTTCCTCATGACCAGACCAAGAACCAAAGTTTGGAGAGATAGACCACTTACTGGTAGAGGGCTGCATTTGTGGCTTAATGTTGGTTCTAAGGGGACTGTCTGACTTTTCTATCTTAGATCAGAGAAAATCTGATCCAACTGTCGCCATCTATATGCCAATAATGGAAACTATTAAGACAGAAGAGGCGGGAGGATGAGCAGGGGAGAATTACCAGGAGCAAAAATAACACACTTGGCCCAAGATTCTTGGTTATGTCATAAGGAGGTATCCATGGAAGCCATGCCTTCAAAGTATATATTTGGGGCTATAACAAGGAAAAGTGAGGAGTAGGAGGAGGAGGAGGAAGAGGAAGAAGAGGGGGAAGAAAAGGAGAAGAAAGAGGATGAGGAGAAGATGAAAAGGGAAAAGAAGAGGAGGAGGAAAATGAGAAGATAAAGACAAAGATAAAGTTAAAGACAAAGATGAAGACATAGGAGGGGGATGAGGATGAGAATGAGGAGGAAAAGGAGGAGGAGGAAGAGGACAAGGAGGAGGAAGAGGAAAGAAGGAGGAAGAGGAAGAGGAGGAGGAGGAGGAAGAGGAAGAGAAACTCTTATTAAGCAGGAAGTGAATAAGAACAAAAGAACCAAACACAGTAAAGAAAATCTGAGAGATCTTTGAACCCTTTAATCCTCTAGGGAAGAAGAGCTGTGAGTCCAGACTCTTCTTGGTTTTTCATTTACAGCAATGAAACTTGGTGAAAGTTCACCCAGAATTACAGGGTTGTGGTTTTTAATTTATCAATGGAACATCAATTTGTCACTGAAAAAAATGGGAACAAGATAAAGCTTATGTAAATGGAATATAATATTTCTTAATAGTTTGATTTTTACAGCACCAAATGGAGGTTATTATCCACCTTGGGGTATAATTTAAATAATGGCTGTGGATCCCCAGAATGAACTCAATTTATTGAGGGTTCTTCAGGTGACTAGTAAAACTAATGAATTTTCTGCCTTTAGCAAATGAAATTTTTGCATAACAGAAAGATACTATTATATGGGTAACTGATTGTCCTAAAGTATTCCTTGCTTTGCTTTTGTTTGTTTGAGACAGGATCTCGTGTAGCCCAGGCTGGCCTCAAAATCACTATGTAGCTGAGGATAGCTTTGGACTTCTGATCCTCTTGCACCTACCTCCAGAGTGTAGACATTTCTTTATTCCCAAATTCCACCAGCCTTTCTGGGTTTTTTGTTTGTTTGTTTGTTGTTTGTTTTGTTTTTTGTTTTGTTTTTCTAGTGTTAGAGACTAAACCTGGGACATGCTAGCTTATGCTAGGCTAGTGCTCTACCACTGTCCTATAGAACCAGTTCTTAATTTCCCCTGACTATTATTAGTATTCAATAAATAGATTGGAATTTTACTAACTCCAAAAGGGAGGCAGCACACGCCATCTCGCTACTTAAAGGATCTCGTTGTTTAATGTCAGCATCCTTTCTAGGGCACTGTGATCTTAAGGCTCCATGCTCATCCGTGCTTACATCAGATTATTTTTTATTCAGCTAACCTTAATCACTGAAGGCTTCATATTTTTTTCCGACCTTAAACCCTCCCTGAGGAGGGCTGGAGAGAGATGGCTTGGGTTGAAGAGCAGTTTGTGCTCTTGCAGAGGACCCAGATTTGGTCCTCAGCACCTGTGTGGCCACTCACAGCCACCTGCAATTCCAGTTCCATGGATCCAACACCCTCTTCTGACCTCCATGAACTCCTGCACACACTCATGCAATAAAACAACATAGAAATACATAAACAAACACATCACTTACAGATAACTTAAAAATTTAAACTTACTTCTACCAAGCAACCTAATATTTAAGAAAATGTCTTTCAGCTTATGTGGTGATAGCAATCTATTTGTATTATTTGCATAGAGAGAAAGTGACCTGGCTTTTAAAAAGGTAGAGGGGAGACTTTAGATTTTTTTTTTTTTACTCACTCACCACTCCCTGTCACCGCCTCCCACAATCCTTCCCCCTTTCTTTCTTCTCTTTCTCCTCTGAGCATGTGGGGGCTCCCCTGGGTATCCCCTTATTCTTCCCTTAAGGACGGTGGACTGTATCAGGATATGAGCAACATTGAGACTGAAGTGCTGAGCATCTCTAAATTCTCTAAAGAATGGGCTTTTGTTGACATTTTATATTTTCAAAGCTGTTTCAGATTCCTTCTCCAGTCACTGGCATTTGCCTTGTGACGCTGGAACCATGAGTCTTACATTACAGTATCATGAATCACGGCTGCTGCCCAGCAGGAAGCAACAACAGAAATGCAAAGAAACTGTGATTTTTTTTCCTGCTGTGAACTGGAGAGTGCACATTTTTTTTTTTATTTAGGCATTTTCCTTCTGTATCAAAGATAAAAACTGCAACTGCAATATAAAGTCTTATTATATAAAACACAGTCTATGGAGCATATAATTGTATACATATGGGCAATATGTCTCCATGTGCATACGTGAATGTCTACACATTTCTATAAAAATCTACCAGAGATATATGTTTCTTTCAATTATGGTTTTAAGATTCTATATCTTGGTTTTAAGTCTTCTCATCACAAAGAAATGATAAAAAATACCAGGTAAGAGTGTTAACTGGCTTTATTAGGCCAGTCCACATGTATACATATGTTAATACATCACATTGTACCCCATAAGTACATATAATTATTTCCCACACTTAGACACACACATAATTAAGAAGTAATAAAAAATAACCAGGCAGTGGTAGTAGATGCCTTTAATCCCAACACTCAGAAGGCAGAGATAGGCAGATCTCTGAGTTCAAGGTCATCCTGGTCTACAGAGTAGTTCCAGGACCACTGGGCCTGCACAGAAAAACCTTGTTTAGATGATGATGATGATGATGATGATGATGATGATGATGATGATGATAACAATACACAATTAAAGATCAGTATAAAATAATCATACAGTATATAAATTTGATATGTGGTTCTTTGAATGTCTATTTTTTCTGCATCTAGAATGACTTTTCTTACTAAGATCAAATTTTCTTTTAACTTTAATACATAATAAACTTACCATATATATATTTACTTTATATGCTGCTAAGCAAAGCTTCTGAGAGAGAGAGAGAGAGGGAGAGAGAGAGAGAGAGAGAGAGAGAGAGAGAGAGAGAGAGAGAGAATAAAGGAACTGGTTCTTTAAAAATCTGCAACTGTAACATCAACCCTTAAAAGTGAGACTCCTCTTGGGCCTGGAGAGACAGCTCAGCAGCTAAGAGCACTTAGTGCTCTTGCAGAGGACCCTAGTTCAGATGCCCGCATTGGGGTGGTTCTCAACTGTTTGTGATTCCAGTTCCAGAGGATTCCACGCCTCTTCTGACACTCAGGCAAATATGCATTGGCATGCTCAGGAACACACATGCCACGTACATGTGCATGCACGTGTGTACACACACACACACACACACACACACACACACCATACATAAATACACATTTTTAAAGAAAAGCCCTTCTTAGAAACAAATCTCAGTGAGCCACTGTGTTCCAGATCCTTCTGAATCGGGCTTGTTAGTGCAGTGAAGTGTGACTAGCATGGTCATTTCAGTCCTTCCTGCTATGTACAATGAACTAGAAATTCGTTCGTGCTTTGTTTAATTCAAATTTTATAATTAAGAAAATTCTATTAGGCTTTTCACTATTGTCTAATTCTGGTCCCATCTGCAGACACCCTCCATCCCTGAAGAGCTGCCGCATCCTAACTCAGATCCTATGTCAAACATAAGAAGGGACCTGCCAGTCCTCTTCCTGTCTTACTTCAAAAGCAAGTCTCAGAGCAGCCTCATGGGTGGACAATCTACTGGATTTAGTCTATACTTAAGTCATGAAATCAGTTAATAGCCTACCACAGTTTTATCTGAGTTTACATGACTTCCCAGTGTCACCCAGCTCAGTGAACAGAAGGCTGTGGTCAGAAGAACACTGCTCCATTCCCAGGTCAGTAATTCTGTGTGTGTGTGTGTGTGTGTGTGTGTGTGTGTGTGTGTGTGTGTGTAAGACAAGCACAGATAATGGAATGGTGTTCTTCCCTAAATGGAAAACAGGGGCCAGAGCTCTCGAATACCACTCAGCACTCTGGGATACATGCTCTCTCTCCCTGTGTATCTGGAGTGAACAAGAAACTGTAGATCATACACCAAAGCTATTTTTCGAATAAGGGTTAAGACCAACACAAGCAGCCTAGAGACTTGTGAGCTAAAAATAGAAGGCGCGTCTGCTTATCTCAGAAATACTTCCTATGCATTTGCTTAACTTGAGAAGTCAAGCTGAATTTGATTAAGCACATGTCTACATATTGCACAGGCTCACCCTTACTACAGAAGAGCATAGAAACTGAAAAAAAAAATGTCACATACTTCATGGTGTGAATCAACTTCTTTCCAAATGACACTTCCTTTGAAATGTCATAAATCTGGAATTTGCTTTTTTGAATAATGCTTCTTTTTAATTTTCAATTTTGATTGTGATGTAATGAATCAAATCTACATTTCAAAGCTCATAAAACTGAGTTTGCTACCAGAACTAAGCATGACATCTCCTTTTATGGACCCAAATAAAAAACAGTATGCTGGATTATTAAATAGGCTTTTGTTCTTTTCCTCAAATATTTGCATGAATTATTCAGCTTTTGTGTGGCTGGAGCTTTGAAATATTCAAATTCCTTGAACTACTTCATTATTTAAGATTTCTATTTTTTCCTGTGGAATTGTAGACTCAGTTCAGTCTTCACTCCCCCAGTAAGTGCCTATACTGAGCTGAGTCACCATGATAGAGGAGACACAGAAATGAGCAGAGCTTTTGTCAGAGGTTTGCACCCAGCAGGGATATGAAGCCATGGAACCACAAGGTGCTTCTAAACCACAAGTTAGAGCTGCCAGAGAAAAAGAAAAATTCTGCCAGGGTGCCCAAAAGGACCTTGAGACATGAAATCACACTGCCCAGGCTGGCCTTGAACTCACTATGTAGCCAAGGACGATAGCACTGGGAATCCAAGCTAGGCAAGCACTCTGCAAACTCAGCTATCTCCAGTCCCTGTTGAGAGGAGCTGGCATCTCAGAGGAGCCCCGAAAGACCAACTGGGGTATCACAAGTAGGAGGAGGTGCTAAAATCTCAATTTCTTAAGCCAGCAGTGGTAGTGCATGCCTTTAATCCCAGCACTCTGGAGGCAGAGGCCAGGAGATCTCTGAGTCTGAGGCCAACCTGATCTACAGAGCAAGTTCCAGGATACCCAGGACTTTACAAAGATCTGTTTCAGAAAAAACAAACAAACAAACAAACAAACAAAAAAAACAAAATAAACAAATAAAAACCCCTCAACTTCTTTATTCATACTCACTTAATTCTCTAATGTTCCTGTCTGCATCTCTGAAATCCCATTAGAAGACCCTGTCCAGCTCGGACAATAGGTCCCCTGGTCTTCACTTTGATTCTGCCTCCCCACCTGACAAACACATGAGGACAATTCCAGGAGCCTGCCCCTCACTGCAAGGGGAGTAGGAATCCCCCAGGATGTTGCAAGCAGTCCTCAGAAGCAGCCTCCCTCAGAGCCTCGACCCCACATCCATCCCTTTTACTTATGTCCTATTTGATGAAAGATGCTCTCTGAAGATAAAAAGGCAGAGATGAGGAGATGACTCAGCAGTAAGGTGCCTGCTGCTCTTGCAGAGGACCAGATTGGCTCCCAGTATCCACATCTCAGTTCCTGGTACCCGCATCAGGAGGCTCCACCATTCTCTCTCTCTCTCTCTCTCTCTCTCTCTCTCTCTCTCTCTCTCTCTCTCTCTTTGTGTGTGTGTGTGTGTGTGTGTGTGTGTGTGTGTGTGTAAAGAGTGCGATGACAAAAGAAAACAGAAAAAGAGGATCAATAGGCTGGGACATCACCTAGCCCTGGGAAAGCAGGAGGTCCTGAGGAAGTTTATGGTTTTGAGCTCTCGAAACTGTGAGAAAGAGGACATCTGTGATAGAATTGAAAAGGTTCAAAGGGGAAAGAATCTGGTAGCACAGAATGAGTGGAATGTACCACAAGCAGATCTGTTGCTTTTCAACACCGCAGGGAAAACATCCCAAGGATGGGGATTTGCCTTCGAGATTACTGAAGATATGAAAATACTTAATTCAGTGAAAGAGAGGGTCAAGCCCTACAGCAAGGGATTTGGCATGCAAAAGGAAGAAGAACCAAAAAACAAAAGCCAGACAAGGTCATGAACCAGGGTAGTGGAACATTGTGTCAGCCAAAGGACAATGGTAAAGCAGGAGCAGTCTACACCACTGGGTGCTGTTGCAGCAGAAAGGGGGAAATGGGGACCCAAGCTGCATGTGACAGCTGAGCAACTGAAGTGATGATGTCAGAGAGAGTGGTGACCAGGGAAGGGCTGGATGACAAAGAGTGCAGAAGTAAATGCTAGTGGCCTGCCAGCCAACATATATTTCCAGGACCACTTTGATCCAAAACAACAGCGACAACAGATGAAGTACAAACTGGGAAGCAAAGTCAGGCTTGTTCACACTCCAAAATATCTCAGAAGCAGCCCAGAACAGAACAGAAACAATATGGTAAGTAGGCTGAAGATATAGACCTGCTGGATCCTGCCAGAAGTAAACAGACTCTGGAGCTCTGGCTTACTAAGGTGGCAGGCTTTAATCCCAGCACTAGGAGGGCATAGGTAGGAGGAGCTCCTTGAGTTTGAGGCAAGCCTGCTGCACATAGGGAATTTTAGGACAGCCAGGACTATATAGAGAGGCCCAGTCTCAAAAAACCAACAGTCAAAAAAGAGCCAAAATAAATGCAACAAAATGGACAGTTCATACCAGGCTAAAAGGTAATGAATGCTAGAATGTTTGAAATGCTCTCCTTTAAAATGAATCTCGTTAAGAGTTTCAAAGAGGGGGCTAGAAAGATGGCCCCAGGGAGGAGCACTTGCTGTTTTTGCAGAAGATCTAGGTTCAATTCCCAGAGCCTACATGGCAGCTCACAATGTTCTGCAACTCCAGTTCTGGGGAATCTGAAGCCCTCTTCTGACTTCCAATGCTCTTATACACATATATACATTCACACACACACACATACACAAAACAAATAAATAAATATTTCTTTAAAAATACTTTCAAAGTTAAGCCGAAGAATAACAGCCACAAAACATGAAGGGCAATACATGATACATGACTATAATCTTAGCACTCAGAAGGTAAAGGCAGGAGACTAGCAAGTTCATGACCTGCTGGGCTATATAGCATGGAGATGTCAAAGGAGATGTTCACTTCGAAGGGGTAAGCCGGGGATACCATTGCTGGACAATTTTTGGTGCAGTGAAGTATTCCCTGTCTGTCTGGTAGACTCTATGCAGTTCTTTCTTGCAGTCTGTGTAATCAAAGAACAAATAAAATGATCCTTTACCATTAGTTAAAGCCCTGGAGAGACAAGCCACAGGCCACAGGCCACAGAGAAGCTATGGAGACAGACCCAGATACCATGAATGAACTTACATTATATATATATATATAATGTGTTAAGGAAAAACATTTAAAACTAATTTTAAAAGTTAATTGAAGTCCAAAAGCTCAGAAACAAAACAGTTAGTAACAACTATTTAAAAGAGTCTATTGAAAATCCAGGAACTTAAAAACACAGTCATTGACATTTTGGAAGGAAAAAAAAAAAAAAAGACAAAGAGGGGACAACCAGAGGAACAAAGGCTAGAGGATGCACACACTTGCATGTGTGCTCACACAGACATGTACACACAAATATAGATAAATATGAAAGATGAAGAGGAAAGAGGGGAGAACAAAGAAGAGGAAATAAAATGCACAATAGCAATAAGTCAAGGAAAAAAATCTGATAATAGTTCCTGCCAATAGACATTGGGCCCTAGTGAATTTTATTAAAGTTTCAATTAAGAGACAATAGCAATCACATAGAAACTTTTTGTAAAACTGAGAAGAAAGGAAGCATCATACAACTCATTAGGATTCTAACACAACTCTGATACCTAAAGCAAATGACAGTGAAAAATGAAATTATGGAGCACACTCGAGGACAGAACTGAAACATGACTTATCCCAGATGGTGGGGGTGTATGCCATTAATCCCTGCACTTAAGAGGCAGAGACAAGCAAATATCTGTGAGTGTGAGGTCAGCCTGGGCTACAGAGTGAGATTCTGTCTCAAAATTTGAAGTGCTTTGATATTTAAAAAGATCTGTAAATATTGAATACATATAGAAAAACAAACCCAACCCTCAATAAAATAAAAAAGGCATTCTAGTAAATTGTGCACGTGTCTCATTCATCCTTCTCCTCCTCATATCTATTCTTCAAAGATTACAATAGACATTCTCCTAGAAGCTATTTGCATACCCATAGGAGAATCTCAAGTACAAAGGCTTAGGCTTACCCAGAAGCATGTATAAATAGCAAAGATTTGTACAAATCCCCACTGTTCTCAGTAGTCCACAAGACCCTCTGGCTTTCCACATCATTGCCAGCATCTTTTAGACTTTTTTTCTATCAAAGGAACAAAAATAAATGTAGGCATGGATACTTCGGATATTTACTGAGACCCTACAATGTGTCAAACACAAGAGAAGTCAGAAGCGATAGCAAAAGGGTGATGAGCCATAGTACAATATTAATGCAAAATAGAGAAAGCAAAGTAAGCAAGGAAATGCCATTTTCACACACTGAACTGGCAATAAATAAGAAAGATTGTTATCAAGTGTTGACAAGGTTTGGGACAATAGGTGACAGCTTTGGCTTTTACTAGAAGTGACTTAAGAAGGAGGAGTTGCTTGTTAGTTTG
This sequence comes from Arvicanthis niloticus, assembly GCF_011762505.2. NCBI lineage: Eukaryota > Metazoa > Chordata > Mammalia > Rodentia > Muridae > Arvicanthis > Arvicanthis niloticus. The sequence goes on along the minus strand of NC_047668.1, from coordinate 66,207,750 downwards.
TTGTTTGTGTGTGCCTTTGTGCTAATTTTTGTAGTGGTAGGGATGGAGCCCAAGGCTTCATGCATGCTAGGCAAGCATTCTACCACTGAGCTGAATTCCTAGACCTGACTGGAGGATTTCATTCAAACTGGTATGGTTTGACCAATGTTTAAAGATGATCTCTTCTAGATGCTGTGCTGAGAACAGACTGTAAAGAAGTAGTGAGACCATGTAGGAGTCTACTGCAGTGATTATACAAAATACAATGGTGTCTTGTGCCACCATAGAAACATTTCATTTAAATTTTTTATATTACCCAAAATTGCTGGTGAGTCAGGCTAGTGACTTTAAGGCTACAAAAAACCTGAAACAATACTCAAAATGTAAGATTTGTTTAAAAAAAAAAAAAAAAGTCTAGTAAACTCTACTGCCATTAAAACGTTGGATCTAGTCAACAGAAGAAACTGTCAGATTCCATTTCAAGAGATAGAATGGGCCAAAGCATTGTGGTATAAATAGCAAAGGACTTGCTCTTAATAAAATGGCAAGCTGAGCAGAGAATTCAGCAAAGAACACAAATAAGCAATTCACAAAGGAGAAAATATCATGACAAGCCAGCATCGGAACAACTGGTCAACCTTGCCAGGCAATGTCAGGGGAAATGTGAAATAATCAAGGAGATACCATTTTTCATATACTGGATTGACAGTAAATAAGAAAGATTGATATCAAGTGTTAACAAGGGCTTGGGACAACAAGTGCTACCAGGAATATAAAGTGGCTGAACTTCTTGAAAAGTATATTGAACAGAACTTCCTTCCCTCTTTACAGGTACCCATCTTTCGACTTAGCAACCCTGCACCTTTGTATCCACATTAGAGAGATAGTCACTTAAATAGCAAAAGGGAAGTAGATAAAAGGTTATTTATTCTAGTACCATCTGCAGTCATAGAAATATCAAAACAACCAAAAGAGGGACAGATACATAATCAATGGTGCATCTAACTTATGTAAAAATATACAGTAGTTTAAAAGAATTAGAATATAATAACAGAAAAATCTCCAAGACATGTGGGTACATTTCCCCCCTTTTTAAAAAGTCAAGAACTAGAGATCTAGTTCAGTTGATAGAGTGCTCTCCTAGCCTACAGAAAACACTAGCTCCCCACCCCACCTACACACACACACACACACACACACACTCACACACACACAACCCTATACCTACTCCTCTCTACACTGAATAAAAGTGGGCATGGTGGACACATTAGTAACTCCAACACTTGAGAGTTGAATGGAGGATCAGAAATTCCAGGTCATTAGCTACATAGTGGGCTTGAGGCCAGCCTGGGATACATGAGCTCTCCCTCCCAAAGCAAACTGAAAAACAATCTACACTATGATACAACTTGGTTCAAAGCAAAACAAAGCAAACATTCTCATACACACATGTAAATGCATGCAGCTAGATAAATATTTGGTAACTAATGCAGATACACAGGTATATGAGAAGAAGAAAAAGACATCCTGGAGTGGTTGCTGGTGAGGAAGATGCTGGTTGGAAGTAGGCAGAGAGATGGAGAGAAAAGCAGTTTCATTTTCAAGATCCCTTAGTCCTCAGTGCAGAGCCCTCATGAGCAGTGAGAGAAAGACCTGGGGCTTGCAAAGTTCCTGGTCTGTGTGAGACATCTGCACCCCCGTTTTGCATTCCAGACAAGCTGCATTCCCAAGAAGCCCGTGACTCAGCCGAGCATGCCCTAGGCCAGGCCAGGGTGCAGCACAGGCCAGTGCTCTACTTTGGGTTCAAAACTTACTCAGACTGACTGGGAACCAACTGGTTTCAGTTCCTTCTTCACTTCCAGTTCGGTTGTGGGGGCAGTTACATCCCAATGGAGCAGAAAGGAGAGTGCATATAGTTTGTATATAGTTTGCCTCCTCCCATCTGTGTAGGTGACTTTGGTAACCAGCCAAGCCAGTTTCAGCAGCTGGTAAGTGGAGATGTCAAAGGAGATGTTCACTTCGAAGGGGTAAGCCGGGGATACCATTGCTGGACAATTTTTGGTGCAGTGAAGTATTCCCTGTCTGTCTGGTAGACTCTATGCAGTTCTTTCTTGCAGTCTGTGTAATCAAAGAACAAATAAAATGATCCTTTACCATTAGTTAAAGCCCTGGAGAGACAAGCCACAGGCCACAGAGAAGCTATGGAGACAGACCCAGATACCATGAATAAACTTACAGCTCAATGGCATCCTAATAGGACAAACCAACATGTGTACAACAGCTGTATCATTATAAGCTTGGAGATGGCTAACCACACCACAGAACTTCCAAAACAACACATCCCTCCATCCGTTCACCTTTCCTGCACCAACACAATCTAAAACAGTCCTGCAACAGTTTGGAGCTGGAGGGAAATTCTGGCAAAATAAAAACAAAAACATACAGCTGTTTTAGTGATCTTTCTCAGAAGTTGACAAGGAACAAAGGCTGTTTTAAGTTATATTTCATTTTCTTTTATTCTTGCCTGACTTGGCAGCCCTTCAAAACTTCAGCTGGTTCCAAACACAGCTCAATAAAGATCGCTCCAGAGAAGTTTCATATTCCTAAGATTCCTTAAATTTCTCTCTCTCTAACTTAGGAAATGAGGTTGAAAGAGGAGGAAAAAAACCAGCCCAGATTGTACCATTCTCTCTACGAGGTTCTCAATAAGCAGGCTGTGCCTCCTTTTCCAGTGAGAACAGAGAGCCAAGGTCCGGATGGGGAGGTGGGCAGCCAGTCCTAACAGACAGTAATAGGACTGTTTGTATTCTCAAGAAGCCCCAGCAGGTCCAAACGTTCCCTGAAAACTTTACAGGGGAGAAGGAGAAAGGAGAGAGAAATATTTGCATCTAAACAGTCAGCAACTGTGGGCTGCATCCATTTGCCAAGTATTTATCTCACACCTGTACTATGCCATGCGCTGTTGTAGATGCTGAAGACAGAGATGCAGAGACAACGTGTGTGTGTGTGTGTGTGTGTGTGTGTGTGTGTGTGTGTGTGACCCACGGCAAGCATCTGGACCAAAGACCTAACTTAGAACAAAACTTGAGGAAGCCCTAGCCCCAGGCTGCTTGCTCCCAGCTAGGTTTGCATTTTTCTTCTCCCTCTTTAGGCTCCCAGGCTCTTCCTTCTGGCCTTCCCTCTTCTGCTTCCTTGGTTTATCAAAGCTTCACCTTCCCCTGTGTAGTCACATGGCCCTTTGTAACCATCAAAGGATAAGAGGCAGGTTTAGACCCTGGAGAGCTCTGGTTGGTTGGTATTGTTGCTCTCCTCATGGTGGGGGGAAGTAGGGTAAGGGGATAAAATCTGAAATGTAAATATAATACCCAATAAAGAAAAAGAAAGAAAAAAGAAGCAGGGCGGGGAAAGCTGGTGGAAATGAGACCATGGCTCATCAGAGGATAGCCTCCTCTTACACCGCTCTCTCCTCAGAAGAACCTAGGAGCCTTTGTCTCTCCCCTTTCATGGTGACAGAGTCCTTGCTCTGCTTCTGAAGGTCCAACCTCTACTCTTAACTTCCCTCTGCTCACTGAGGCTCTCACTGGCAAGCATTCCTCTTTCCTTATACAGCATTTGCTGTTGGACTTTTATTATTGCTGTGTGTGCGTGTGTGTGCATGTGTGTGCATGTGTGTGGAGGCCAAAGGTCAAAGTTAGGGATCGTCCGCTACCATTCTCCATATTATTTTTTGAAAAAGAGTTTCTCATTAAACCTGGCTCTGTCTAAGGCTAAAACTTGGCCAGCTAGAGAGATCCTGGGATCCACCTGTCTGCAGCCCTCGGAACTGGGGTCACAGGTATGTTCCGTGGCACCCAGTTTTTACTGTGGATCCTAAGAACCTGCACTCAGATCCTCATGCTTGTGCTGCAGCAAGCACCTTACCTGCTGTGCCATGTCCTCAGCCCTGATTCGTTTTTTTTTTTTTAACTACATTCCAAATTACATCTTATCCTAGCCACCACAGTCACTGTTCTGTTCCCACAGGCAATCCTATCCATCCTGTCCACACTTCACAGGCAAAAGTGAAGCCCTCAGAGATGATCTGCTCCATCTCCAATCACCCCATCTCGAATTGTGCCCTTACTGCTTCAGCCTTCCCAGTTCTAGAATTATAGGCATGTGGAACTATGGGTAATTATCCGCCGCCGGTGGCGGTGAAATGAGCCAATTCAAACCAGATTAGAATATATAGACGCAGGTTCATTGAGAAGCAGCTCTCAGGCAGGTTCGCTGGTCTCAAAGAACAAGGCCAGGGCAGTCGTCATGGGGAGAAGACAGAGGGGATGGGGAAGAGAAAGACCATGTACACACGCACTCGGGGGGGGGGGGGGGGGAGGGGAAGGAAAATGGTGGGAGGAGAGGGTGGGAAGAGGGAAAGGGAGAGCAAGATATCTGGATTATACAGGGTAGAGCAGCTTCTAGGGAAGAGAAGACTCGGCTCCTTGGCTGGAAAGTTCAAGGCAGAGGGTAGGGAATTCCAGTCATGTAACAGGTAGGGACTGAGGGACACTGGGAAAACCTGCTTTGGTATGTTAAATGTGCACCTCGGCTGCTTGTCTTGGGTCTGAATACCAACAATGGGTACATCTTTTCTTTCTCTTTTCTCCTCTTCTTCCTCCTCTCCTTCCTCCTCCTCCTCCTCCTTTTTAACACTGAGTCTCACTGTGTAATTCTGGCTGGCTGGCTGGCCTGGAACTCCCTATATAGACCAAGTTGGCTCAGAACTCACAGAAATTCACCTGCCTCTGCCTCCCAAGTACTAGGATTAAGGGTGTGTACCACAATGCCTAGCACTTAATTGTTTATTTATTAATTTTATGGGTATTTTATTTGTCTACATGCATCTGTGTGCAGTGTATGTGCATCTGGTGCCCGTGAGGCCAGAAGAGGACATCAGAGCCCCTGGAACTGGAGTTAGAGATAGTTGGGAGCTGCCCAGTGGAGGCTGGGAATCAAACCCAGGTCCACTGGAAGAGGAACCAGTGCTATTAACCACTGAGCCATCTCTCCAGCCAATCATAATTTTTATTCCTACATTTGCCTTGCATTTTTGATTATTCCTTTTCTGCACCCCGGCTCTTGTTTATTTTCTGGAATCTCTCAAGATAATAGAAGCCATAGTGTTCTTGACAGACTCCTACAATTTCTTTCCTATCAGCCTTGTGGGACCTGGACACTGTCCCTCAGTGGATCCTGACCATAGCACAACAGTGCTCCAGGACACACTTCCTGAGTGCCCCGCTTCACCTGGGGTCTCACTGCCTGGTGTACCACAAATTAAACTCAACCCCCCCAAACTTCCTGTTTCTTTTATCTCAGTAAGTGGTACTAGCATTCACCGAAATCACCCATGTCAGAGACTAGCTTCATATGTGACTGTTTTCTTCATTTATAAGCAACATATAAATCCCCAGTGATCTGGCTCATTACCACTCATTGTTATCCAGATGTTTCCTGCTTTGATGAAGCAGCACAGGTGCCATGAAAGCTGGCTAGTCTCCCTATGTGTAAGCACTCTATTTAAGGGAGGGTACAGCAACTCTGGTTCCAAATTAGCTCATCCTGAGGTCAAGTGATCAGGATTTTCTGTTCCCTACTCTAATGAGTCATTGGGTATTGGCATCCCTGGGAAAGTGAGCACAATTTTTAGCCACTGGTGGCTAATATCTGAGCATATCTGCTTATAGCACTTCTAGCAGCCAAGGGAATGAGTTATTTATGATGGAAGTTTCATGTGGTACCCTGTCTTTTACCTCAGAGGCAGGTGTCTTGGACTTGAGGTACACAGCATTTTGTTTGACTTTCACACAAAACCCTCCAATGTAGGTTTTTTTTCTAGTACAGTGATAAACAGTGTATTTCAGAGTCCATCCACCAAACCTTTGTATAGACCCAGGCTGGGACAAGGGATGCTTTTCAAACTTAGACATTTCTCAGTATCAATTCTACAAATCTACAAGATCAGGTCAGCCTTGTTCCTTTCCATTTCCCACCTGGGCATCTCTCTTCACTATTACCTGTATTGGTCAGACTTGTCGTCACTGTGACAAACTCTACAAAGAAACAGTCTAAAGGAGGAGAGTTTATTTTGGTATGGTTTTGAAGGTTTCAATCTATGCTCAGTTCTGACACTGAACATCACAGCAAGCATGTGTGTTATAGTAAAGCTGTTCACTTCTTGGTGCTCAAGGAAGCAGAGTCAGATAAAACACATACCCCTTCAACATATACCTTAGTCCATACTTTAGCTGGATCCTATGTCTGCAGCTTCCACTATTCCCCAGTAACACTATCAAATTATTAATCCAACAAGGGATAATGTATTGATTAAACCAGAGCCCTTATGATCCAATAATCTCTCAGCGGTTTGATTTACTAGGTGCGGACCAAACCTTCAACACACGAGTCCTTTGCAGGACACTTCACATCCCAAATAAAGCATGACAGTGGTGGTTTGAATATGCTTGGCCCATGGGACATGGTGCTATTAAGAGGTGTGGCCTTGTTGGAGGAAGTGTGTCACTGTGTAGGTGGGTTTTGAGGTCTTCTAGTGCTTAAGCTCTGCCCAGTGCAAAAGAGAGTCTCCTCCTGGCTGCCTTTGGATCAAGATGCAGAACTCTTGCCTCCTTTATCATCAGGTCTTTCCAGAACACTGCCATGTTTCTCGATATAATGATAATGGATTGAACCTCTGAAACTGTAAGCCAGCCCCAGTTAAATGTTATCTTTATAAGAGTTGCCTTGGTCATGGTATCTCTTCACAACAACGAAACCCTACCTAAATCAATAGTCTTCTGTAGTGCTTTCTGTCCACCATGTGTGAAGGGAGCTTTCCAAACCACAAAGATACTCATTTCACTCATGAGTCATTTAAAACTCACCTTGGTTTTCTATCATCCTCAAGGACTGGAGCCCATTCTTCTTAACCTGTCTAAATATGCAAGTGGGATGTGATTTGGACTTGCCTATCTAGTCTGATTCTCTTTTCTTCTCTCCTGCACCTTTTTACCTGATGCATTAGCAAGACAGAATTATTGAAGTCTTCATTACCAACCAACCAGCTACTTGACTTTGAATTTTAAATATTTTCTCAGATCAGAATGTATTGAGCTTGTTTATCTCAGTAACTTGATTATGAGCATTTTGGAAGCAAGCCTCTTCCATATCCTTAAAACAAGCATTTAATACATATTAAATAAATGCACAAGTATTTCTAGAAAGAATTAATGCCCCCTGGGATGTACATAAGTGGTGTCCACCAAATGGGAAATTTTTCAATGTTATTATTAAAGTGAAACCAAAATAAGGTAATCTTTTAAAACCTGGAAATCAGCAGAGTTGCTAGTACTTGAGGCAGAGAGTGTCTGGTACAAGGCAAATAGTAAACTGCAAATCCCAGAGAGGGATCTTGGCAACATGGGATTAAAAGTTCAAGATGCTTGAGCTGGTTCTGGAGCAATGGCTCATCAGCTAAAATAATGTTCTGCTCTTGCAAGAAGACCTGAGTTGGGCTCCTAGCACCTATGTGAGCAGGCAGTTGGGAACTGCCTGCTACTCCAGTTACAGGAGTGTCTCTTCTGGCATCTGTGGATAAACACACACACATCACACACACACACTTTTTTTAAAAAGTTTTCTGAGGTGGGGGCTTCTTTGGTGTCCTGGAACTTATCTGTAGACCAAGCTGGCCTCAAACTCACAGTGATCCACCTGCCTCTGACTCCTGAATGCTGGGATTAAAGGTGTGCACCACCACTAGCTGGCGACACACACACACACACACTTTTTAAAATATTTTATTTTATTACTGTCTCTCATGTGTGATGGAATTTTGGGTGCATGTGTATCTGAGAACCATATTGTATGCTTGATGTTCAAAAAGGCCAGAAGAGGGTGCCAGATGCTCTGGAACTGCAGTTACAGATGGTAGTAAGCTGCTGTATGGGTGCTGGCAATCAAATTCAGGACCTCTGGAAGAGCATCCAGTGCTCTTAACTGCTGAGGCTCCTCTCCAGCTCCACAAATACAAATATCAGCAGCAGAAGCAGAAGCAGCAGCAGCAGCCATGTTCATGAATAATTGTGCATTTAGAAATATTCTTATTCATAGTTTATTTTTACTGATTCTGATTCTTGAAATTGTTCTTCTTGAAGTACATTTAATGTAAGAAAAAGGCTAGTCATGTTCTATTTATCAAAAAGTTGATATATTAAAGTTACATATGACTATGAGACAGGAAAGTAGACATGAACCTGCCCAGAGAACATGGAATTAACAACAGTGGGAAGCTTGATGTGGGGTAGAAAGAGATGGGGAGAACATACTCAGTATACACATGTGCATGGACATTTTAATAAAATTAACAGAAGTGCATTGCTTTTGATAATGCATATTCCATGATGGGTAAGGAAGGCATTTTTGTCAGAACAACCTAAGACAGGCTCAGTCTTGTTAATGAAATAAAAAAGGTGGAGAAGCAGAGAGCCTTTGGGGCTGCTTGGCAAGAATCTGACATTGGCCAAGGACAAGGAAATAGGCTGCAGGCAGGAATCTGACATTAGGCTAGAACAAAGGAGTAATTTCAGGCAGGAACCTAAATATTAGGCTAGAACAAAGAAGTAATTTCAGACAGGACTCTAAATATTAGGATAGAACAAGGAAGTAGGCTTCAGACATGAAAATAACCTTGGGCTAGGACAGGGAAGTAGGTTCAGATACTTTGGTCATCCTGATAAGCCCTTAGAAACAGTGCTCATGGGAGTGTTCATGTAATTGGGTTTAAATGCCTTGCTTTTTCTTTGACTATTTGTGTCTATTGTATTGCTTGTTCCTTGACTATTTGCATCTTTTGTATTGCTAAACCCTCAACCTAGAACTGACCTTAATACATGCATGTAATTAAAATGGTATAAATGGTATAAAAGCAGAAAGGAGGAGGAGGGATGGCATGGGGGTTCTAGGGAGGGGAAATGGGGAAAGGGGATGACATCTGTATTGTAAATAAATAGAATATCCAATTTAAAAAAAGAATTGGGAGAACACCGTCTGATTTCATGGCATTGCTGTCTTGGTCTGCTCATCTTCTCTTTATCCCCTTTTGTTCATAGCCCTAGGCCCCTTCTCAACTCAGAGGCCTCTCCTCAACCCCAGGTAGATCCAAAACAAATCTCTTCTAGTAATTTGAATCTGGATTGGAGCCCAAAGAAACAGGAGGCATTTAAATCTCCTTACCAAGAAGAACAAGTGTGGAGATTCGGTTAAAGAATGTTTTTTGCTAAGACCTCTGTCACCATCTAGCTCCTCCACCATCTTTGTCATACTGTTCCTCCTCAAACTCAGTAGGCTATGGCTCCATGGCTCCACCAGTATCTTTTATTTAAGCTAGTGTCTGCTGCATGAAGGGAAAAAAATCTGGTTAGTCCAAATACTAACAAAAGGAAAAGACTGTTCAGAGAGTGGGGGAATACCCCTCCTACCTGCCCAAACCATACACGTGCCACTTAAACACAACAATTATCCATTTACTCATAGTACCTACTCGCTCATTTTTTAGTGTGGTTAGAATCATGATATACACACCCTCTTACAGTCCTTTGCTGTACCTTACATCATACCTATTGAAGTGCTTGGTGCTTTGACAAGCCCTTCTACGGATTGCTGTAATACACACCATTGTCTGGTATTGGTATACTGTAATTTATAAAACCTTAGTCCAGTGGCTGAGCATTTGGGCTGATCTTAAGAGCTTTGTTAGCAGATACGATGTTCAAGCTGAGCACATTCACAAAAGCAGTGCACTTTTATTGAGTGTTTTATCATAAATTTACAAAATTGAAAAATGAATGTGTTATGACAGTATTCTCGTTCCCTTCATGAATTCAATGTGCTGTATTGTAACCTGAGAGGTGCTTTTGTTGTGCTATGAGTTTTGTTTTGTATATTTGGGTTTCCATTTATATGATATTAATAGATATGGCAATTTTAGATTAATAGCATCTACTTGGTTATAAGCTATGTCTTTGTGTTGTGACTGTTACATAATTATTAGCATGATTACTTTTTTTTTTTAAATAGGCTTTTGTTAAACATAAAAGAAAAAGATGGCACAAGTCACAATGGTATATCAGTGAGTTTTCACAAAGAAAATACTCCCCTGTGACCACTATGAGGCTCAAGGAAGACCCTCGAAGATTCCTTCCAATTATTATATTCTGCCAGGTAACCATGGTCCTGACATATTAATATAATGTGATGATTTGTGTTTTTAAACACTCAACAACATCATCAGCTGATGGAAGGTGACTGAGTGGGTAAGAGGCACTTGTAGCAAAAGCCTAAGGACCTGAGTTCAATCCCCAGAACTCTATTAATTAATAAATAGAAACAAATGCATCCTTTTGTGTGTGGCCTCATTCATCTATATTATGGTTAAGAAGTCCTGTTGTAACAGTAGCTCATCCACTCCTACTTCTGGAGATAACTGCATGAAACAAACTTATGGTAACTACTATTGATGGACACATGGGCTCCTTCCCAATTTTAGCTTCTATGAATATGCCCGTGGTAGCTCAGTGATCACTGTGGACAGGTCCAAGTTTCCTAATTATTATCCTCCCATGAGTGGTCATCTCTTGGGTATTGTAGTACCTAGGCCAAGGAACCATGAGGTGTTACCTTGCTTCAATAAAATGTCTCAAATGTCCATTGGGGGAACTTTCCAGGGACTATACAGTGGTGATTTAAAAAACTTATTTATGAATTTATTGCTGTGTATATATAAAGTATGTTTTTATGAGTGTGGGTATGGGCATGGGCCTGACATGAGCATGTGTAGAGTTCAGAGAACAATGTCCTTCTAAAAAAAAAATTGTGTTTTTTAGACACACACCAAAGGACTGTTGCATCCCCTGGAACTGGAGTCACAGATAGTTGTGAGCCTCCTGACATGGGTGCTGGGAACTGAACTCAAGTCCTCTGAAAAGAACAGCAAATGTTCTTTTCTGTTGAGCCATCCCTGCAGCCCCAAGAGGACAACGTTCAAGAATCAGGTTCTGCAGCTTAAACACAGGCTTGCATAGCACCACACCTTGAGCCATCTTGTTAGCCCAGTGGGGACAATTTTGGCCTAGACCATAACAATCACTGATTTTGCTAAAAATAACTACACTTATTTGTACATTTATCTCCCTATGTGGCCCACATTCAATTCTAGGGAAAGACAATGTCCTTGAGATGTCTTGGGATTTCCTGTGCTCTTTAGTTTCTGTCTGAACTAGTAGAAACTTACCTATTACTCTGAACCTGGTGCTTGATACCAGGTGTAAGTTGACTTAAAAGTAATTCTTTTATTCCCCCCCAAACCCATTTTGGTTAGTTGCTTTGGACCAACAGGCACATGTTTAGCTTTGGAAACATGACGGAACAATAACAAAGTGTGTTTATATATGGTTATGCAACATTTCAAAAGATCTCCTCCTGGGGTTGTGGAGAGGCTCAGTGAGTAACGTGTTTGCTGTGCCAATATGAGGACCTGAGTTCAGATCCCAGCACCCTCATGGCAGGTGAATCCCATGGGATCACTGGCCTGCTAGTCGAGCCTAAATGGTGAGCTCCAAGGTCATCAAGAGACCTTGCCTCAAAATATACAGTAGAGACCCATAGACAAAGACACCTGATGTCAACCTCTGGCTTCTACTCAGATGCACGTGAGTGCACACACAAACAAATTGAGCACTTTGTTTTCCCAAAATAATTCATGCATTTAGCCTAAGAGCAACTAAATACTGGAAATTTGGTTAGTGTTTTGGTTCAGTGGTTGATAGTTGCCTGGTAAATACAAAGGCTTGGGTTCAGTCATACCACAGAAAACAAAGCAAATTAGCCATGCTAAATAAAGCATTTCCACAGTCATAAAATTAGTTTGCTTCTCCAATTTTACTTTATTTTATTTCTTAAATTTACCTATTTTGTACATATTGGGGTGGTCACAAGTACATGTGTATGGAAGTCTGAAGGCCGGTCTCATTCAGACACCACACCCACTAAGCCACCTTGCTGGCTCCATAAAATTGGTTTTAAAATCTCCTTCCCATAAGACTTCTTCCACATTTAATTGTACAAGAGCTGATTATTCAGAATGCGTACTATATGTGCCTGTTTTTCTTATTGTTGCTGACGTTTGTTTTATTTTTCATTTCCGTTCATTCTTCCTCTGGAAAAACAAAAGTAATAGAGTCCTAAGTAATATTTTCAACTTTCTACAGAAAGGTTTTGTAGGAGGGGTTATTATACAGTTAATATACAGTTTTTCTTTAGAAATTGATTAGGTGCTACTGGGCACTGATGAAACATTAAGGAAGTTGAAGGCATTGTCCTGGCTCCTAAGATTCTCATTTTATAGCCAGAAAAAAAAAAATTGTATACAATGACTATTGTAGAGAAGGCATTTAAACATCATGAAAGAAGGGTGGCCATGTGGGTGTACTGCACAGAACTCATACACACACAGAGGCTTTCAAAGGGGAGAACACAGTGCACAATGACAAAGTCACACAAAAATTCTCAATAAATATTGAAGCTTGAGCCAATGATCAAAGAATAAGTGGAATTTTAACACGGTAAAGGAAAGAAAAAGGAAGAGAGGGGAGGGAGGAAGTCAAGGAAGAGGAGGCAGGGAAGAAAAAATCTGCACAAGCAAGTCCTGGAGGCCTCCAGCTACTCAGGAGGCTGAGGCAGAAGGATCACAAGGTCAAAGCTTGTCAGGGTTACAGAATAAGTTGAGGCCATTCTGTTCAACCTGGGAGATTTTGTCTCAAAATGAGAAAGTAGTAAGAAGCTGGGCACACAGCTCAGTGATGAAATGCTTGCCCGGCATCTTCAATCCCCGGTAGCCTTTAGTTTAAAAAGAAGCAAAGAAAATTCTACACAGGTCTAGAATTCCAGAGCCTGGGGCTCATCCACACTTTTAAATGAAACGTTTCAAGCTTAAAAAGCAGAGAACAATAAACTCTTTTGTTCTCTGCATATAGCTCTGTTAGATATTAACTTACTGTTGCCGTATTTGCTTCAGGCCCACTTGTTAAACAGAGAAACATCAGGGATTGGGCTTTGCCCTGTGCCTGCTCTGTCGTGATCCTTGCTTCCTCCACAGAGCTACCTAGTACCTACATGCAGAGATTACTAGCATGTCTGTTCAGAAACGCTTATCACATGTGGAAATGTCTAATGCTGACTCACATGCCACATCTGTGGCATAACTTCCACCACTCTCTGCTTCTGCTCGGCACTGTAGTTTTAGATGTATGCATATTCAAGTTCTCACTCACTCATTCATGTATTTATAGCACTGGGAGCTGAACCCCAGGGCCTAGGGCATGCTATCTGCTTTAACTGAGCTGCAATCACACAGTTTCCTCAGTCAGTGAGTTGATGGAACTTCTTGTCATTTGGGGCCATTTTCTGTTGCAGTTGAACATGCCCATGCCTTCTTTGCATCCAAGGGAGAGTTTCCTTGTAGGATCACATGGAGTAGAACTGCTAGATCCTAAGATAAGAGAATCTTAACAGGTCTTGCTAAATTGTCTTCCATTGTGGCTGTATAAAATTTTAAGAGCTCCCCATTAGTGTATAAAAGGTCCCAGGTCACCTTTGGAATTATGATTGCACCAAAGGACTGGAGCTGTCGACATGCCCTGCAATCTCTGAGAACTGGCTATACACATAGGTGATCTTCTGTGTTGGTCCCACCTGAACTATCCAGCTTGAGCTAATAGGAGGCAACAACCTCTGGAAAGAATTGAGGAGCAAAGAAAGGCTTGATGATGAGAATGCGTGAGAACTAAAACACTTTACTCGTTTTTGATCCCAAGTATGCAATATAACAAAACTCCATAATCATGGCTCAGTAAACGCTTAATTGACCAGGACTAACGATAATTATGATCTGCTTCTAGCTTTCACTTTTTTAAGCTTCAATTTCCCCACCTGTAAATTGTGGATGATAATAATTTATAAAATCATTCTAAAGCTACAATGAGATAAAAATGTGCAAACATTTATAAATGTTAACCAGCTATGCAAGTAAGCCATAGAAGAAAGCGGCTTCCAGGCTGTGACTTCCTAGGCACAACTGGATAGCATTTTGGTGGCTCAAGAGAACTGCCTTGCTCCTCACTGCCATTCTTCCTGTGACCCCAGTAAATCCATCTTAATCCATCTTAATCGTAGGCTCTTTAGTGTTACCATGCTTGTTTAAGTGAAAAATGTTCAACATTGGCTTTGGTATTTGAACACTTGTCCCCAGTTGGCGGCACTTTTTAGGAAGGTTTAGGAGGTGGGGTCCTGCTTGTAGAAGTATGTCATTGGGGGACAGCTTCTCCAAAGTTCCCGTTATTCTCTCTGCTTTGTGTCTCTGGTAAGAATGTGAGTTCTCAGTCTTCTGTCCCTGCCACCATACCTGCCCCTTTCTGCCATGTTTCTCTGCCATAATGGATTCTTCTTCTTCTGGAGCCATAAGTCAAAATAAGCTCTTTCTTCCATAAATTGCTTTTGGTCATGGCATTATAGTATTATAGTAACAGGAAAGAGAAGTAACTAATACAGAAGGCAGTACCAAAAAATGACCCTCTGAGGTAAAGAACCTGACTGTGTTGCCTTTTGGAAGAATGTGGAAGAGTTTGGAACTTTGGACCAGAAAGGTGGTTGAATATTATAAATAGAGCTTAAGAGGCTGTCCTAGTATAAGCCTGAAAGATGCTACTGCCGAGAGAAAGGCACACTGCAGAGGCCTGGCTCAATAGCTTCCAGAGGGAAGAAAAGATCTTACTAGCAACTGAGCTAGATAGAGGTCATCTGAGCTAGAGGTCAACCGTGTGATTGTTTGGTAAGGATGCAGTTGTCTTCTTCCCTTGTCCTAAACACTTGCCTGAGGCTAAGTTTCAAAGTAATGGATTCATCTATTTGGTGCAGGAAACTTTAAGATAGTGTAATAGTGAATCTATGATGCGACTATGACTGAGTTCCATTATTCTGGCAAATAAAAGAGCAAGCCGTCAGTCAGAAATAAATACAACTTAGATAGTTTAGAGAGAAAAACAACACTAGTACGCTCAGTGTCAAGGCCAAAGCTTGTGCTGGAAGAAAGGTTGTAACCATTAGAGAGGCGAGCTGACTGGAATAAAGGAAGAGTGCCCTCAGGGTAAGAGCCCACCCAGCTAAGCTAGTCTTGTGAAAGGAAAGGATCTAAGGAGGTTTCTGCATCTAGGAAGAAAGAAAGCTGATAATAATGTGGCTCAGAGGGCTGGGGTCTATCACCCCAAATTCAATGGAACTTGGCAGTGTTGTCCACATGGTACCCATCGAAGCACAAGGGATCTAAGAGTTAAAGGTCAGGAGTTTGTCCACAGCAATTTCAGAGAGCTGCCGAGTCAGGCAATATGTGGCAGGGGTGTCCCTGGGTGAGGGGCATGCCTACCCCCTTACTGTCATGTTTCCCTATCAGGATGGGCTTTTATCCCACTAGAACCATAAGTCAAAATAAACTCTTCCATAAGTTACTTTTGGTCATGATGTTTTATCACGACAGGAAAGAAAACTAATGTATAAAGATACAGTTGTTGAAAGATAGGTTTCTTGGCAAAGCATGGAGGAGCACGCCTTTAATCCCAGGACTCAGGGGGAGAGAGAGACAGGCAGATTTCTGAGTTTGAGGCCAGTCTAGTCTACAGAGCAAGTTCCATGAAAGCCAAAGCTACACAGAGAAACCCTGTGTCAGAAAAGAGGAGGAGGAAGAGGGAGAGGAGGAAGAAGAGAAAGAAGAGGAGGAGGAGGAGGAGGAAGAGGAGAAAAAGGAAGAGACAGAGGAAGAAGAGGAGAAAGAAAGGGAAAAAGTTATTCTCATCCTTACCCTAAAAGAATGTCAAAGAGGAAGCCATTAGTGGTATGTGGGTGTTTGAATAAGAATGGCCCCTATAGGTGCATAAATTTGAATGTTTACTCACCAGGTAGTAGAAATGTTTGAAAAGATGATAAGGACTAGAAGGTGTAGCCTTCTTGGCGTAGGTGTGGTCTTTTGGAAGAAGTGTGTCACTGGGGTTGGGCTTTGAGGTTTCAAAAGCCCATGCCAGGCCCAATCTCTGCCTGCTGCCTGAGGATTAGGATGTAGCCCTCGCATCTGCTTCTCCAGCACCATGTCTGCCTGTGTGTCACCTGCCACTGTACTTCTCACCATGATAATGGACTAGCCTCTGAAAGTAGAAGCAAGCCTCCAATTAAGTGCTTTCCTCTGTAAGCATGGCCTTGGTCGTGGTGTCTCTTCACAGTAGGAGAGCAGTGACTAGACACAGGGCCATAGTGAATTCCATTCTAATGTCTCCAGTCTCAAGCACAAGCACACCCGGCCTCTGCCGCAGGATTGTACCCAATTCTGAATTCTTATGCTTCCACTTCCTCCTTTTGCCTTAATACTTTAAAGGCCAACTCAATTCCTACAAAGCCAGATCACTCACTTCTCCTCCTGTTTCTCTTCTTTGTTTAGAAGCCTGCTATCCTTTCATTAAATGGTCATATTAAAGAAATCTAGAAAACATTTGCCTGGGGACAGGGGAGAGATTTATCCTTTAACAAGATCATCCCACAGCACATATTTTGGTTATAGTTCGGAGTGGCAATTATCTTTCTTTTGTGCTAACATTTCCTTTTTCCGTTTTCATGTTGCTATTGATTGAACTCAGGGTTTCCCCTGTTTTCACCCTTTGCATCGGAAGGCCCTCTCTATCCATCTCAATAACTCCTCACGTAAAAGCAAGTCTGCTCAGCATTGTTCTCTATGTCCAGACTTCACTCAGAAGACATGCACCATCTTCATTTGTATTGCTTGGCTTTATCCTCTTATATATTACATGCAAAGTTGCTACTATCCCAGCCCTCTCAGAAGGCCCTCTCATTGACTCAAATGCAACAGACTTAATGACAATTCACATCACTTCTCTATCTACCGTCCTCAAAAGACTTCCATTATTTCCACGGTTTGGAATTGCAGAAGCACATTCATTGGCCAGGTGTGGTGTTCGAGAAAGAGGATGGGAATGAGCCCAGAGAGAATAATTAGGGAGCTTGCATCCTTACACAGAAGACAGAATTCATATGTGTAGACATGGTATTTTGGGTCTATGTGAGCTACTAATACAGAATGCTTTCCTTAGGTGAGAGGATCTATGAACCCTAGATCAATGCTGTTATAATGATGTAACAGCATTATACTTGAAGGCATTACTTTTTGTATGCCTTTGTGTGTGTGTGTGTGTGTGTGTGTGTGTGTGTGTGTGTGTACATGTGCACCTTTGTGAGTTTATATACAATAGATAGATAGATAGATAGATAGATAGATAGATAGATAGATAGATAGATAGATGCAGGATCCTGTGGAGATCAGAAAAGGTTATCAGATGCCCTGGAACTCAATTTACGGGGGTCTGTGAGCTGCCATGAGGATTCTGGAAACAGAACCTAGGCCTTCATTGAGACCATGGAGCTTCTCTCCAGCTTGGACTGACACAATTTTATCCACTTTTAGACTAACACAAAGCAGCAGGGGTGTTTTCATGAGAGTCCTTCCTTTTGTTCCTAATTACCGTGAGAACACTTTCTGTACCATCCCATGCTGAAACTGTTCTGACCATATCAGATCTCAGTTGGGAAAGTTCATAATACCAGATGAGTCCTAATTGAACACAGTGTGTCTTTAAGAAACTGGAGGATTAGAAACCAAACTGAAAGTCTGGCTCTGATACCAAGAGGCATGCCTTAGTCTGCATGGGCTTTGCTATGAGCTCAAGCCCAGCAAATTGGATCAGTTTCCTCAGGCAGAGATCTGGGTCAGTTTGTGAAATGGATTACCTTCTTCACCTTGCTCCAATGAGCAGGGAGTAGGAGACAACAGAAAATGCCTGGGATGGTATTAGAATCACTTACTTAAACATTCATAGAAACTCCAATCCTGATCTGAATGGAACAAATGGGCTTCTTTGGAATCTATGAATAGTTTGCTTTGCTATGGGTGTGCGCATGTATGAGTGTGTATGCACACATGCATCCTAAGGGATTAACAGCAATGAGCACAGCTTCTGTGGTAAGCACAGCAGAAGCTCATGCTGAGGCACAAGGTGGGATAATCTACTCTGGAAACATCATTTTGTAACTGTATTTGCTTGGGCTCAGCTTGGTGCAACCCAGTGGTTCTCAGCTTGTGGGTGGCAATCCTTTGGGGGTCAAAAGTTTTTCCAAAAATATTTTCTTGGCCATCATCCCTCAGGCTCTCTCTTACCCAATCTGTGGTATGTCAACACTTCCCAATATTTTGTTGTCAATTTTCTACATAGCCTTCATCTTCAAGGCTTGGTTGCCTTCAAAAGAGTTATTAGTTACTAGCCATGTAGACCAACAAGGATCCCTTGAAATCTTGAGTTTTCAAAAAGACAGGTGGCTTTTGTCTAGGTAATGGACCCAGAGCATCATGCATGCTAGGCAGGCACTCTATCCTTGAGATTTACCCCAGTCCTAGAGCTGGTTACTATTAGATACAATATTAATAGATACAATGTAATATAGTGTAATAATAATACAATAGATACTAATAGGTACAATGAATAACAATTAATAGGGTACATTAGGTGGGCACTATCAGGCTCAGTTTATGGAGGCTAGAAAACACAAATGCACTAAAATCATAGCTACAATGTATCAGTTAGATAATAGGTATCCTACTGAATGATAAGCATTGCCCAGAATGAATGTGCAACTCCCAGCTCAATTCTTAGTCTCAGAGTTTTAGAAAGATATTAACTAAATGTGTCCAGCTGGAGGTATCCAGATAGGTTGCATGGACACCATGAAGCGAGAGAGGGCTGAAAGAGATCTCAGAGAAGACAGTTATAGAGAGAAGCAACTGCAGATAAGGGAATATGAACATCAAGAAGTCAGTACTGACCTCCAAAGACAAATGTTAGGATATGCTTCCACCTTCTTTCTTGGTCTCTCTTTGATATAGTATGCTTTTGCTTCATTGATCTGTTTGTGTTTGCTTTTTACTTTTTTAAAAAAAAGAGACAATCTAATGTAGCCCAGCCTGGACTCACTCTGTGACTACAGATGCCTGTGAATTCCTAATCACAAGCACAGGGATTGCAGGAGTGTGTCACCACACCCAGCACATCATTTGCACAGAAGATGGTAAAATTAAATTAGCAGTGCAAGATGTATCTGTACCAATGCTGAGAAAGAAATGAGAACTGGGCAGGAGTGAGCATGCTCAGTCACTGGCTGGAAGCAACGAGACCTCTGTCTAGCTGTTACAATGGATCTCCAAACCATGGTGGCTGGAGGCTGTGAGCTAGCCTACTCCTCAAAGCAGGTGCTCGTCTAAAAGGAGCCCTGAACAGTGCACAGCAACGGCGGCCACATTACTTCAGGTCCACATCTCCAGGAACTGAACTTCCTGGCCTTCTGCAGTGAGTTCTCAAAGGTTCCCCAGGAGTTCATGTTCTGTCCATTCTGTCCATTCTGTCCATTTTTTTTTTTTTTTTTTTGCTTTGAGAACTCATAATAACTCACTATTTGAAAGGCTCCCATTGGGATATGTTGATACACCACACATTAATTCAGCCATCACTTTCCTGCACCTGCCAACCATAGTGATCTCCAAATCATTACCCTATCATATCTCCACTCTTGCTATCTGCCTCCAACTCAGTCTCCAGTCCTGGATGGGTGCAAACCAAATTATGCTATGGCTATGTTGAAACTCATTAGTAATTCCTTTTAGTTCTCAGAAAACCCAAATTATTTTTCATGACTTACTTTTCCTATTATTTATTTATTTATTTATTTATTTTTACTTCTGATCTTCTTGTCTTGATCTTAGAAGCTCTTGGATAAGGAGCCGTTTTGTGCAATGCAGAAGACTGAACCCCAGGGCTTTGTGGCAGGTAAGCGTTTTAACCAACGTTCGATACATTTCCCTTTGCCTTTTCACGCCCTGTTCCTGCTTTGTGCTCCTACCTTATTTGCCACCTCAAACAACTTCGGACTCTTTCGATGTAGTCTTTCCATTACTTTCCCAATACTATAACAAAATACCCAAGCCAGGAAAACTTTATAAAGAAAATAGATTTATTGAGCTTGCAGTATGGGGGTGGAAAATCCAAACAAAACAGTGCTGGCTCTGGTGGGGGCCCCATGGCAGATGGTGGGATCACGTGTAGGAAGAAATGCTCACAGTTCAAAATATGAAGCCAGATAATGAAACATATGTGATTTGAAAGCAAAACAGAGGCTATCACTAGGGAGAGGAAGGGGCACCAGCCGGAGTAGGGGAGGAATCAGGGGAGAAGAATCAACAAAAACAAAATGTATGAAAACACCATAACGCTACATAGAGAAACCCTGTCTCTGAAAAACCAAAAAAAAAAAAAAAAAAAAAAAAAAAAAAAAAAAAAAGAGAGAGAGAGAGAAGCAGAAGAAGAGAAGAAGAAGAAAACACCATAACAAAAGCCACTATTTTGTATGCTCATTAAAAACAATGAGAAAGAAAGAAGAAAGGTTGCATTTTTGCCACACACAATGTTACCTGCCCTTGTAACCCCAACACCCAGGAAGCAGAAACAGGAGGATCCAGAATTTGATTCAACATGGCTTACACAATGAGTCCTTGTCATTCACAAACAGATAAAGGAAACGATCCTTTTAACATATTGTTCATAAGCTACCTACCAAATATACTAGCTATGACAAAGAATGAATTACAGAGTAACTGTCTCCTCTGATTAAAACCCAAAAGTAGGGTGTCCGAGAGAGAGGCTAGTGTCCCTCCAGGCTTCCATGGAGTGCACTTTAAATGTCCTAAGGACCTTGTACTAGGTCCCAGATCTTATATAAGGCTCTGTCACCACTCACATCCCGTTCCTGGGGAACAAGTCTCCAGTGCAAGGCTCTTTAGGGGAACACACCACACCCAAACCATAGCACTCCTGTTGACTACTGTCTGCATGAAGCTAATTGTCTCATTGTCTTTTAAGTACCCGCTTATATATTCCTCCCTCTCTGAAGACTTCTGTAACTCTAGAAGATTAGAATCAGTCTCCTATGAGCCCCTAGAAACCATGTGATAAAGGGCAAGTGAATCTTGGGTATAATTTACAGATACCACAGAAACATTACCTGGATGGTAAATATTAGAAATATGATAAGGGACAATACCTTACATATCAGAACTTTTCCCAGGGGATGTATGATATAAGACAGAAAACTCTAAGTGGTTTGGTGTGGGTGATAATTCTCCCTAGAGAAACAAGAGATAAGCATTCTCGATGCAGATACATGCACTGCCCAGTCAAACCCTAGGCATTTGGAAATAGGTTTGTGTGTGATGTCAGTGTGCCTGGGAGCAGCACTGTGGGATGCAGAGATATACCCACACAGGGAAACTGTTCCGCCCCAAATGCTAACAAAACCTTCATTGAGTTCCACTGGGTTAGGAGATATGTAAATCTGGGAGCTAGACTGCTTAAAATAACACACCAAAGACTGAGAAACAACACCTGAAGACTCCCAGCCCCACCCACTCTTAGGCAGAGGTCTGCCTCGCCTGCAAATAAGGACTTTTTTCATTTTTTTTTCTTTCTTTTATTCTTTTTAAAATTCTTTTTGGATATTTTATTTACATTTCAGATGTTATCCCCATTTCTCCCCAACCCAGAAACCCCCATCCCATGCCCTCTCCTCCTGCTTCTATGAGGAGATGCCCCCACCCACCCACTCCCACTTCCCCGCTCCTGAATTCTCCCACACTGGTGCATCCAGCCTTCATGGAACCAAGGACCTCCTCTCCCACCCATGCCAAAAAAAGGCCATTCGCCACATATACAGCTGGAGCCATGGGTCCCTCCCTATGTGCTCTCAGGCTGGTGTTTTAGACCCTGCGAGTTCTGGTTGGTTAATATTATTGCTCTCCCCGTGGGGCCACAAACCCTTTCAGCTCCTTCAGTCTTCTAACTCCTCCATTGGGAACCCCATGATCAGTTCAATGGTTAGCTGTGAGCATCTGCCTCTGTATATGTCAGGCTCTGGCAGACCTCTAAGGAGACAGCTATATCAGGCTCCTGTCAGCATGCACTTCCTGGCATCTACATCAGTGTCTGCCTTTGGTGACTGCACATGGGATGGATACCCAGGTGGAGCAGTCTCTGGATGGCCCCTCCTTCAGTATCTGTCCCACACTTTGTCTCCATATTTGTTCCCATGAGTATTTTGTTACTCCTTCTAAGGACTGAAGCACCACACTTTGGTCTTCCTTCTTCATGAGCTTCATGTGGTCTGTGAGTTGTATCTTGGGTATTGTGGGCTTTTGGGCTAATATCCACTTATCAGTGAGTGCAAACTATGTGTGTTCTTTTGTGATTGGGTTACCTAACTCAGGATGATATTTTTTAGTTCCATCCATTTGCCTAAGAATTTCATGAATTCATTGTTTTAAATAGCTGAATAATACTCCATTGTGTAAATGTACCACATTTTCTGTATCCATTCCTCTGTTGAAGGACATCTAGGTTCCTTCCAGCTTCTGGCTATTATAAGGCTGCTATGAGCATAGTGGATCATGTGGCCTTGTTATATGTTGGCGCATCTTCTGGGTATATGCCCAGGAGTGGTATAGCTGGGTTCTCAGGTAATGCTATGTCCAATTTTCTGAGGAACTGCCAGACTGATTTTCAGAGTGGTTGTATCAGCTGGCAATCCCACCAACAATTGAGGAGTGTTCCTCTTTCTCCCCATCCTCACCAGCATCTGCTATCACCTGAGTTTTTGATCTTAGCCATTCTGACTGGTGTGAGGTGGTATCTCAGGGTTGTTTTGATTTGCATTTCCCTGATGACTAAGGATGTTGAACATTTCTTTAGGTGCTTCTCGGCCATTCGAGATTCCTCAGTTGAAAATTCTTTGTTTAGCTCTGTACCCCATATTTTAATAGGGATATTTGGTTGTTTGGAGTGTAATTTCTTGAGTTCTTTGTATATATTGGAAATTAGTCCTATACTGGATGTAGCTTAAAGATCTTTTCCCAATTTGTTGGTTGCCATTTTGTCCTATTGACAGTTTCTTTTGCCTTACAGAAGCTTTGCAATTTTATGAGGTCTCATTTGTCAATTGTTGATCTTAGAGCATAGGCCATTAGTGCTCTGTTCAGGAACTTTTCCCCTGTGCCCAAGTATTCGAGGTTCTTCCCACCTTTTCTATTTTTTTCAGTTTTGAGATAAGGTCTCACTCAGTTCCCTGGGCTAGCCTAAAACTATACAGCCCAAGTTGGCTTCGAACTTGTGGCTGATTTTTCTTCCTCAGTCTTCCTGAGTGTCGGGATTGCAAGAATGAGCCACCATGCCCAGACTAATAATTTAGTCAATATTACCAACAAAACACAGAGCTGCACGTATACTAAGTAAGTGTTATATCACTGAGCCACACTGCATCACCTGCAGCTAAATGCTAAGTATGATGCTTTAAGGAAAAAAGTTAAAATATTCTAGTTTGAAAAAGAACTATGTTTTTCCCAAGACACATCTAATACCTCCTCCTGGTCCTGTTCCCCTGCAGGTGTGTCACTGCAAGGTGAAATGTGCCCACATTCCCTACTTAAGCACTGGGCCCATGTCCTATTGCATCATCCAAATGTTACAGAGTGTTTGGCATGCTGTGTCTTTCTAAATGACTCCCAACCTCCTCAGAGATCTTTTCTGTGTATCAGACCCACATACATCTCATGCATCATTTCCAGCTGAGCACCTTCAATTCATCAGAGAGGGAACACAATCACCCACTTCGATCTGGTGTTAGAACCCTCCCCCGAACACCAGTTCCCCTTGTCACGGCAAGTGACGATACTGATTACCCAAGCCAGAAGCCTGCATCTACCTAAGCTCTGTCTGTCCTCTCCCTGAGCCTATAAATTCAAAATCTGGCCTCAATACTCTAGGCCTTAACTCAGTGTCCCTGATATGTCCTATATACGTCCTGATATATGTGTCCTAAATCATATCTCTAGCCCTATCTTCATGGCTGTTATCTTTCACCATCCATCCATCCATCCATCCATCCATCCATCCATCCATCTATCCATCCATCCATCCATCACTTTTGTGACTGGTCTTATGTAGCTCAGTTTTACCGCACCCTGGAGACCTGCTTCTGCCTCCTAAGTACTAAGATTATGGACCCCACACCTTGCTATCACTATTATATTTTTTTAACTTTGTAGGTCAATTTAAAATGTATTTTATAGAAAGGAGGATAGTTTAGCAGTTATGAGAACTGGTTACTCTTCCAAAGGACCCAGGTTCAATTCTAGGTGGCTTAATTAATAAATTAATATTAAATTAATAAATTAAGTGGCTTATTAATAAAATTTTTCTATTAATTCTTTGAGAATTCCATACAAGCAGAAGTGTTATATTCATTTCCCACTTGTTCCCTAATACATTCCTTTTCCCCTCCCAACTTTATGTCCTATTTTTTTCTTAGTAACCCATCCAGTCCAATCTGTGCTGCACATATACTCATGGGTATGGAGCCATCAAATGGAGCAGAGTCAACCTACCACTAAGAAAAACTGACTCTCTTCCAGAAGCATCAAATGTCACTAGCTCTTCAGCTGGGGATGGGGACTGGTGAGCTATCCACCTCCACTCTCTTCATGCTAAACCATGTTTTTTGCAGGTCCTGTACAGATGACCACAGATGCTATCAGTTCAGGAAAGGGGTGGTCTTTGGCATGTCATGTCTAGAAGACATTGTTTTGCTCTGGTACTCCCTAATGCCTGGCTTTCCTAAACTCTATTTCTCCTCTTCCTAGATGGTCCCTGAGCTTTGAGAGGGGAGAAGTATTAAAGAGGTCCGGCTTGTGGTTGGGAGCGTGCTAGGACACTCATTCTTTGCACTTTGGACAGTTGTGAATTTCTGTGTTAACCATGGTCTGAACCACAAAGAAACTTTCCTCAGGAGCCCAAGAGCTTCATCAATCTATGAGACAAGAGATAGGAAAGAGCAATTTGATACTATTTCTATTAGCAAAATAATAGTAGTAGGTTCACCCCTGTGGCCTATGAGCTTCCCAACTATGAATACTGGGCCATGTTTCCAGTGCTAGGCGTGTTTGTTGCTGTGGAGCAGGCTTTACATCCAACCAGAATGCCACCCCCACCCCAGTAACATTCAGGCCACTATTGTGCCCGTGAGCAAATCTTTCCATGTCATCAGTGTACAGCTTACAGAGTTCACAGCTGGGTAACACTAAGGACTCCCCTGACCCCACTCCTCAGCGTCCTGCATTGTACCTTCCAGTACTATGATGGTATCAACTTGATTTCTCTATATTCTGTGACCAAAGTATATAGTGCCATGAGCAACAGAGTTCTACCGCCAAGTTCTGGTGGGGAGACATTCTCACAAAAGCCCAAAATAATGGTACTTAGTGCTTTGTGGGCTTAGTGTGATACGAGACATTAGGTTTACATTTATTTTCTCTTTAACATTCCCAAACAACCTTAGTTAGGCAATAGTTTGCTGAGATCCTTCAGGAAAGGAGACAGAGACGAGATCCAAACTCAGGTAGTGTGGGTCAGCTAGAGTAGAGCTAAGCCATACCTCCTGAACTTCTCTGCTGCTACAAAAGTTCATGAGACTAACACATTACAGGCCTCTTCATGAGTTAAAGGATATATATACACACATATACATCCCATCATACACTGTAAACATATATATTGCTAATTATACTTCAGGAAGACTCGAAAAGTATAAGGTTTTTCTTTGTTTTCATTTTGTTAGTTACAAAAAAATAAGATGTGAATGTGAGCTGAGTGTTTGCCTGGCATGTCAAAGCCTTGGCTTCATTCCCAAGCACCACATGAAACTGGTTAATATGGTACAAGTTTATAGCTCCAGCACTTGTGATGAAGGTGGAAGGATTAAAAGTTCAAGGTTATTCTCAGCCACAGAGTGAGTATGAGGCCATCTTAGGCTACAATGAGACCCTACCTCAAAAAACCATTTCACAAAAGCGATCAGAATTTTTAGACTCATTGCCCTTGGCTCTTCCTAGCCCCATCCTTGAAACACACACAGTTAGGCTGGACAGGTGGCTCAGTAGCTTAGAGAATATACTGGGCTTCTAAAGGACCTAAGTTTGGTTCCCAGCATCCATATCAGGTGGTTCACAACTACCTGGAACTCCAGCTACAGGGGGATCTAGCACCCTCTTCAGGCCTCCCCAGACAAACATGCACACAAGTACATGCACACACACATGCTTACTTGTGTCATACTATTTCACGTACATGTCTGATTTTCCTCTCCAGGGTATGGCCTGGTTGTAGTCTCTGAAAATAATTTAAATACACATATTTGTGTATGGGTATGTTCACAAGAATGTATCAGGTCCTCTGCAGCCAGAGATGGAGGCATTTGTGAGCCATCTGAACTGGGAGCTGAACTAGAATCCCCTGGAAGACAGTATGTATTCTTAATCCCCGAGGCATCTCTCCAGCCTCAGCAATCTTTTTTTTTTTTTAAATCTATGTTTTGCTAAGTGTTCCTTTTGCAGAGTCACTAGTATATCAAAATCTGAGTGGTAGTTATGGTCAATCAGCAAGGTTGTAATTAGTAAGCCACAAAAATAGACCAGCAAAAATGGGAACTAGTATGGTGATCAAGACATTTCTAGGACAGGACCCCAGGAGAGCCTGGCTACTGGACTGGATATGCTGGTGAGGAAGGATGCTGCCCAGGGCATCTTTTCCACATAGCTCTGCTGTGCAGTGCTTACAAAGATGGTATTTAAGAGCCAGAAGCTGATAAGCACTCCTGGAGAACACCATCTCCCCTTCTTTGCCTGACTACCCTCACTACATTCTTCAAACATCACTTTTAGCACCAGTCTCCAATCTTCCAGTGTGTACTAATGCTGGTCCCCTGTGCTTCTATGATTCTGGTTGTTTTGTTTTTCTATGGCTATATACTATACGGAGAGCATATACCGCCTTATTACTCCCACCTTCCCTTTTCTTGCCCCTCCCCTTCCTGCTAATCCTCTACTTTCCCCTAGACAATTTCACTTCCACTTTCATTTAATATATACACACATGATTTTCTGTGACTATATACAATGCAGGAACTACAAACGAGAGAAAATATGATATTGTCTGCCTGGGACTAGCTTTCTGTCTCCAGTTGCATCTATTTTCCTACAAATGGCATAACTTCAGTCTTCATTATGGCTGAAAACAATTCAGTTGTGTATACAGACCACATTTTTCTTATCCATTTCTCTCTTGATGAACACCTAGGTTGGTGCCGTAACTTAGCTATTGTGAATTGCGCTGTAATAAACATCAGTGTGGAGCCATCTCTGTGATTCTGCTGATTTGGAGTCTGGATAAACACTACTTCTAGATTCTTGAGCAACCTCCATACCAATTCTCATGAGGTTGGACTAAGTTTCCATTCCCACTAGCACACGCGTGGTCCCTCTGTCCACACTCAGGCTGGCATCCGCTCTTTCTTTTCTTGCTGACTGACATTCTGACTGGGGTAGAATGGAAGGGATCTCTGGGTCATTTGGTCTTGCATCTCTCTGATGACTGGTGAGGATGGCCATTCTCTTTCCCATATGTTTATTGGCCGTCTGTATTTTGTTGCTCTGTTCATTTCTTAAGCCCATTTATTGACTGGGTTGTTTGTGACGTTACAAACTGCTGGATGCTGGGAGCTCTGGCTCTTTTCTATGTTCTTTTACCACCAGAATCGAATATCCATTGCTTACGTCATTGCAGATCAATTTAATTTAAAAAAAAAAAAGCACTACACAAATTATGTACAGCTTATTATAAGGAAAATGAGAATATGGTGGGATATGTTATATAAACAGAACCGACTAGTGGTTAGGAACCTAGTCTTTGCTATTAAGCTGCCTCTGTAAAAAAAAAAAACCTGAGCTTTCTTATGTGACCTTGAGTAGCTTAATTAGCCTGTGATGCTATAAAAAGGAGATAATATCTCAGCTATCAGGTTGCTGTGTGAATTAAATGAGATAATATGTGGAAAGTTTCTGGCTCCTTGTAAGCACTCAGTACTGGAAGATACTACTGCTTCTTTCATGTTATGAACTTTCACTCACTGTATTTATCTACTGATAAGTTAGATGCCTCTGCACAGCATTCAAGCAACAGTAAAACTAAGAGTGAAACCCAGATGGTTTCTAAGAATGTTTCTAATCATAGAGGAGGGAAGCCCTTTCTCTTATTCAAAGCAAGTGTCTGATCATTAGTGTTAACTTGTGGCAAAGTGGAGGTGAGGTAGCCTCGGGGGAGGCGTGGTAGAGAGCATCTAAGCTGTATGGATAGATCCCCAAAGGAACAAAGTATTTTTATTCCTTGTAAGCTGTTAATTACAAAAGACCTGTTTATTTATGACCAACCCATATGGCAAATCAGGCCCTTACATGAAAATCTGTCTCTCTGAAAAAAAAAAAAAAAAAAAAAAAAAAAAATAAGTTAAGTCCTGCCAAAAGGGAACAAACAGAACTTGAAAGCCTGCTCCAACCCCAGGAAATGTCTTTCCCCTTTGAAAGAAGCCTATTAGTGATGCAAACCCTCGGTTATCTACAGACAGGATAATCCCAGCAAACAAAACAGTGAGACCATTAGAACTTTCTGGTGCAAGTGATTCAGTCTTGGACATGTGGCTTTTTTTTTTTTTTTTTTTTTTATTACCTAAGCACAAAGGGGGCAGAGAAAGCAAGAAGAGCAGGTCTTGATTTGGGAGACTTACGTCTCCTTATCTGAATCCAAGACTAATTATCTGCCTGTTTAGCCTAAAGAAGACAAACAGTTCTCCACCCACAGCACAGGCAGAAGGCAGGCCTCCTCCTCAGCCCCTGCTAGTGCCTTCAACCGGGAGAAAGTAGCTGGGAAAACCATGCACAGTCCTGAGTAGCTCAAGATAGCACAGCCTTAAGATTTAATCTGAATTAATCCTGTGATCTTGGGACAGAAATGTAAGCAACACTGTCACAATTCAATGCTTTAGGATAACTAAATACCGTACAATTGGAAGGCTGTTTATGTGGTACAGAGAGGGCCATTTCCCAACAGCTTTTAGTCAATTACTGGAGTAAACACACAGGTCCAGACTGTAGACAAGGTTGCTGTTTCACCTGCAGTTCCAGCTCAGCTTCCCAAGTGCTTGGATGACAGGCATGTGCCACCACATTTGGTTTGGAGCAAACAATTTGAGAATTTAGTCAATAGGTAATTTTTACTGTAAGCAACATGATAGAAAAGTTTTTCAATATATGAGGCCGTTAACTTTAAGTAGTCTGCCCAACTATTCCTTAACAGGTTTGATGAGACCAAGTTTCTGAGACGGAATTAGGCATTAAGGCACATGAGTCTTTAGGTGTGGTTCCTAAAGAGATTAGAAAACCATTTTTGAAGCAAAAATCCAACGGACCGCAGGCGTGGTCTTCGGTGAATTGGCTACAGCTTTCTGGAAATTCGTAGTAGTTTACTGAGGACCCAACATGACCCTTCCATCGCCTACGTCCTTTGTTAGATAACTTTTAGCAGTCTGGACGCAATGCTGGATATCTGGACCTTATGCTGGGTGGAGCGCTGGGCAGGTAAGGTCGCAGCTACGTAGCTTCGGGATGGTCACGTGTTTACATTTCAGGTGTGGGAATAGATCCTGTCCAGGCCACACCCTCTGCAACCTCCCCCATCTCAGGGTTGTCAGACAGCTTGTGTAGTCCCCGCCCCGGGCTTTGATAATCCAGCCTTCTCCCTGGACAGAGGTCAATCACGGCTTTGGTTCCGCACTGCTTCCCGCCCACGTCCTCCACGGATTTCTCCCCTCCCCGCCCCCCGTTCTCCCTACACCCCTGTCAAGCCAACCCCAAGAGTCCAAGTGTCACTGCCCTCGAGGGTCTTCCTCACCTTTCTGATGGGAACCTCTTCTAAACCTAGGAGAAAGAGTCGGGGTTCTCGGTTTTAGCTCACATGTACCTGCTCCTAAAAAGTTGGGGACTTCCGTCTTGTGCGTTGCAACCACTACCTGCACAGGTCTGGGGTCACAAGCAGCGAGTCCAACTTTGTTACCGGGAGTCTGGCGCGTCCAGCGCGTCCCGACGGGCGCGCAAGCCGGGAGCGCGCAGGGCCGGCCGGGAGCGCGCGCGGCCTCCGGGATGGCGGCTGCGCAGTGGCACGCGGGCCGGGAACGGGAGGGCGGGCGGAGCGGCGGGCGGAAGCCATGTTGGAGCTGCACCCCGAGCGAGGGGCTGCGGGCGCGCTCCTCTCCTGGTGGGTGTGACCCGGCTCCGCGCGGCGGCGGGGGGCGGGGACGCCGGGCGGCTCGTCGTGGTCGGCGGCGGCCGCGGCGTGCAGCCGGGCGATTGTGACCGGCGGCGGAGCCGGACCGGCCGCGGGCGCTCCCTCCGTGCGGCCCCCTGAGCGCCCCCCCTCCCCGGGCCGGGAGGGAGGCGGGGGGCACCCGGGGCCCGCCATGAACCCGGGCTTCGACCTGTCCCGCCGGAACCCGCAGGAGGACTTCGAGCTGATCCAGCGCATCGGCAGCGGCACCTACGGCGACGTCTACAAGGTGAGGGCAGGGGCCGCGGAGCCGGGGCCTGCGCCGCCGGGACCGAACAAAGAGGCAGGCGTGGGACCGCAGCCCTCGGCGTCCTCACAACAGCCGTGTCCCGGACGCGCGGTCTCTGACCCCAAGCCTCTCCTGCGCGCAGTCCCGGGAAGGGCTGCCGCTGGAGCCGCGGCGCTCCTGGGAGTGCGGAGCGGGGTTGGGCGCTTGTTGCCTGGGCAGGGTCTGTGTGACGAACCGGGGTGCTGGGGCTTGGCGTTTGACAAGCTTACGTGCCTCTCCGGGACCTTGGATTATCGGCCTGTGGCTGGGAGCTGCTGTCCTCCCGGGCCTGCTGGATCTGCCCTAATGCTGGGCAACCTCCATCGACACCCTTAGCCTTTAGCCTCCTAACATCTGCTTGTCAGTTCCCTGTCATTTTCCAAGTAGTCAAGTTGTTTTGTAGAAAGAGATGTGTTTTTGGAGGCAAGAAAGCAACTACATTTTTGTTTTCTCCAAAAAGAATTGGATAGTGGTGTTTGTTTTTGTCAGTGACACCTAGGAATCAGATGTTTCTTTTCTTTTTTTCTTTTCTTTTTCTTTTTGTGTGTGTGAATCAAGTATCTAGGAAGAGTATTGGTTTGACAAGGTTAGAATCAAAGCTCTTTAGCAGGACAGCGTTTCTGTAGAAAAGGAACCACTTCTAAATGTGGGAGGATAAATCATTCTTTGCAGGCCAGCTCAACTCTTGGCCTCGCGGAGTCTGCCAAGAAGGGAGGCGGATAGTGCCAAAGGTGGCAGCAGTCTTGATTTAGTTGCCTATCTACTTACTTAGTAACTGAAGTTGGGCTCCTGTTTTCCAGAACACCTGAGGATGCCCAGAGAAACTTAGTGTTACATTGGAAAGTTTAGTTTTTACTTTATTTTTGCCCATGCTAAAGCAATGGGTTTTTATTCTTGCCTCAATGGAATGTGTAAGGTAAGTTAGCCAATACCTCAGTTCTTTTGTGATTAATATGCTCGTCTCCTTCACATAGCATACCACTTTCCTCTATAGATGTATGGAGCATAACGCCAGTGTATAACTTAGCAGCCTCATGTTGTTGTGAAGTCAAGACAGGAATGGACCCAGATTTATTTGAAGTCTTTTTTTTTTTTTTTTTTTTTTTTTTTTTTTTTTCTGGACAGGAGCAACATTAAACAGCAGTTTCAGTCACTTTCTTCCAGTTGTATCCTGTGCTGTAGAGAGGACAGTGAGGGTCTGGCAAAGGTTGCTAGCATAGAACAAGAGGGCCTGGTTTGTCCCGCTCCAGTCTCTCAGCTTCTAGCCAAGATCTGGAAGATGATAAGGCACTGCTCTGGGTGGTGGAGAGAGGGGATGATGCCACACAGAGAGATCGTGATTCAGAGCCCAGAGACACAGTATGAAGCTGAGGAAGACGAAGCCTGAGCGGCCACAGACATCCTGGCTGTGGACCCAGGTTCCTGTAGGCCTTTTAACTGGGGACTTAATGGGAGTCATGCCAGTGAGGTGAAATTAGATACGGATTTTCCCCCCTTCTTTCTTAAAAGAAAGTGTGAGTGTGTGTGTCTTGTCTTGTCTGTCTGTCTGTCTGTGGAGGCCAGAAGAGGGCATCAGATCTCCTGGAGCTGAAGTTCCAGGCAGTTGTGAGCTGGCTGACATGGGTGCTGGGAACCAAGTTTGAGTCATGGAAGAAAAACCCGTGCCCTTAGCTGCTGAGCTGTCTTTCCAGGTCCTATTTCTTTCTTTACTTTTTGTTTTATTTTTCAGTATACAGGATTTTGCTGTGTATCTCAGGCTGGCCTGAAAGTCGTAATCCTCCACCTCTGTCCCCTGATTGAGCGAGGTGTAGACATGCATGACTGCATCCAATTTAGACTTGAACATCTGGGCTGAGGCTCAGGCTTGCTTTAGATCTGCAGAACACATGAAAAGTGTAATGAGGATACCATCTCGAGTTGTTCTTTGGTCTCCACAGGAGTTACATGACATGCGAGTTTGAGCATACACATACACAGGTGGGGGGGAGGGAAGGAGAGAAGGAGAGAAGGAGAGAGAGAGAGAGAGAGAGAGAGAGAGAGAGAGAGAGAGAAAGAGAGAAAGAGAGAGAAAGAGAGAAATATTTGGACTTGAAAAGGTTCCCTATCATGATGTCCAGAGAGTGTTGGAGGGAAAAAGCAGTTAGGAGGCTTGGGATAGTCTGGGAATAATAGTGGTATTGTAGAATTTGGTCTGGACTAAGAAGGTAGAAATATACTCAAATCCAAGAGCTAATAACTGTCTGGGGGAATCTGATTATAGTAGATGAAAAGTTAAATTTTCTGTCTCTTAAGTGGCAGTGTGTACAGTTATGTTTTAATTTTGGCACACACGCTTGTGTGTGTGTATGTGTGTGTGTGTCTTTCTAGTTCTTGAGATAGGTCTCATGTTGTCCAGACTGACTTTGAAATTGTTCCATAGCCAAGAATGATGTTTTACCAAGGTAGGTTCCTGATAGGAGTAATTAGCTATGTATTTACTGTATTTAAAAATAAACCTAAACAACAACAAAACAGAGAAGACAGTTTGGTAGCTCATGCCTGTAATCTTCTTGGGAAGCTAATGCAGGAGAATGCTGGCCACCAGTTCAGGGCTAGCCTGGCTTACATGAATGTGGGTAACAGAATAAGACTGTCTCAAAGCAAACTCACTAAAGTGGTAACTTGCCTGACTAAAAAGAAAAAATTCACAACTGTAATTCTTCTATCTGAATGTAACAGAAGTCTGTCAAGTTGATGAATCTTGTCAGCCATTAATGATGACGTAGCTAACATTTCTGGAGTGCTTGCTCTCTGGCATACACTGAAAGTTTCCTGCCTACTCCTACATCTATCTTGTGAGGCACATGCAGTTGTAGCAGGCATAGGGAGGTTTAAATAACTTTCTGAAGTTGGTAGATGGCAAAGGTCAGAGCTGACTAGTTTGTAGGCTGGATTCTCCATCAGTGGGAGGCACCATCTCTGTAAACATGGACTCAGACAGATTATGTCCTGCTGAATTTTCCAGGGAAGAAACTGAGGCACACTTGCCTTGTGGGCATTTGGACTGTGGCGCACTCTGAGTTTGGTGGCTCTTTACTCACTTGATTTTGTAGCCTGCCTGTGCACATCAGAGAATAGAAACTTGATTCCGGCCTGCCAGACTCTTTCATCACCAGAGACCCTGGTGAGGTAGGTCTCTGTCCCCGAGAATCACTGTGGTGTGTACCTCCTGCCTGCCACACAGCCCAGAGCCGATCCTTCCTTCTTTTCAACAACCAAGTCATGCTGTGAAGATACACCTTTTTCACATTTGTTTTGCTGTTAGATGTTTCTGACACACATGTCACTGATGAGCTGGGGGAAAAGTGATTTTTGTTTCTGCAAGCTGGGGTATGAGCCTTGCGCCTTAAGCTGTCAGTGAGTGGGCGCTAAAAATGGAATGGGTCTATTAAGTAAGTAAGTTAGACCTAATTATAGTAATTCTTGGAAGGTTGGTGTTTCAAGGGATTTTTATTTTGAAAACTCTTCCACCCACTGCAGTAACAGAGTTACTGTATTTGTAGATTGGTTATAGAGCGCTGAGCTGGGATGCTGAGGATCTGGGATCCAGCAGGTATGCATCTTGTAAAACACACTTAGCATCACAGGATTACTTTGTCTGTGACTGTTCTTACTATCACAGGTCCTTCTGGTTTGTACTAAGTAAACAACTTGAGTTTTACCTCCAAAATAAGTTTTTTCCCTTTCTTTTCTTTTTTCTCTTTCCCTCCCTCCCTCCCTCCCTTCCTCTCAGCCAGTGTGATCCATTTCATCTGCACTGTCAGAGAGTACTTGAACATACACTTTTAAAAAGAGAAATTATATTACCTTTTAATTGCCACATAACTATGCACAGTCTTCATCAGCTGTGAAGTACAGGGATTACTTGGGGACTGTGAGACAGACACATGAAGCTATGATTGGGCCCCAAGACGATCATGAAGTGCTCTAAAATTAAGAAACTTTATGTTATGTTTGTTTTTTCTTTTTCATGTGAAATGGCCCAGCAAGCATGTCTAGCCATGGGCCCCATTTGACTCAGGATAGTATGAATGTGGCCCAAACACAAAATCATAAACTTACTTAATAGATGAGAGAGAGAGAGAGAGAGAGAGAGAGAGAGAGAGAGAGAGAGAGAGAGATATTTCTTTTTTCTTTCTTTTTTTTTTTTTTAAAGTACAATTCCATGGTTCTTAAGTGTGAACTTTTTAGATGTGTTGCATCACAGGCTGAAAGGTTGACATGGATGTAAGCATTCTTTACCTTCTCTATGAGAGTAGATTGTAATGAGCATAGATTTGTCATTAGAAGAACTGTATTAGAGAAATTGGGAAATTTTCTATAGTTCATACTGTCTGCATGTAATATCTGCATGTGTTGTACTGTCTTTGCATAGACATGGCACTTTTCCAGTTTAGTTCAAATTATTCCTAACCCTAAAGTCTTTGCTTTTCTTAAGTTTATTTCAGGAAACCTACATGTAGTCTTGTGGCTGTCCCCATCTCTACGCCAAGCCCTGTGTTCTCTTGAGTTCTTTGCCTTGCACTGGTCTTGTCGCCCGTTAGGCAGGCCTCAGTTTTGACAGTGTGCTATGGCTTGAGTCCTTGGAGCCATCTCTGATTTCTGGATTCCATTTTCAGGCATTAGTCACAGTCTGTACACAGGTGATTTCTAAGTATTGTTGGGTGCTTCAGGGAAAACCACACCATGGCTATAGTAAAGACCCGAGAGGCCGTGAGAGGGCTGAGCAGGTAATAAGCTTTCCTTAAAGCTTCACAGTCTGAGGCTGATTCCACATAATGGTGGAAGGAGAAAACTGACTCCATAGAGTTGCCTTTTGATCCCCACAAACATGCCTTACAACAATAACAACAACAACAGTAGTTTAGGAGTCCTGTGTTAAACCTGCCAAACTCTGTGTGACCCAGCCAACTTCAAGCTTAGCTTAGTTATGGGGTTTTTCCCTCTATACCTATTGCTTCTCCTTAGTATGTCTTGTAGGACATACTTTGGAAATGTTGACTTTTTTTTTTTTTTTTTTGTCTACATATGTCTGAAAGTCATATATTGAAAGTAAAGGATACAGTGGAAACTCCAAAACCTCATTTATGTGGCCATCATCTATATAAGATTTGAAATAGATGGGAAATTGGACTGGAGAAAACATTGAGGCATAGGTAATAGAGTCAGAATGTATAGTATTTAGAGAAATGTGTGTTAGCTTCCTTGTGACTGCATTTTTCAAGGTATCCAGATGTCAACAAAGACTAGTTTTTCCGTTATAGTTAGCATTCACAAAAATAAAACTTTGTAAAAATCTCAGGGTTTTGTTGGTAGTTTGTTTGTTCTTTTGTTGTTTTTGAGGCAGGCACTCTCTTAGCCTAGGCTGCCTCCTGTGTACTGGACTGCAGGCGCTGCCGCCACACCTGGGGAGCTGTCAATTCTCACTTCTGATGAAGAAAGTGAAGACTTGAAGCACTGAAGAACAGCTGGACCAGCTGTGGGAGTTCCCGCTCACCTTTACTTCTGTGAAAGCAAAGTCTAGAGCAATAGTTCCCAACTTGTGGGTCATGACCTCCTTTATGGGGGATGTCAAATGACCCTTTTATGGGGGTCACCTAACACCATCAGAAAACACAGATACTTACAATTCCTAACAGTTTGCCTTCAATCTTTGTTTGGTTCTTGTTATCTCTGGACATGCACAGCAAATGCATGATTTGTATTGAGATGAATAATTGGGAAACTGTCTTGCGAGAAAGGATTGAACAGCCATCGTACACTGAACAGCTCTAATATAAAGCAGATGTATTAGGGACAGTGCGTGGTAAAAATGGCAGGGTTTGTTTCATAGTATTTACAGGAATATAAGTATATGTCCACTTTTAGTTACCAAAGTTTGAGACCAAAACCTTATTGGTCTCCTCATTCAAGATTCCCTAGAATCCTCAAACTCTCCACAGCTGATCTGTCTGTGGCATCATGGCAATGGAAAGAGCACGTTCTAGAGCCAGGCTCCCTGCTGTAAGCACCTAGGAGCTCCATGACCCCATCCTCCTCCTCTGTGTGCCTTAGGTCCTTCCGTTGTGATGGTGATGCCTGGAAAAGGGTCAGGACTGCCATGGCCAATTGCTGCTAGTGTGACTGCCTCCTCTTCCTGCACACTCAGCTTTGTTTCTGCACTTCCCATCTCTACTTAGAACCTCTGCCTCACTTCCTGGCATCTAGATGGTTTGTCTTCACTTCCAGCATGTCTCAGGGACATGGTTAGTATAATAAAAAGGGCACTCTGTTATAGTTAGTATTTGCAAGTTCTAATATCACTTTTAATAAGTCTGTCCATTACCCTCCACCCACTGTCTGTCTTTCTGTGAAATATCCAGAATAGGTAGAACTGGAATATTTTGGGGGCCTTCATTTGGAATACAAGTAAATTAAAATTAAACAATTTGTCGTCAAAAAATGAGTAAATATTTAGACTGAGAAAAGATATCCCAACAATGTACTATCAACTAACTTAGAGGAAGTCCCTTTTCTCCTGGGATTTAAGCATCTGATTAGAACGTCCATGTGAAGTAGTTCGTGATAGCAGCCTGGCACTGTCCACACACTTTGAGTGCCCTAGCAGCTGTCAGCATCCAGAGAAGCCATGCAAGCACCAGGCTCTCTTTTGGTTACATTCATACAAGTTCAGCTCTCCTCATTTTTTGCTGAGTTTCTCATTTGCATGTGTCACTCACTACCTGTCATGTCTTACCAGAACATAAATCCAGAATGATTTTGCTTGATTCAATGCCATATCTTGAGGGCCTAGGAGAGTGACTGATATGTAGAGTCTCAGTGAGTGTCTGGAATGAAGAAGTATAGCGACACAGGAGAATGGCAGCTACTCGAGTGGGAGGACAGACCATTGTGTCCGACTGGCAGAACTCCTGACAGTGCTGCTGGGTCAGGCCTAAGGCTCTGGCACTAGTGGGCCCAGAACGTGAGGCATTCCTGTCTGAAGGCCTAAGCAGGCTCAGAGTTACTGTATGCACGGAAGTCGTTTTATACTGAGAATTTAATGGCTATAAGTAGGTTTGATAATCTCCTAATCCAACAGTCTGAAGTACAAAATGGTCTGAAATCCAAAGCACTGCAGCACTGACTGACGTCCAGTGGGAAGTTCAGTTGAGCTCACTGGTACAGCCCAGATACAGGTATGCTGAGAAGACATTAGTAACATGAACTCTAAGCAGTCTGAACAGGGCGCATGAATCAGGTGAACTTCATCTTTAGACTTGGTCTTGAGCCCAAGAGCTCACTATGCATAGTTCAGTGTTTGGAGAAATTTAAAAAAAAAAAAAAATGGTTTGAAAGTACTTGCTAAGGAAGTCCCAACTCTAATAAACATACCACTGGGTTCTTCTTCACATGTTGCTGCTTGAAAATAGGATTGAATTTTTAGGAAAAGGACTTTGCTCAGCAATAGAAAAAAAATCCCTGAAATTCAAGAAATGGAATCATGTTTTCTTTTTGCTGTTGTTTGGTTTTTACAGTTCTTTTTTATAATCTGTAAGAGGCTGTCTTTTTGTTGCAACTACCTCAACCTAAAATTCTAGGTTAGCATTCCCAGTGCAATGGTGTAGGCTACCTTTGTCCTGTAATTGTATGACATTTGTTGTTATTGTTGCTTAAGCTCTTCTTAGGAATTTGAAGTAGTATGTTTGTGTGTGTGTGCGTGTGCGTGTGCGTGCGTGCGTGCGTGCGTGCGTGTGTGTGTGTGTGTGTGTGTGTGTGTGTGTAAATCTTCCACCTGTCTTTGCCTGAACACTGTCTTTACTGCTTATAGGTTAAAGGATGCATGCTTAAGCCTAATACTCAGGGCTCAGTGGTCTCAAAGAACCAGGAAGATTTAGGTAGCTTGGAGGAGGCAGGGGAAGAGAGTGGGCAGCCATCCAGGTAAAGTGTATTAACGGGTAAAGGCTTAAGAATGGAAGGAGATTGACAAGTATGGAAAGCATGTGGGATGGAACATGGAGAAAAAAGATTTGCTGGATAAAGCAGGGCCAGACTTGTTGAAGGCCAGAGCACATGGGTTAGATACAACAGCATGGGCTCTGGGAGCACAGAAGACTTTCCTGTGGG
The DNA here is from genome assembly GCF_011762505.2 of Arvicanthis niloticus. NCBI lineage: Eukaryota > Metazoa > Chordata > Mammalia > Rodentia > Muridae > Arvicanthis > Arvicanthis niloticus. Next base: position 66,168,852 of record NC_047668.1, on the reverse strand, counting down.
AGTAATAGTGTCAGAAGTGTCCTGCAGTATTCGGACGGTCATGACAATGAATCTGAGAGGAAGGGCATAAATACTTGCTAGAGAACCCTGACGTTGTATACATTGGTGATAGCCATTGTGTTCACCACAGTAGCACATATATCTGTGAAATAAAAAATATTGCTAGTAACAAACCGGTCATGTTAGAATAAATCACATTCTAATGAAAAATAACTTTTCTAAACAAAAAAAATCAAATGAAGGTGGCCTTGCTGTATGTTTTGAAATGTGTTTACTGTCTGGTTAAAGAGAACACAGGGTCTCAGTTCTACTTTTCTAGCCTGTGGCAATGTTTGGCTGAAATATATGAATAAGATGTGGTCTCGCACATGTGGAGTTGGAGAAGAGATGGAGTTTTCAGGTACTTGTAGATAATTCTTCTCTGATATTCTGTCTTCTTCAAATTCCCCAGTCAGACTTGTTATGTTCTCTCATTAGAAAGGTCTTGAACTGTGTTTCCTAGGAGTCTGATTCTGCTGGAAAGTGCTAGCCGGATGCATGGCTGCCACAGATGCTGTCTATCAGTGTTTCATCGATGTGACAGATGCATTTAATTCATTTTCAGGAAAATGTCTGTCATATACCCAGTCATGAGCAACCCAGTTTATCTGTTGTCATTTTGAGTAGAACTGGTGTGTGATGGAGAAGTGGCTAGCTCAGCTTGGAGCTCACAACCACAGAGGAGCTCTGGTACTGCAGGTGTGTCTCCTGTATGTCTAGGGTATGAGATGGCATGGACTACAGGGTCAGATTTAATGAAAATAGTAACAGAGACATGCTTTGGTGAAAACAAGCTTCCCCCTCTGAATCTGTGGCAGTGAAGCCCACATGAATGCTGGTTACTGTGTGTCTACTTCCTTGGTTAGTGCTAAGGCTTAGTCATGGTGGCAAGTGGCATTTTTTGTATTGTTCTGAAAATAGTTTTGACTTCCTGGACCAAAAAGAATCTCAGGAAGTTTCAGGGATCCTGGGACTGTGCTCCAAGGTTATTTGAAGTAAGCTAAGGATAAATGTGCTTTGTCACTATAACAAAACACCCGAGAAAACCAACGTAATGAAAAAGAAGGCTTAAGCTTGGCTCATAGCTTGAAAGGTTTCCATGCCTGGACACTTAGCCTGGTTCCTCTGGGCCTGTGGAGGTGCAGTATATCACGGTTGTGGTAGTGTGTTGTAGGAGAGGCTGGTTCTGATCACAGCAGCTCAGAGGCAAAGAGTAACAGGAGGGGACTGGGCCCCAGCCCCTTTAAGGCTTTGTATAAGGACTGATGACATCGTTTCTTTTGAGGACTGAAAGCATTATTAGGAAGACATGAAAAGCTCTGACCTCTTTTTAAAGCACTGCAGATTCAGAGGGCAACGTCTAAAAGGATTAGTGAACTAGCATATATCTTATAAAAAAAATAATAAGAAAAAATAATATTTTAAAATAGATAAATAATGTGATGATGTGATTTAATATGATGATGATATATTTTATTCCAATTTTTAGATACAAATATTTTATAAATTTGTTTACTGTTGTATAGTTTAAAAATTTACATGGGTCTGGAGAAATAGCTCATTGGGTAAGAGCAGGTACCGCTCTGGCAGATACCTAGGTTCGGTTCCCAGAACCACATCAGGCCACACACTGTCATCTCCAGTCCTGCTTCCAGGTAATGTCACACTCTGTCCTCCCAGGGCACTTGCATGTGCATGGTGCACCCAGACACCTAAATAAATAGATAACTCCTAAAACTTACAGTGAAATACAGATTATATGTTTCAGTTACGTGGGTTTTGACAATGTATACCGCTGTGTGACTTAGTCTCTTAGTAAGTTGGACCATTCTATACATTTCCAGAACATTTCAGGAAGTCCCCTGGTGTCCTCCCCAGCTGAACCACACGTTAGTGCTGCCCCACTTCATCCCACAGTTACTCTTGTGATTTCTGTCACCATGGAGTGTCTTCTCAAGCTGAGTGTTCATGGATCACAGAGAAGTGCTTGGCTACTGGGGGAAACAGTTAGCTGTACACACCTGGACCCTGTGTAGGGTTGCTCTCCTCTGCTGATGTGGGCTGTACTTTCACGGCTACTCCACTGTCGTGGTCACTGTAGTTTTGGAGGGTGAAGTCAGGTAACTTGTGTCTTTCAGCATTGCCATGTTTTTCACAATTGCCTTTTTTATTTACAGCTGTGGCTTTTTATTACATATTTTAGGATTACTTTTCAACATAAAATAGAAAAGCTTGCTGGAATTTTATAGTTTTTTTTAAAACTAACAATAATTGTAAACTTTGGAAGGTGGGTCAGCACTCAGCAGGCCTACTAGCCACATCCTATCTGCACAGCTGACTAACGCTCAGGCTCTTTTACCAGCTTGTGCGGGCACTCATTACAAAAATCTTTGTGTATCATTATCATTTTGCAATACTTTATCACATATATAGCCTGCTGGGATTTTGATTGGAATTGTGTGAGATCTGCAGATCAATTTATGGAGAGTTAAGGTCTTACCATCATTGAGTCTTCTCATTTCTGGGTGTAGTATATCTATTTATTTAGATCTTCTACAAATCTCATCAGTATTTTTGTTATTTTTTTAAAATTCATAAATCTTATCCCTAGCTTGTTCCTCTGATACTACAGCAAAAAGGTGACTATGGGACACTCGAGGCAGTGCACTAGTCACTTTGTGAGCCTTGTTTTCGTTTCTTATTGAAGTCCTCACTGTGCTAATGATGTCTGACCTCCTTTGGCTTAACCTTGTTCATTTTTAGCCCTGACCATATGGACTCCTCTTAAAGTTGGCAGAAATAAAAAGACTAGAAAAATGACTATTTAAAAAACCCACGTTTGTAATGTCAAAGATGAAAACAATGGCCTTAGACGCTCAACTTATTTTTATATGTGAGATACAGTTATATTTATATATGCACATTTTGCAGAATGCATCTTCTTTGACTTTAGCAGGAAAAATGCACTTGAAGGTTGTTTGATTTTCATAGGGAAAACAAGCAGCAGAGCAATGTCCGGTTGTAGAAGAGCCCACATGTTCCTGTCTGATCCCGAGCGGCTTACGGTCAGATAGGGAACAAGCTATGGATAGAGAACACAGCTAAGGAACATTCCTGAGGGAGAAAGTCGAACATTTAAGGGCAGCAGTGTGGCTGTAGACTATAGAAATGTAAGATGTCCTAGAAACACTGATCTTGAGTTAGTGCTTAAAGAAAAATTGGGTCTCTGTATGTAGAGAACCACAAAGTCAGTCAGAAGAATGTGGGGGCTGGTAAAGAGTTGGTAAATTGCTTGCCAGTCAAGCATGAGGATTTGAGTTCAGATTCCCCCAGTACTCACACAAAAGCCAGATGCAGTAGCACACACCTCTGAGCCCAGTGTTGGGCAGCTGAGATAGAGGATCCCTGGAGCTGAGAGGCCATTCAGTCTAACCCAGTCAGTGAGCTCTGGTGCAGTGATAGACCCTGTCTCAAAAAACTGAGGGTGAGAGTGACCCAGGGACACACATACGCATGCTCTATAAACATATGCATACACATACCACACACACAGTCACTCCTGTGGGATTGAAGTGAACAGAAATAATTGGTAACTTTTCTTAGTAAGAGGCATATGGAGAAATGAGATAGATAATGCTTCAGAAATCTAAGATAAACGTGAGTGCCAGTTAAGAATTTGCAGGGTTTGTCAGATGGCTCAGCAGGTAAAAGCTGTCACCAAGCCTGATTGACACTTGACTTTGATTCCTAATCCCCAGTGGTGGAGAGAACTGACCTCTGGCAAGCTGCCCTCCTGCGTCCATAGTCATACCATGGCCTGCACCCTCCTCCCACAATAAATAAATAGAATAAGGGTTTGAAAAGAACCATAATTTATTTTGTTGTGCATTCTAAATTCATTAGTGCCAACCTTGTCTGTCTTTCTGATGTTGGGAAGCTGTTGGTTGGTGTTTGGTGACATTTCTTAACATTCCTTCCCACCCACTCAAAGGTCTAGCTTTCATTTTTATAGTTTTGAGGTTGACCATAAAATGCTCACATGCATGGTAACTCTGATTACTCCCTCTGTTCTGTTTGTGTGTGCTGTGTCTTACTTTGGTTCTGTGCTGTTCATGAATGCTGCAGGTTGCTGTGTGGACCTTTCTCATCTACAGATGGCCATCTCTGGTGGCTGTCCTCATGCTGACACAGTTTCTTGGTTGCTGATCCTCCTGGCATCTTACTCCTTTCTGTACTACTCAGTGTTGAAAGAATGTTTGGTAGGGTTTTGTTTTTGTTTTTCAGTTTCTAATGTGAGGAATCATGTGAGGCAAACGTAATCCCACCCCCAAATATCCTTAGTTTATCTTTGTTATGGAGTTGTAGTTTGCTGGGACAGAGGTTTGCTGTCAGTTCTTCTGCAGTTTCTAACTCATCTGTGTTTTCTCTGGTTGACTTTAAAATTTCCCCATTCACCTTTGGTGTCCCAAAGCTTCACAATATTATGTAGACTTGTAAGTAGAAGTGTGGTTTTCTCTAAGCTGACAAGTACCGTGTTTCAGTAGCCCTAGAAAACTGTTCCTGTACCTCACTTTTCTTTATTATTCTATATCCTTTGTTTTTCCTATCTTTTAATTTAATTTTATTATTATTCTATGTGTATGTGTGTTTTGTCTGAATAAATGTCTATGAACCTTGAGCTTTGTGTGCCTGGTCTTTGAGGATGCCAGAAGAGGCTGTTCAGAGTTCCTCCACAGTTACAGAAGGTTGTGAGCTGCCACGTGTCTTCTGGGAATCAAACCCAGGACCTGTGGAAGAGCAGCCAGTGCTTTTAATCACTGAGCCATCTCTTCATTCTCATCTCCACATATTTTGAATTAATGTTTCAACATATGACCCTGGAGGGATATGGTATATAGACCATTGCTTTTTACGTTGTAATGATTAATGTTTCTAGAAGTTCCTTTAAAAAAAAAAAAAAAAAAAAAAAAACAAACTTTTTCAAGTCTGTGTATACCTTTTGCATTATTTTTTCAGTTTTGATGTTTTTATGTTTTGTCTTTTTAAAAATTACTCTTTAACATTTTCTTTTGAAGTGTCATTCTATAATTTTAATCTTTGGTAGGTTTACATCTTTGTTGGTTTTGTTCTGTGTGCTGGCTTTTAATCATGGTAAATTTTTATTTTATTTCATTTTTCCCCCATAAGAATCTGTGACTCAGGTTGGTGGACCACGTGTCTTTCCAACAGCTTTGCATTTGCCTTCTGCAGAAGCCTCTATTCTTTTCACTCTGAGGTAGACTTTGATGTTGATTTTACAGTGTGGAATTTCTCAGACCTAGTGGTGTCGGAGATTGGAACTCCAAATCACAGTGAGCAGCAAGCTCATTACAGGATCTCGCTGTGTGTGCAGGCTGGATTCTATATGTATCACAGACTGGCCTTAAACCTTGCTATTAGCCTGCTTCAGGCTCTCAAGTGCTGGGATTGTAGATATGTATCACAATGCCTGGCTTTATTTTAGTTCCAAGAATCTCCTCCTCCCCCATGCTCTTAAAATCCCCAGCAGGTTACTGACCTGTGCTTATGACTACTAGCCTTTTAAAAACCCTGTTTTTATTGTACTAAGGGTGTGGTTTCTTCTGGGGACCTTTATTTAAGGACTCTGTTCTCTAAATAGGGCCTTCTAGGCTTCTTTCACTTAGCTGCATGACTTGGATTCATACTTGTGTTTTTGTGATGTGGTTTTGAGTGTTCACTTGAGTGGCTTTAAGACCTGGGGCTGCTCACTTACCTTCCCTCTCCCTTTCCATGCTCATTCTTAAAGTCTGACCTCCAGCACAGCACTGGACTGGTGGAATCTCAACTCTAGTCTTTCAGTTTCCACTTTGTATTCGTGTGATGCTTGTTAAAACAGATGAACTAAGGTTGCAACATTGTTATTACTAAAGTCCACAGTTTACCTTAGAGGGAAACAGTTACAGCACAGTTCTGTGACAGGCTATCCTATCTTACAGAATAGTTTCACTGTCCTGAAAATCACCAGCTCATGTATTAATTTGTCCTCCCTTCCCTCACAAGCCAGTTCCTGATCTGTATACAAGTATATAAACACACACGTATATATTATGCATTTTTGTATATGTATTTTTTTCCTTCCAAAATGTCATATAACTAGAATTATATAGCATGGCTTCTAGACTGGCTTCTTTCACTTTGCTGTGTGATTTGGATTTATGTGACATAACCCATTTCTTACATGGTTGATTAATACTCCCATATTTGATTGAATCTTGGTGATCTTTCACCTATTGAAAACTATTTTAGTGATCTTCAAGCTTTTGCATTGTAAGTAGAAATACAATAAATAATCATATACAGGTTCTTACACAAAAAATTTTCATCACACTTTAGTAACTAGCAAGGAATACTATTGCTGGATTGTGTGACGAGCCTGTTTAACTTTGTGAGGAATTGCAGTATCTTCCAGAGGGGCTGTATGCATTCCCACCAGCAGCGACAGAGCTCTGCATCTTCGTCAGCAGCTGGTCTTCCCAGTGTTCGAGATCTGGGCTACTCTACTGTGTGCATGCTGATACCCATTTAATGTGCAAATCCTAACGATATGTGGGATTGAACATAATACTACTGTATGTCTTGTCTTTTTTGTTAAGATACCTATCTAGAGTTTTTGTTAAAAATTTAATTGTGAGCCAGGCATAGATTTAAGACTATATTTTAAGATTATGTCATAATCTTAGCACTCAGTAGGTTGAAGCAGGAGGATTTCAACTTCCAGGCCAGCTTGGGCTTACATAGCAAAACCCCATTTCAAATAAACAATTTTTAAAAATGCTTGCTTGCTTTTGCTTTGCTGTTGTTAGTTTTAAGAGTTCTCTATACATTTTGGGTTCATGTCTGTTACTAGGCATGTATTTGCAAAGGTCCCTTTTTGTCATGCCTTTTCATTCTCATAATGTTTGTATCAGACCTGGATTTTCTCATATGTTATCTTCTAGAAGCTTTGTAGCTTTGCAGTTTTATATCTGTGATCCACTTTGAATGGATTTTTGTAAGAGGTATAAGATCTATGCATGCATTGGTGGGTGGGCATGGTGTGGGGGGGTCTTAGTCCAGAACCATTTGATGGAAAGACTCTTTTCTTTGTATTGTTTTTGCTCCTTTCTGAAGACCAGCTGGCTGTATTTGTGTGGATCTATTTCTGGGCACTTATTTTGGTTTGCAACTGTGGAACAAATACCAGTGACAAAGTAGCCATAGTTTGATTGAATTGATTGAATGGCTTAAACAACAGAAAAATTATTTCTGGCCAGAATTCCAGAGATGACAATCTTCATAGGGAGGTTTCTTCTGTGGAGTCTTTTGCCAATGTACAGAGGGTCCTTCTTCTGGTGTCTGTGTGTGTGTGGCAAAGGGACAGCGATGTGGAGTGGGATACAGCCAAAGACTGAGGAGGTGATGACTGTGAGAAGCCCTTGAGTTTAGTGAAGAGTGTGTTGTTGCCACCGCCTGTGGAGTTATTTTCTTGGACTGGTTAGCAATGAATACTAATCATTTTGATGGTGAGAGGAGGAGGTGACACCTTCTATAGTTGATTGCCAAGGAGTTTGGTCCTGCTGTTTCCTTCCAGTTCCAAGTTGTTCTGTCCTTCTGTTGGTCCCTAAGGCTTTTGTTGAATACTTAAACTGAACCATGGTTGATTCTAGCTAGATCCCAAGGGGGCTAGATAAAAGTGGCTATAGTACTTACTCATTTAATCACAGCAGTAGGTAACATAAAACATTCTTACGTCCATGACCCTATAAGAAAGACTCTTTAGGAGAGAAAAGGTGGAACTTGTTTCTTAAAGTGTGGTTTAGTAGGTAAGCAGAAGAACATTGTATTAGAGGTGAGTGTTGCAGGTGAAGGCCCTGTGAGCAACTAGCAAGAAGGGCTTGTGCTGGTTGGAACTTGTCAGAGAGTCTTGTTGGGAGTAGGTGAGAAGGGCTTACCAAGTGTGGGTCAAACTAAAGGAAATTATTTGTTTTAGAGAATGATGGCATAAATTGAATATTAATAAGGAAAGTAATAGCAAATACATGTACTGAATACTTAACTGTGTGTTGGCTGTGGCTTCGTAGGTGTTCTTGCTGTATTGTGTCCTCATGGGTAATGCACAAGGCCCCTTAAAGATACAGAAGGTGAAGTTGGTGAATAGAGGTCAGTGTAGGCCTAAGGTCTCAATGAGCAGAAGCTGAGCTCCGAGTGAACTCAGGTCGTCTTTGCTGCAGATCTTGTGTTTTCCTATATTGAGCTAGACCAGAATACAGCTTACCATATAGTTTCCAGGGTATAAATTAGACATGATAAAGAAAGGGACCATTGAAGATGTTTCAACAGAATTGAAGGGAGGGAGCTACTGGTAGGCAGGGCCTGCTTATCTCTTAGCTCCGTGGGAGAATAAGTGTGGTATAGGTGGCAGCCTCTAGTCTTTCTGGTAAAGTCCACATTTCCTGGAAGGTGACACAGCAGGCCAAGAGTTAGATTAATGACAGAGCATTTTTGTCTGTTTGAGGGCCTGATGACTGGGATGGAGAAAGAAACTAAGTGAAGCAAGATATGGAGTTAGATTTCCATAGATTGAGGTGTGTCTCTGGTAGAAAGCTGCCCTCTTGGCCTGTTTCTCAGGAAATGCTGTGTGGAGTTGGAGGAGTGGTGAGATGATAGAGAAAAGAAGACACATCTTTGGCCTGAGTTGTCAAGCCACAGGTCTTTTCTATTTTGAGTGTCCAAAGGAATTTGACTCCTGGATTAAGATGCCCGTGTTTGCACCCTGTGCTGCGGGTACACCTGTTTGTGGAAGTTGTAATGCTAGGTTTGCTATTACAGGTCACTGACTTTCCTGATCAAACAGGCAAGAAAGTGCTACATATACAGGAGAAATGGGTGAGTACCTCAGCAGTTATCAGAGTCTAACCACCATCTCAGGGCCTGAGGTGTAGGTGGTTCGTGCTTGTTGTAGAAGGCTGTCCCCTGAGCGTAGCAGCCATTAAGTTGTCTCCATAGGAAGCAGCTGGGACTGCTTGTGAGTAACCCTGGAGCTTGGACCTGTTGACTTTCCCTCGTGAAAGGAGTTGGGTGTACCTGAGACCTCAGCTACCTCACACTGCACGCCCATGCAGTGGTGTGTTTCTGCCTGAATTGCTCAGAGCCTAGAGTCAGAAAGTGCCAGAGTACAGAGGGGAACTGAGGAGGAGGCCTCATCTGCCCAGCTACTTCAGTCCATGCAGTGGTGAGGCTTTGGTGGTCACACACGTTACTGTAAATAAATTAGCCCAATAAACTCACCGGTTTGCAGAGCAGGAGTGTTGTTGGTGCTGAGTTGGGTTAGGTGCTTGTTGAGGTCTCCTGTCTCAGTGTGGGAAGGCCGCCCCTCTCTCTTTATTCCTGGGAGGCAGTTAAAGTGGGTAGATGGCCTTGTGGGAATGGCACAGTATGGGAAGCACAGACCCCAGTATTACAATGTTTTCTCCCCTCTCTTCTCCTTGGGGTGTTGGTTTGTTTGCTTGTTTTGTCCCCCATCCCCCGCCCGCCTGTCCTCTAGTCCTCCTGCTGGTGAGAGTTGAGCAAGAGCAGAAGGGCTGCCACAGAGCTGCCCTTGCTTTCGAAGGCTGTCAGCACCATCATTTTGCTCGCCATCACTGTGCTGATTCTGAGAACTGTGGCTCTGGGCAGTGCTAGCACATTGCTGACATGCCAGCAGTCAATCAATCATGGAACATGCTTTGATTTTGGATGCAGATTTTTTTTTCCTTCCAGTAAAACTGGCTACGTGAGATTTGACAATCTTTTCTCCCAAAACCCAAAATTGGATATTTCTGTAAATTGCTGGACAGGGCTGCTATTTTTGCTTTTGTTTTATTGTTTGTGTTGAGTTTCTTAAACATTCTCTGTCATATTATGAGGCAATACTTGATCAAAACTTAGGAAATATTTCCATAACAATTTATATTCTTTTTATGAAAAGTGGTATAAAAGACCCTTTAGGCAGTTTTTTTATGAATAAAGTTTTGCCACTTTTGGCAGGCTTTAGGACAATATCAGGGAAATAACATTTCATTTTTTCTAGGGAATAAAGATGCATATTTATCACAACATTATCTGCAGAAACTATGCATTTCAGGCTCTATACTTGACCCCAGAGTCTAGTGTTATGTGAGCTAGGCCCCTGGTCTACTGAACTATATACCCTGAGCCTCAGAAACCAAACTATTTGGAAAGAGGAATAGTTTGGTGTTTATCTGGCTAAGATTTAAAACATTAAAATTTTTAAATAGCTTAGGATTAAAACAAAGTTTTTTTAAAAAATCTCTTGACTTGTACAGACTGAGTCGCACGAAGCAGATGATCACTTTATCCCACGCTCCCTGCTCCTGGATTTCTCTTTTGTCAAGTTCCCGTAATATATTCCTTACAACCAAGTCCCCACGTTGCTCCACTGCCACTCACTAATGCCACTTTGATTTCACTGTTTCCCTACCCCTTCTCTTCTGTGCTAGCGTCCCATCTCAGATACTGATTAAAATTCACTAGCATTTTTGGTTACATAAAATGCTTAGGCCTTTAAGAGTTTTGCAGACTTTTCTGGTTTTTTTCTTTGTTTTTTAATAACCCTGATAGATTGCAGGTTAGATTGAAGTCATGGAGATAGGGTGCCCTTGCAGTTAGCAGGAGCTTGTCACTAACAGTGTTTGCCTTATTGCCTGGGACTCAGTGTTTGCTGGGCCTGTGCATACTGTCGCTCTCCATAGCTGTGTTTCCCAGGGTGCCTTTACACCCTTTGGAAGCAAGTCTCTGACAGGGGATGACAGTTAGGCTTCATCCACCACTTTTAGGAAGGGGGTAGCTATGTAAATTTGTGCCTTTGCCCTGTTAATTGTATTTGTTGGTGATGCTGGGACTTGTGCCTCTGATGTCACATATGCTAAATACATACTCCTGCTGTGCTACCCAGTGCCCAATTTGCTTATTCAGTTACTTTATTAGTGTGGATTGATGGCTACAGTGCAGAGCTACATACTTCATTGGAATTTAACTGTATCCATTTGTTTTGTGTCTTTTGATAGGTTCACACTGTATTGTTTTTAACACATACTGACATTTGATTTTTTAATATTTTCGGGCACGACAACATACTTAGGCTCATCTATAAATTCTTTGTTGTAGCCTAGAGTCAGGCGTTGCTCAGTAAGCCATGGTTCTTTTTACTGGTATCAGACACTGGTATAACACAGTTTTCATATAATAACCAATTTTAGTCTTAATGCATTGCTGTCAAGTGGGAACTTCATTCTAATTTGTAGATAGATAGAGGGTTTGCAGAGAGTGTAAGAAACTTCCCCAAGGACCTACAGTTAGTAAGGAGCTGCACTAGAGTCGAGCCCAGTCAGCCCCTCCAGAGTCTCACAGGCAGCCAGGCTGACAGAAGTGGGTATAGACAATGGACCTCTGCAGCCTGCAGTGTTGATTCATATATATATATTTTTTTTTTCAAAAGGTCATTGTTTTTTTTTTTTTTTCAGGAGTTGGGGGTTTGGAAATGATTTAGGCAGTCCAAGATCACCCTGGGAAGTGAGGCAGAATGGCAGATAGGAGAAGTAGGCAAACAGAAAAAAAGTTTGCTGAAGAGAGGAAAATTGAGATTGTACTTGTAAGAATAGAAGTACTTTTGAAAAATATTCTGGAATGAAAATATAGTCAATGTCAATGTTTCTTTTTTTCCTCCCTCTGAACCATTCCATGATGATTGCCAGATCACTGCTTCTTTCTGGTAGAAGCATGTGGCTTGCACCCTCTTCACATATGTCTCTAGCACAGAGGAGAAAGGAGGGGTCAGGACTGCAGTTAGCAAAAGCGTTGTATTGGCTGCTGATCAAAAACAAGTTAGTTGAAAGGATTTTATTATTAATGTACAAGGGCCATCTTATCTATATTCTGTATACTTGTTTAGTTTTATTAGCTTTTATATAGAAGATCTTAACCATTCTGGAGTTTGCTTTCAAACTATGGAGTTTTGCCCCTTACCTCTACCTCTTGTAGCATCTGACTTATATTTAATAGTTTTATTGAGGATATAGCTCATAAAGCATGTAATTCAATGAGTAGAATTCAGTGTTGGATTTTAAAGACTAGTGTGTTGAGTGGGTGGAGTCTATTCTTCCAAATGTTGTTCATCTGTAATTCTATTTTTATATTAACTTCTCTTAATGAACACTAACAGTGACCATCTTGTCTGATAGTTACATCTGGGGTTGTGGCTCAGTGGTAGAATGCTTGATTGTGCAAATTCCTAGATTCTTACTCTGAACAAAAACTTAAAAGGGAGAGGAGGAAGGGAGAGAGGAAAAAAGAGGGCAGGAGAGAGGAAAAGAGAAGAGAAGGAGAAGGAAGGAGGAGGAAATGAGTGACTGGTCTTTGGCTCTGTTGTATCCCCAGTAGAAGTATGCACACAGTGGAAGGAAGGAAGCACACAGTGGAAGGAAGGAAGGAAGCACACAGCGGAAGGAAGGAAGCACACAGTGGAAGGAAGGATGCACACAGTAGAAGGAAGAAAGGAAGGAAGGAGGGAAGGAAGGAAGGAAGGAAGGGAGGAAGGAAGGACACAGTGGAAGGAAGGAAGGAAGGAAGGAAGGAAGGGAGGGAGGGAGGAAGGAAGGACACAGTGGAAGGAAGGAAGGACACAGTGGAAGGAAGGAAGGACACAGTGGAAGGAAGGAAGGAAGGAAGGAAGGAAGGAAGGAAGGAAGGAAGGAAGGAAGGACACAGTGGAAGGAAGGAAGCACACAGTGGAAGGAAGGATGCACACAGTGGAAGGAAGGAAGGAAGGACACAGTGGAAGGAAGGAAGGAAGCACACAGTGGAAGGAAGGAAGCATACAGTGGAAGGAAGGATGCACACAGTGGAAGGAAGGAAGGAAGGAAGCACACAGTGGAAGGAAGGAAGGAAGGACACAGTGGAAGGATGCACACAGCTGTCTTGGTCTCACCATCATTCCGTTTTCCTTCCTCTTGCCAGCTGCTTTTCTCTCGTGTACTTTGTAGCACCCCAGTTCCTGTAGCCTGCTTCCACTAAGTCATAATTAAATAGAAATAATATGATGTGTATTACCTTATCTACAAATAAATGAAAGATTTTTTTTGTCTCTGCTGAGTGTAGAAGGGATTAGACTTCTCCTATTGTTTAAATTTTGAAGGAAACTGACCATGTGACCTGATTTTGTCTACCGTTCTACTGTGAGCAAGACGCCTGTTCTTTGGAGCTCTGAGGATCACAGCTTTCAAATCACCTCTCACTCTGAGGTGTGTCATTCACAAAAAAGAATCTGGTTATCAACTATATCTAAATTATGGATTGTTGCATGTAGCTCACAGAATTATAGCTTCTTGAACTCAGTAAAAGAAGAAAAGTGACATGGTGATGGTATATAAGATTACCTTTGAAGCTGGCAGTTTAATTTTGGATAAATTACTACTTATATACTTACATAGTGCATTAGGATTTACACAGCACTTAGTTTCATTAGAATTGTCAGGTTAGTGTCCAACTTGAGAGAACTGAGCTGCTTTAGATAAGGCAAGAAGAGCAGGCTGGTGTTTGGGCATAGTTTCTAAGAAACATTGTCTAGGGGCAGCAGGGATGCTATGGCTTACTGATTGAGCACTTGCTATACAGGTGTGAAGAGTGCAGTCAGATCTCGGCACTCACAGAGCAAGCTACATGTCCCACCAACACCTGTAACTCCAACTTCAGTGACAATGACACCCTCTTTTAGCCTCTGGAGCACACCCACACATACATGTCTACTCACCTACACACATGCATGCACGCAGAAATAAATAACATCTTTTTTAAAATTACTGGAGCATTTCTGAAGAAAATGTAATCTTGAAATTTTTGCCTAACATTTTACAAGCAAAGGTGTTTCTGAAATGTACATTTATTTTTCCCAGAGTAGTTTCTGCAAAGAGGATGATAGATTTCAGTTTAAACTCTAAAATCTAAAACAGTGATTAGGATAGGCAGGGCGGTGTCGTTTAAAGTGGGAATGGGATGTTTTCTCCATCGTTTGCTGTGCAGGTGTTCAAAGAACTTTGCTGCCTCTCTCTGCACCTTGTCTTGTCTTTTGGTGGGGAAGTCGAAGGTCTGTTTCTGTCTTTCAGATTTGCCTGTTTCTGTAGTGATTAGGATCATGTCACTGATGTAAAGAATCAAGACAGAGGTACAAAGCTCTGTTTAACTCTGACAGTGCTTTGACTTTCCCATGGCACTTGTTCCCTACTGAGTTTGCTTTGACCCACCTTTTTTGTGGGGTTCCCCTTGGGAGAGGGCAGGAGTCTGAGTTCCAATGTTTATTCTTTTTTTTTTTTTCTTTTCAGTCCGAGTCCTTTATTTCTCTTTTGTCCACTAGACCATGAATTCATATGGAATGGGCTCCAGCAGCTCAGGCTCTTTCCCGTTAGTCCTCATGAAGTGTGCTTCTCTGCGTGGCACAGGCTAGCCCTTCAACTGAACCCAGGTGCCTTCTCTCTGGCTTCCTTTTTCTTCTGATCACTCTCCTTCCCCCACTTCAGGAAGCTGCCTCTGCTCTTCCCGAGCTTGATGTGCTCAGTCCACACACTGATCGTCTTGGCCAGAATCTCGTCCTTAACTTGCTTGTTTACAGTGATGCCCATGGCATGCTGGGTGGCACTGTAGTCTCTGCCGGTTTTGCCGTGGTAACACTTGTGGGGCATTCCTTTTTGAACAATAGCCATTCCCTTTATGTCTCCAATGTCACCCTTCTTGTAGATGCACATGTATGTGGCGAAATGAACACGTCATGTTTCCTAAAAGGCCTAGAGAAGACATACCGAGTGTCCTTCCTCTTTCTCTTTTGTGTTCATTAATTTGGCGAGTTACTGGAAGATGGCTGCCCTAAAGAGTGGATGCTGACAGCAGGGGAAGATTCATGCCATGTGGAACTGCATCAGTCTCGTGCATGAGCTGTAGGAAGCCAGTGATAGACTGCCCTATGTACAGTGACCCACACTGGACACTTCCAGCAGCTGCCTTCACACCAGGTCGGGCTGATGGAGTGCTTTCTACACAGCTCTGAGAAGACAGTTTGCACATCTCTGCTGACACGGATGGGCTGCTGCTCCTTGTTTGCTTTTTCTGTGACTTCTATGACTAAGTTCACTTTTAATCTGATCTCACACCTCAACCATCAACTGTGCTGCTGTTCTGTGAGTAGCCAGGGGAAAGTGGAGCTCACCTTTGTGGTCACTGGCCATAATTCATGTTGTGGAGGAAGATCTGCTACTATGCCCATGTGGAGGGCAGAGGGCAACTCTCCTGGAGTCCTAGCCTTCCTTCAACACTGATGTGGGTTCTGGAGGTAAAACCCAGGTCTTCTGGTTTGGTGGTAAGCACCGTTACCTGCTGAGCTCACACTGCTGTCCTATTGACTTCTTTCTCTGGTTCAGCTATGGCTACACCACCTTCTAGAGCTAGAGGGTCCCTGTCCCTTCACACCCTCCACAGCAGCAGGGCTGGAGCTTGGGTAATCCTAGCCTTTTTTTTCTGGTCCAAGGACTTTCATCCTTTGGAATTTTCTTTATGTTTGAAACAAGATTATGCACACATGCACACATGTGCACACTAAGGATGGATCCTGGGAGGAAGAAGGAAGGGAATGAGGATAAGGAACAAGAGAGGCAGATGGGAAAAAAAGAAATGTTGCATACATTGTTATATATGAAAGTAGACGAGGAACATTGTGGGAGGAAAGGGAGTATGAGAAGGAGGGACGGATAAAGGAGGAGGGTGAAAAAGGCAGATGAGCAAATACCATGCTGTGCATGTGTGAAATGTCGTAAGAAACCCAGTCTTAAATGACATTACTACACAACATGTGTGTGGAGATCAGAGGACACACTGTGGGAGTTAGTTTTGTCTTCCAACCATGTAGGTTTCAGGCATTAAACTTGGGTGGCAAGTTTCCTAACCTGCTGAGCCTTGCTGGCACAAGAAGGCCATTGTTTTACACACTAGCTAAAAACTTAACATCTTTTGTTCATTCTTTATTTATTTACACATTGCTATTTATTTTTGAATTCTGATGGAGTCTTATACTTACAGAGATATTTGACATAGCAGAATTGAATGAATGACAAAATGTTCATCAAATAAAAGCTTACTGGTTCCATCGACTTGAGGTGGCCATTCAGATGAGGGTCAGAGTTGCAGTGTTACAGTCTTACTACATAACAGAGGCCATTCAGATGAGGGTCAGAGTTGCAGTGTTACAGTCTTACTACATAACAGAGGCATAAACAGACTAAACAAACAATAGCTCTGGTTTTCACGTAATACCTGGCATATCATTAGCTCCCAATGAATGTGTAGTGACTAAGCTGGACACTGCAACCATATGCTGACTCAGATTGGGTCTCAGGACCTTAGTAAGTAGCTCACAGGCACCTGTTCTAAGTCCAGCTCCAGGGCATCTGTCACCCTCTTCTGGCCTCTAAGGCACTGCATATATATGCTATACGTAAGTAAATATTTTACAATTTAAACATAAGTGTAAGCATGACTCTATTTTCTGGGTATGAAAATACAGTAAGACAGTCCAGGACCTCACAGCTTTAACAAGCATTCAGTAAACATGAGACAGAGTTACTTTGCTGCAGTGTAAGCGTAAATACTGAGGAGCCTAAGGAAAGATACAATGTGAAAATTCTTTGTAGGTTTGTTTGGTTTTGCTCAAAAAAAGTTTTTCTAAATTGCTTTTTTGGCCTCCAGTAACCTATATGTAAATGATATGGTTTGACCAAATCTGGGCTCATCCCTTCAGTCCAGCACCCTGGAGGAGGCTGAGGTGGGAGATACAGGCTCATCCCTTCAGTCCAGCGCCCTGGAGGAGGCTGAGGTGGGAGATACAGGCTCATCCCTTCAGTCCAGCGCCCTGGAGGAGGCTGAGGTGGGAGATACAGGCTCACACCTTCAGTCCAGCGCCCTGGAGGAGGCTGAGGTGGGAGAATTACCAGTTTTAAAGCCAAACTTTGGGATACCAAAAAATATAAATATATTGTATGACTTGCTAAGTGTGACACATGAATATAGCTATGAAACCATGAGAATAATAAATATATCCACGATTCTCTTAAGGTGTTTTGTTTTGTTCTGTTTTTGTAGTCCTGTGTAATTACCTTTTCATTTTTCCTCTCGCCTCCTCTTCTTGATTTTTTTTGTTTTTTTGTTTTTTTTTTTTAAGACAGGGTTTCTCTGTATAGCCTTGGCTGTCCTGGAACTCACTCTGTAGACCAGGCTGGCGTTGAACTCAGAAATCCACCTGCGTCTACCTCCCAAGTGCTGGGATTAAAGGCGTGTGCCACCACTGCCCAGCCTTGATTTTTTTAATCTTTAAATAACATTAAAATTTTTCATACAGATATAGTACCTTAGGCATATTCCTTCTTCCCCTCCCTTTTCTTGCCCCTCTCAATTATTCCTTTTATTTCCCTAGATATTTTGACTTTACTTTTGTTTTGTATACACACAGATAGACTCACACACACATTCTTTTATATGCACAATTCGTTACCTGTTCCTTTGTTGTTAGACACCCAATGAGTTCCTGATGACCTGGAATCTTTTCATAAGTACCAGAAGTGGCATGTTTGGGTCATATGATAGATATATTTTGTTTTCAATGTATTTTGTGAGCATGAGTGTTTTGCCTGCGTGTATCTTTCTGTACCATGTGTGCACAGGTTCCCCCGAAGGACAAAAGGGGGTTATCAGATAGATCCCTTGGAACTAGAGTTACACACGATCATAAGCTGCTCTGTGGGTGCTGGAACCAAACGTGATCCTCTGGAAGAGCAGCACATGCTCTTCACCACGGCGCCATCCCTCCAGTCCCACAGTTTAAGTCCTTTGATAAACCACATACAGATTCCATAGACACTACACTGGTTCACACTGCCACCCCACTCGCAGTGGATAAGGTTTCTCCCTGTTGTCCACATTCTGCCAGCATTTGATACCCGTGTTCTTTGTATCTGACACTCAGACTGTGGATGAAGTCTCAGGGTAGTTTTGATTTGCATTTCTCTGATGGCTGGTGAAGATAGACATTTTTTCATGTTTTTTTTTTTTTTTTAATTTTGCCGTTTGCAATTCCTCTTTTGAGCACTGCCTGCTCATTTGATTAGCCTACTTATTAATTGGATTGTTGATTTCTTGTTTTGTTTTTTTTACTTCTTTGTGTGTCCTAGATTTATCTTCTGTCAGGTATAGCTAACAAAGTTTTGTTCCATTCCACAGGTTGTCTCTTCCTCTATAATTTGCTGTACAGAAGCTTTTTCAGTTCATGAGTTTCATTGTTGGATATGGCTCTTCTGAGCCAGTATATATTCTCAGAAAACCCTTTTCTCTGCCTGTGTCTTGAGGTGTTTCTGCTCCTTTCCCACGCTGCTTCAGAGTTTTAGGCCTCTTGGGTCTTAGATTCTTTGTCATTGATTTTTGTGCAGGGTGAGTGATATCTTCATGTGTTGAAGAGTCTTTTTTACAAGGTGTATTTTTACTTCTTTGTAGAGAATCTTGTTTGTCGATATGTGAGTTTATATCTGAGAGGGAGAGAGACATCAATAAAACCTAAACTAGCTATTTGAAAAGATACATAACAGACAGACCTCTGCCAAGATCAGTCAAGAAATAAAAGACGTAAGTAGTATTTATTGGTTAATATCGATAATGAAAAGAGGATATACTTGCCAATATAGCAGATACTTAAAAACTCCCTAGAGGATATTATGAGCAATTTGTGCTAATAAAACTGAAAGCCTAAGAGATAGATGAGAAAGTCCAGACTTTGCAGTATCCTAGAGGAGACACTGTGACAGCCAGGACTTCTGTGTGTTAGGAATCAAAGCAGATGTTAGGATGTAGCAGGTACCTGGAATTCCTTGAATGGAGGGGTGGGTGTGGGCAGGCATGTTCAGCCTTCTGACATGGCTGCCAGTTGTCATCTGTAAATTCATGCTGGAGAACCTTGCAGTCAACTGCAAAGTAAGTAAATGGTCTTGTGTTGGACATTCATCCTGTGCTGCACGTTGGACATGCCTGGAGGGATTTGGCTTGGGCAGTTGGAAGGTGTTGTGTGGTAGCATTACTACCAGTGAATTGCAGTTTGAACCCCCTGGGCTGATGAAGTACAGTTGGGTATGCACATCTGAGCACCTAGGAGAAATCTACTTAACTTGTGTCTGTTTATGTTAAAACAGGCTTGAGTTCCTGTTTTTAAACTTACCAGCTTGGTTTTCTTTTTTTTTTTTTTTTTTTTTTTTTTTTTTTTTTTTTTTGGTTTTTCGAGACAGGGTTTCTCTGTGTAGTCCTAGCTGTCCTGGAACTCACTCTGTAGACCAGGCTGGCCTCGAACTCAGAAATCCACCTGCCTCTGCCTCCCAAGTGCTGGGATTAAAGGCGTGTGCCACCACCGCCCGGCTTGGTTTTCTTTTTAAGACTGTGTCTTTAAATGTTTCCAGAAACATAAAATACCATTAAAAACTCAGACTAAACTCCCCTTCATATACTTCTTAGTTACTAGATGGGTCTGAGGTGTGAACAAAGGCCCTACAGTGAGAAGTCTCTTGTAACACACTACAGTGTGTGCTTGTAACAAAAGTGCAAAAGTTTTTGGCACAGATTCCTTAGCGTGACACAAGCTGTAGCTTAGTTTCCCGTCTCTGGAAGTCCTTGCCAGGCTTGTGTGATTGCCCGTAGGCAGCAGGGCAGCCCTCTCTAGAACATGGCCCCAGCATCCTCATTCACGGTTTATTAGGCCCCTAAAGTTCTGGAAAATGAGCTAGTGAGGTGCTAGGTGTAGACATCTCTCCTCCCCACCTGGCTCAAACAAGCCCCCAATACTGAAGGAGGAAGTAAGAGAGTTCTGGGGTTTGTTGTTTATAGCAGACAACTGAGTGGCTGGAGAGATGACTGAGAGCCTTGCTGATCTCACAGAGGACCTGCCACTGTTGCCAGAACCCACAGTGGGCAGTTCACACCAGCCTGTAACTCCAACGCCATGGGGTCCGATGTCCTCTTTAGTCCTGTGCACACAGAAACATGGACAGGAAGACCTTTGGAAGCCAGTGCTTCATAAGTGAGACAGCTTTCCCTTCCGGTTGCCTCCTTGATGACCACTGCCCACCTCCCAAGCCTGCACTGACCAGACAGAACTCTTCCTAAAACTGCCACTTGTCAGGAAGTCCTGTTCTTGTTGGCATGTAAAATAGTTATATCGTTTGTTTGTTTATTGTGTGAGTCCAGGGGTGGGACCAAGTATTCTACCCCTTCATTTCCAGCCAGACACAGCTGTGTGCTGAACAAGGCAAATACTGTGACTTTTTATTAGTAATACTGTCGACAACTCAAGCACAACACCTCTTCTAGCTTAATGGATTGCGCAGAAATGTAGCATGCATAAGTTAGTAAATATGATTGCTTATTGTGTAGATGGCTCCCTGTTACTCGTGCAGTTTTGGTTATTTTAGTGAAGAGTACACAGTCGACTCTTCCCTGCCACCTTTCATTTATGTCTTTTCTAGGGTCTGTCCTGAAATTCCCTCATGAAGCAGACAGGAAGAGTCATGTGGTAGTGTTATCCAGGGGCTGCTGGAGTGCAGCATGTTTGGGTTGCTGGTACTGTGGGACAATTAAAAGCTGTAGTTGTGAATAAACCATCACAGTGGATTTTAGTGAAGAGAATTGTATTGTGCCTCAGTAGTGCAAATATTTTTATATTTATTCCTCTGGTGACTGTTTCCAGGAATCCTACAGATAGCAGTGTCCAGGGATGTTCATAGTCCTTTAATGGCATAGTCTTGGTCCAGGAACCCTACAGATAGCAGTGTCCAGGGATGTTCATAGTCCTTTAATGGCATAGTCTTGGTCCAGGAACCCTACAGATAGCAGTGTCCAGGGATATCCATAGTCCTTCAATGGCACAGTCTTGAGTGATGCAGCTGAGCTTAGCTCTGCCTGTCCTCCTGAGCTTTTGAAATTGGCCTAGGTGACATCATACCAAGTTTAGTTTAGGTGTAAGTGTAGCCCCACGTTGCCTAGAAAATAAGGACAAAGTATGTACTCAGTGCAGCATTTTCCTCCTGATATAGTCAGGCTGCAGATAAAGAATTAGTGGATACAGAGGGCCAACTGCAAATGTCTAAATTTGTAGTTCTAAAGTAACAATGAGTACTGAAAAATGCAGTTCAGCACTGCCCAGTGTGCACAGGCCCTGGAGTCAGCACTGCCCAGTGTGCACAGGCCCTGGGGTCAGCACTGCCCAGTGTGCACAGGCCCTGGGGTCAGCGCTGCCCAGTGTGCACAGGCCCTGGGGTCAGCGCTGCCCAGTGTGCACAGGCCCTGGGGTCAGCGCTGCCCAGTGTGCACAGGCCCTGGGGTCAGCGCTGCCCAGTGTGCACAGGCCCTGGGGTCAGCGCTGCCCAGTGTGCACAGGCCCTGGGGTCAGCGCTGCCCAGTGTGCACAGGCCCTGGGGTCAGCGCTGCCCAGTGTGCACAGGCCCTGGGGTCAGCGCTGCCCAGTGTGCACAGGCCCTGGGGTCAGCGCTGCCCAGTGTGCACAGGCCCTGGGGTCAGCGCTGCCCAGTGTGCACAGGCCCTGGGGTCAGCGCTGCCCAGTGTGCACAGGCCCTGGGGTCAGCGCTGCCCAGCACGCACAGGCTCTGGGGTCAGCACTGCCCAGTGTGCACAGGTCCTGGGGTCAGTGCTGCACAGCACACACAGGCTCTGAGGTCAGCACTGCCCAGTGTGCACAGGCCCTGGGGGTCACCACTGCCCAGTGTGCACAGGCCCTGGGGTCAGCGCTGCCCAGTGTGCACAGGCCCTGGGGTCAGCACTGCCCAGTGTGCACAGGCCCTAGGGTCAGTGCGTGCACAGGTCCTGGGGTCAGCCTAGAACCACATAAAAACAAAGGGAAAGGCAGTAGGCTGTTAGCCCATGCATCCTGGGGACCACACTCAACTCCTCACATTTATGCAGGCTTCACCTTTCCATCTGAGCTGTCTCCCTGGCCCTATTGAGCTGTTAGATTCATTTATAATTTTAAAAGTTTGCAAAGCTGAAGGCAGTAATGCATCCACTTTAATCACTGTGACAGCATACCTGAGATAATCAGGTTAATAGACGAAGGGCTCGTTTTGAACTAGTTTGAGAGGTTTCTGTGCATTGTTACTTTGAACTATGGCTGCACAATATATCATGTGCAGTAGGGAAAATGCCATCACAGTACATCATGGTAGCTGAGAAGCAAATAGAAAGCAAGGACCATGAGCCCCATACTTTCTTTAAGGGCATCTGTTAGTGACCTCTCTTTTACCACCTTCAGAGGGTGCTGTGGGCTAGAGAGCAAACCTTCTAGAGAGTACCGGGGACTCCAAACTGAAGTCTGCTCTCCAAGTTGGTATTCTTGGCTTAGCATTTATTTTGTGATGTCTGCGTGTGGCATTAGTAACTGATCATTTCTCTCAAGCAGCACTGTGTTGTGACTACTTCATGTTGTGTTTAACCTTCACTTGTTGGAGAAACTGGCATGATTCTACCAGTAGAAGCAGTGGCAGTTGATCTCTGATTGCTTGTGTCATATTGAATTCTCTAGTGACTATCTGAGCTACCAATATTACATACACTCTTAAACTATTGGTGCCACTGTGATAACAATTAGAGACTCATTTTCATTCTGTGGTTTGTGCTGGGAATTGACCTAGAACCTCATGTAAGTTGTACAAGTAATCAATCTACTACTGGCCTATATCCCAACCACTTTTCATTTTTTAATTGAGACAGGTCTTGTTAAAGGTTAACCAAACTATAGTCAAGACAGGCCTGAACTTGGAGTTTGTCCTGCCTCAGCCTCTTAATTCTAAATAAAGGCCTGACCCTGATTGTCCTCCCCCAGTGTGTTACCCTTCATCCTGTATCTGCTGACTCCCACACTGAACAGCATCTTTCACAGTGCCTGGCACTTACTGCATGGTTGCGGAGGTGCCGAGGAAGAGGTACACGCTCTGTCTCATGCTTGCTGCCCTGTGCTCTCAGCATCCTTGCCATTGGCCTGCTACGTGACTCATATGCTGAGCCAGGGAAAACATTCTTGTGTCAGAGTGTGTACAGCCATGCAGAACTGGCGCCCTGCAGGGTTAGGGTTAATGTCTCATGGCAGATGGGAGAGCTCTTCCGTTACTAAGGAGTTAACTCTAGGTGGTTTTGAGGCTTAGATGCTGTGTTGTAATTGTCAGATATATTTTTTGAGCCCTTTGATAGCAGCATGAGGAGTTGCTGCTTCCCGCCTGCCTCCCACATACATTCTTGCTGGAGTGGAAGCAAGGATCACCGAGAGGAGCCCACCCACCCAGTGTCAGTGCTGTGGGGCTGACAGGGATGGGCCTGGCCTGAGAGCGCTGCTCTGCAGTCACGTGATCCTCCTCAGCAGCATGGGCGTGTGCCATAAAATACTTAAGCTTTGAATACACTTGCTTCCAAGTGTCAAGACCACAGACCAGAGAAGATGTGATTTATCAAGTTGCACTTCTTCATATAAATATTACAATCTTTTAATTAGACACTACTATTTTCACAGAAAACCACAACACTGAAACTACTTTTACTTGGCTGTGCCAGTTGTAGCATGCGTAAAGCTTCTAGCGATTTGAAATCTGTAGAATAATGTGACTTGAGTTGTTGATAAAGTACATACATCATCAGTTTCTCTTGTTCACATGCACACACACTGAATAATGTCTTAAGAAACCTTACAGGTTGTTAGAACAACTTGTTTACACAGTTGCTCTCCACTCCTCCAATAATGCTTTTAAAATTAGATAATAATAATTTGAAGTGAGCTGGAGAGATGATTAGCAGTTAAATGCTCTTGTTGCCCTTCAGAGGACCTGAGTTGGGCTCACTGTACCCACGTCTACCAGCACATAGCACCTGTGACTCATAGCCTGACTATGAGGTGTCAGTTACCTTCCTCCTCGCAGGCATGCACACACGTGGCATGCATTCATATACATGCAGACATAAATAATAATAAACTTTTTTAAAAATTAGAAAGAAAAGTAAGGCCCTTTCTTCTATACTATGTTTCCTCATGACCCATATTTACTCACTAGTTACTAGTATGTTTCTTAATTTGTTTTTGTGCTTCCGTGGTGTACATATTTGTATATGCATGTTCAGGTGCAGGTGGAAGCCTGGCGTTGACATTGTCTTGAATGGTTGTTATCTATTGAGGTAGGTCCACTGAACAAAGACCTTGATTCTGGCTAGTCCGGCTAGCTGCTTGCCCCAGGGGTCCACTGCCTCCTGGGCACTGAGTTTCCAGGCAGCCACAAAGCTTTGCTTTTAGCTAGACACTAGGGATCCAGACACTGGTATTCGTGTTTGTGTTCAAGTGCTTCACCCACTGCCCCATGTCGCAGCCCAGTGTGTGTCTTTAGAGCTTTTCTAAGCATACATGATCTCTTGTGTAGATGTATGTGCTGCTTTTGTTATATCACCATGCAGCTTACCCTTCTAGTTCAGCGCCATATTAAGGGCATCTCATTCTGTCAACATGTACGGCTCTGTCATTGCCTGAGTTTATCATAGTTTGATTTTATTTTTATTTTTAATTGTGTTACAAATATTATTGTATCAAACATTCATATTGCACATTTGTAAGCAGCTCCTCTGAAGTGAGCTAGTGAAACAAAAGGAGAACAAGCAAGCAAACAACCCCACCTTGCCCTTGGTTTTAGATTACACTAGAATTGTTGAAGCTTAAACAAATCCGTGGTACGAGGTTTTTATTGAGAATGTCCCCTTCCTGATGAGAATGGTCTCTTCCTTCTGTAAGTTGCCTTGGCTGGGGTGTTCTATCACTGCAGCAGGAAAGTAACTGGTACATATAGTCAAGGTATCTCTTTTGTCCATGCTGGCCTCAGACTCATGGACATCTTCCTGATTCTGTCTTCTGAGTGCTGGGATTTCAGGAGCCATGTGGCCTTGCAAAGCTTAAACAGTTCTTATTATAGAAATATTTAACTTTTATTTTTGAAATGCAGACTATTACACAAAACCACTAAATATCCTCTCCCTCACTGTAAGTTTAAGGTGACATTTTTTTTATGTTTATGTGTGTCATGATGAGTAGAATAATAGCTGAAACTAAGTGATCACTCAATATCTCTCTGTGCTGCTCAGGGCTCGTTTGTAAATCATGAATAATTTGGCCCACAGCAGCCTTGTGATTCAGCTTACCCCATTTATTATATCTAGCTATAGATAAGAAACCTAGCATGTGTATGTTAGGAATCTTGTCCAATGTCACATACCTAATAAGTGTATTATGTGTAAGTCTGTAATAAATGATAGAGCCAGAGTTCAAACAGTGCATCCAAATCATCACCATGCTACTTATCTTGGTAACACAGCAGCAGTGCATCAGAAACGTCACCATGCTACCCATCTTTGTAGCACAGAGTGACAGTTCATAGAGACCGTCACCATGCTAACCCACCTTTGTAGTACACAGCACATACCATCTGCTTATCAATTTTTCTTTGTTATAAAATTTTCCAAAAGGATTCTAATTGTTCCTAAAATCAGGGACAACCAACAGCAAAGGAAAGGAACCTCCTGCTTTTTAATTTATGCATAGTTGCTTTTCTGTATCTGTATCTGTATCCAGGCCTCCTCGTGGGGACCAGATACTAAAGTCTGCACATGACCGAGAGCCTTACATAAAGTACCATAATGTTTGCATGGAACCAGGCATATCCTTCTGTATACTTTGGGGAGCAGCTTTACTGAAAGTGCATACAAGAGGATGCTGTGCAGATAGTTGTTATGCTCTGCAGGTTAGGGAATAATGGCAGGAATAAGAGCCTGCTAATTTCCAGTACATGTGCAGTAATTCTCCAAGTATTTCCACTACAGGATCAGTCGGATTCATGGGTGTGATGCCTGCAGATGTGGAGGACTGATTTACATTCATTTTTTGTATGAGGCTCACTTTTATAATTAATATGGGAGTGGGGTATTGAGACAAATTGTGATTCCGTCTGTGTTTGTACAGTGAACTTTCTGTTTGTGGGAAATGATGAGAGTTATAGATCCAGTCCCGTGTGTCCCACTCAAGAAAAGTCCCTCTCCCAGTCTGGTGTGAGAAGCCTTGTAGTGACACTTTGTTCCAACTTCTTTGTGTAGACATTCAAGGCCTGTGCAGGATTTGCCAGGAAGAGCCATAATTGTCTCATCAAACTGCAGTACCTAGAGAGAGCAGTTGTCGCTACTATGAGTCTCTAGCTGCCACGCATTTCTCTCGTGCCTTTGGCTTCAAGATTTTGCTCTCCTCATCCTGTGCTCAGAATTAATGCTCTTCTTTACAGCCGTTCTTCCCGTCCCATTCCTGTCCATGTGCCCAGCTCTTCAGTAGTGTATCTGAAAATGTGCTGTGTGGGTCCGTGGCACCCCAGTGAGCTCAGGGTTCCACAGCTATCTCCTGCTGCTGAGGAGTGGTGCTCACCATCTGTCCCTCCTCTCAGGACTACTCTTGGAATAAAAGTTCAGCAAAGCCCAAGCCCACAGGGATTTTTTTTTTCAGGAAGTACTAGTGCAACATTGCTGACTTGCTCTGGAGACCTGCGACCTGAAGAGACAGAACCTCAACCATTTCACCCCCTCTCCGTTAGGTGACCTGGTGCCTGCTCTAGACATGTGACTGTCAAAGTGTCCCCTGCTGTCTTCCCTGGCCATGCTCATGTTGTCCTGACATTACAGTTTGAAGGAAAAGCCAGCAGAACCAGAGCAAATGTGATGCCACAGGAGGATGTTGGAAACAGGAGGACTTTGCGTATGGGTTGTACCCCTGCTGGCCAGCTGTCCTCCTGGAAAAGGTGACAGTGGGAGGGGGGCTGAAACCCTTGCATGGTACAAGAACATCTCTGTTCTTTCTAGGAGTTTATCAGTTCAGTGATCATTTGGTTTGACTTTAAAATTTTGTATCATGGAAACACCTATGTATTTCATTGTTTGTAATAAAGGTAGGCATATATTCAATAGATTTTTATTTTTTAGAAAAACAGCAATCTAAGATAACGGATTTAAAATTATGAAGTTTGCTATTTTATAAACTTTTATAAAAATAGAATTTTTAGTTACTGATAAAAACAGGATTGTAAAATGTGTAGGTGCTAAATTTTACGGGACATGTTTTACCCCTTTATTTGCTGAGTTGTGTTTCAAGATCCCTGGTGGGTATCTGAACTATCAGATAATGTCAAACCTCTGTGTGTAAGCAGTGTGTATGTGTAGTGAACCATCATCCATCCATATAGCTGTATTTTACTTTTCCCTAGATATACAAACCCATAATAAAGTTTAATTTGACACACTAATAACAATATGAAACATAGAATAATTGTAGCAGTGCACTGTAATGAAGATTGCCTGATACATCATTATTTCTGGAGTGTTGCATTTAGTATTTTCTGAACATAGTTGACCAGTTATAACTGAAGCTGCATAAAGTCATTGTGTTGGGGATACTGCTGTCTGTTTTGTTTGCATGTTGGTGAAGCCCTCTGATGTTCTGAATGGCTTTTTCTAACATACTTTCCACTTTATCTAGCTGGAGCAAGTGAGCAGGTGGAGGTGGCCCGAGGAAGTGATCTAATAATCTAATGAGAGAGAGCAGCAGACTCAGACTTTAAATCAAGAAACAGAAGTGCCTGGGCCTATTTAGAGAAGTGGTTCTTAAAGATATACTATTAAGTTTTAAATTATGCGTATGGCTGTTTCTAGCTGTAGCGTGTGTGTGGCCTCTGGCCAGGGAACATGGCGGCAGAGGTAAGCAGAGCCCGCTACTTAGTTAGTTGGACCAAGAAGCAGCAGCTGTTTTAAATATTAACCATAACATTCAGTGTCATAGGCAATTATGGAAATCAAACTGAAGGCTCTCTGAGATATTGCTGCCTCTATTGGCCATCTATTATAATGACTGATGCAAAGAAAGGCATCTGAACCCTCATAGTACTGCTGGACATGAGCAGTGGTCCCATCACTCTAGAAGTTGTGTGTCAGTGTCTTAGAAAGTTAAACACGTACCTTCCATTCAATGATCTAGTCCCACCACGCCTTAATTTTTGTGTAACCTGAACACAGTGCTTGTAGGAACTCTGTTCATATTTGCCAAATATTGAAAGCAGCCCTGATGGCCTTCAGACTATGGATGCTGCATATTTGAGGCCCCGAGTTCAGTCCTCGAGTCTGGAGGGGTGTGTATGCGTGTGCGCACTCAGGTAAAGAACAAAAACCCGATTTGTTCATGTCAGGAAGTACTCTGACTGGCAAATGGATAAACAATCAGAATCTCAATTCCAGCAGAAAGGAATGAACTACTGGCGTGTGCAACAGCTCCGTGCAAGAGGCAGCTCGAGAGACTACATCCTGAGTGATTTATATAGCTTTCCAAAAAACAAGCCCATAGTAGCGCCAAGGGGGATGACTTCTCTAGTGGGTTTTGTGGCAGTGGAACTTTGCTGTGGCCTGATGATCATGGTGGCATCTGTGTATATTTTAAAGCTATACTCTACCTACACAGTCCATGGTATGTCTGATTTAAAAAAATTTAAAACTCCTAGACTTTAGTGTTTATTGCATATCTACATATAATTGGGAAGTTCAGTTTTTCAGTTTATTGGCTTACAATTGAACAGAGGTACAGGTAGCACAGCGTTCTTCTATTGGACTGTGAAGATGCAATACCAGTGCCGTGGGTCAGCAGACTCTGTGACCTCTGTACCAGCTCTTTATTAGTTCTGCCATTGATTGAGAAAGCAGCCATTGACAGTAAGTAAATGAGCATGACTGTATACGAATAAAACTTTAGTTATAAGAAGAAGTGTGCTTGCTTATCCTTAGAGGATCTGGCTGTCCCGAGTCATTTGTTCATGCTAATTCAAGGTTTTCAAATAGAATGACCTTAAAATATATCATCGGAATTAAATAAAATGTTAATTCTAAAAGTATGGAAGCATACTGTTAGTAGTAATGATAGACAGTAGATGTGCAGGAAGAGCATCCCCAGCGAGCCAGGATACTTCCACCCTGGCGTTCTCCTGTGAACTGCTCTCCTTTGTGGTGGGCATGTACCTGGTGCAGTTAGCTTTGGAAAAGCAAACAAGAATACTGTTCAGGAGTGAGTGTGGATTATCCATTTCCTTCTGAAAGGGTGTGTGGGGGTCACACCCAGTGATTATCCTCCCCTAGAGCTCAGAATAGCCTGGTGTTTGTTTTGTTTTCCCCATGGGCCTTTAAAACTCACTTTTCTCTCTGTGTCCTTTCCCCTCATCCCTTTCCTATGTTAGATACTTCGTCTTTCAAATCTCAGCTTAAATGCTGTCATCATCAGGAAGCCGTGAGACCTAGAAGCTCAAATGAAGGTGTCTATGGCCACATCCTAAGACCTGGATGTGCATCAGAAGTAGCTTGGTGTTAGGGACAGGTTCCTGGGTCCCACTTGGAACCCCTTGATTCAGGACTAAGCCAGTGTTTTTGTTTGTTTGTTCTCTATTTAAGCATACTGTTTACTATAGAGTAGTAACCTGCCAGCTGGGTTACTATTTGGAAGCTATTTAGAATACATTTCTTATAAGCATTGTTTTAGAAGGAATCTTAGAAATAGTCTCTTCTATGTTGTTTCTGCACAGGGGTCAGGAAAGGGTGCAGTGGCTATTGCTTGCTCAGATCCATCCCACGGCTTACTGCATTCTTGGCTGTCATTTGATACCCCATTTCCATGTCCACAAGGAACATCCTCTTCTACAGGATATGTGTTGAAAGCTCTAGGTGCTCAGCACCCAGCAAGAGTCAGTTTTTACCAAAGATGGTTGTCTGTGACTCTCTAACTGTGGTATCTGGCATGCCCCTGGTCCTGGGTGATTCTTCTTGATTGGGCTGCTTACTTACCTGTATTCTGATGTGCAGAGGACATTCCTCATACTTGAGTGAGCTCAGCAGTGTAAAGTCAGCTCAGGAAAACAAACTTTTCCATACTAGTCTAATCTGAAAGCCTCCCATGGCTCATTCAAACAAAATCTCAAGCAGATCTGAAATCAAGAATTTTCAAGAACATTTGTAAACTGAGATTATTTCTAAATCTGCAGGATTCTCATCAGGCCCTTTCCAGTTTGAGAAAGATTACCTAGGGTCTGTGGGAATATGGAGGGCTAAGAAGTGCTAAGTGAACGTAAGTTAAGGGGACAGAGTCAGGATAACCTAAGCCTAGCTCTTAAGGTTAGGACCGAGCAATATGAGGTCTGGGATCCAGGCCAGGAGTGGGCGCTGGGGTGGAAGTGTGGCTAGGACTGGGGAGCCACAACTTGTGTGGTTTGGCCAGAGCATAAAGTACAAATTTGGGAGTGACTAGAAAGATATGTGGGGATCAGATAATAAAGGGTTTTATTGAAGTTAAAAATACTGTGTTTCACAACTTCATATTCACATGCACAAGAATGAAATTGGAAACTCCCTGTGGTGTAGTGTCATACAGAAAGTTACTAAAAGTGGATCATTGACCTTAATATAAGGGTGGAAAGTAAAGACTGTTGGCAAAGAGATCTGTCATGCTAGCTTTCTTAACTGTCAAGAAACACAGAAGGACAAAACAAGCCACGTTGGACTTCATCAAAATGAATGAACACATGAATGCATCAAGACAATGAAGATAGGCACTGAGGTGTAGCTCCATGGTGATGTGCTTGCCTATAGTGTGCAGCTTATGGTGTGAACATCTCATGGCACTTTAAATGGATCCTCTAGGTGTAGTGGCACACATGTAATCCTGGTACTCTAAAGGCAGATGGGCATCCCCATGGGAGAGCTAAAGGAAAAAAACACAAAGGAACAGTTTTTGAAGGGTGTGGGGAAACTGGAGCATGATGTGTTAGTTGAAATAATGCAAGACACTAGAGCTGCTTTGGAAAACAATTTGGCAGCTCTTCAAAATGATGGGCCTGGAATATTATTCAGACCAACATTTCTTAGTGCATTTAAGGTATAAATTTCAGAGAATTAGAAACAGGTTTACCCAGACACTTATATGGTTTCATATATAGTAGCAAGTAGTATTTATAACAGACAAATCTAGAAAGAACCCATGTGTTACACATATGTATTTTTCTTGTTACTCTGACCAAACACCTGACAAGAAGCAGCTTAAGGGAAAGAGGAAAGATTTCCTTTGGCTCATGGTTGGATGGGGCATGGTTTGATCCATCATGGCTGAGAAGGTAGTTCCATAGTGTCGAAGTGCAGACCTGAGACTTCTCATGTCATGCCTCAGAACAGCAGAGAATGCTCATCTGGCTCCCCGCCTCACACACACACACAGACACACAGACACACACACACACACACACTCCCCATGTCCAGTCTGGGGCACAGCTCTTGGGATGATGTCACCTACAATCAGAGTAGTTTTTTTCTTCATTTAATAATCTCTGCAAACACGATATGCCTAGAAGTCTGTCTCCTCAGGGATTCTAAGGCCAGTTGAGTTGACACAGAAGATTAACTGCCTCTCTTTATATCCTTCAGCTGATGAGTGGAAAAACAGAATATATTTCTTTGCAATGTAATATTATTTGTGTGGATATGGAAACATACACATACTGAGCAAAAGAAGCCGTTACCAGGGACCATATGTTGCTCAGTTCCATTTAGTGAAACATCCCTAATACTCAAATCCACAGGGAAGGGAGGTTGAGCAGGAGTTGCCAGGAGAGTCGGAATGGCATCTTGTGGGCTTAGGGTTTTGTTTTTGTTTTGGTGCTGTGATGATTTCATCTAAAATCCAGTAGTGATGGTGCTTGCCTAACTCTAACATGTGAAGTGCACAGCAGTGAGGTCCGCAGCAAAGGTAAACTGATATGTGGATGTTAGCTGAGGGCTGTCAACAACAAGGTATAGATGCTCAGAACGCTTCACTCCAGCTTTGCCTTTAAGAAGTATGGAAAATCTGATGCAATACTTTGTTGTTTGTTTGTTTGTTTCTTAAAGTTCATACATGGCAACATCTTAGAATGTTAAACTTGCTCATTTGAAAACTAATTTGCTTAATCTGAATCAGAACTCGTAAATCCAGAATAAATATTAGAGATAATATTGACTTAATTCTGAAATAAGTGTGTTTTTGAGGTAGGGTTTTGATACAGTCCAGATTGCCATTGCACTCTCCTCCTGCCTCAGCATCCCGAGTCCTGAAGTCTCATGTCTGCGGTCACCGCTGTGTGCCCTTTGTGTAGAGCATGGTCTCTGATGAGGTGAGGCTCGGACGTGGAAGTTCCCTGACTTCCTCTGGACTCCTACCCGACCTTCACAGAGTGAACTGCCTCAGTATTGCCAAGTAAATGCACACTGAGCAGCATTTCAGAGAGGGGGAGGGGCAGTAGCTCTTCAGCCAGCTGGCCTCAGCCACAGGCGAGAGAGCACCTTATTCTCCCCCAAAAACTGGAGTTTGGAACTGTTACCTTGTAGCAAGTTTTTGACAGGCCTTCTGATTTATATTAATAAGTCAAAGAGTAGTGACAGACCCTCTGAAAGCTTAGTGAATAGTGGCTTATGTCACTTGCTCTCTAGGAATTTACTGTCATGATTTCTCAGCTGAATATGGCTAATGAGAACTCTGAGTAAATCAGCTTTTAGCCAAGTATCTTGAGTGCAGCAGCCATTTTAAAAAGACTTTTGTGATTTTGTCAGTAAAGAGTGTGCCCTCCTGTGGCTTCTGGGAGCAATTTTTCAGCTCTGGTCAATCAGCTTCACTTTGTGACTTCACACTGTCTGCAGTGTGAAGACATAGTAGACCCACCATACTCTGAACTTCTTTTCAATAAACAAGCAAGACTTTTTAACTGGTCTGATTTTAAGATGCACTGAGTCAGGAAGTAGCATCTTGTTTTATTTGCAGATGCCCTGTGTATCCCCCAGGTACACCCTGTCCTTGTTTGCAGATGCTCCCACAGTGATATTCTGGGTTCATTGTTTATGTGATGTCTCATCCTGAAGGAAGGAACAGAATTTATTCAGTGCTGTTGGAAGGTTTGTCACACTTAAAAGAAAGGAACTTTGACTTGAAGTGTTAAGATCTGTTTTCTATTGCCTCTATATGGGCATCGTGAGTATTTGTTGGTTATAAAGATTATATGTTGAAGAATTTTTAAAGACTTTTTTATATGTATGTTTGCCTGCATGTATGTCTGTTGTGTGTGCTTGGTGCCCATGGGGCCCAGGGGAGAGCATTGAATCCTCTGGAATAAGAATTATAGATGATGGAGTGCCATCATGTAGAAACTGAACTCAGGTTCCCTGGAAAAGCATCCAGTGCTCTTAACCACTGCACCGTCTCGTCAGCCCCTAAGATAGGACTTTAAAATGAGTTTTCCCTGCATTTTTTTTTAATTTTTCAATTTTTATAGGGAATATATTAGTTACTTTTCTGTTGCTTTGATAAAACACCATGACTAAAGGAACTTAAAGAAGAAAGTATTTAATTGGATTGACTTTTCCAGAGGGTTCGAGTCCATGAGGATGGAGTGAAGGCATGGGGTAGAACTGCTGACAGCTCACATCTCAGACCATGAGCTGGAGGCACCAAGTGAAACCTCAACCTCCCCCAACCCACGACACACTCTCCAACAAGGTTACCCCTCATAATCCTTTCCAGAAAGCCAACTGGGGACCAAGTATTAAAACAGGGGGGTTGGGAATCACACTCAAATACTACGAAAAAAAATCTTTTGGATTTTTTTTTTTTTTTTTTTTTTTTGCAGAGTCTCATTTTGTAACCTTGGCTGACCTGGAACTAACTTTGTAGACCAGGCTAGCCTTGAACTCGTGTCGACACACTTGCCTCTCCCTCTCAAGTAAAGTGCTAGGATTAAAGGTCTGTGCTACCACAATGACTCAAAAAAAAAAAATATTGTGTGGCATATGCATATGTGTGTTTGTGCATGTGTGGGTGTATGCAGGTGCACATGCACATGTGTGCATGTTTGTGTGTGTTGAGGTCAGAAGTTGGCATCACTGTCAACTATCACTTGCCAACATACTTTCTGAAGCAGAGATCATGCTAATGCTGGGATTACAGGGATGCAAAGCCAGACTCGGCATCTATGCTCTGCTTTTCTGTGGGTGCCAAGGACTTAAACTTAGACTCTATTGCTTGTTCAAGGGAACTGTCTCCCCAGCCTTTGGAGAATCTTAAGTTTAAATTTTTAGTGATGGCTCAACTTTTTTTTCTATTTTCTTGTATACTTGGCTAGTTTGCTTATATGTGTATTGGTGGAGGGGATGAGTATATGTGTCGGTGTGTGAATGCTGCATATGCATGCTTTGCGTATGTATGTGTGTGCAGGCACATGTGGACATGTATGCAGATGGGTTCAGAGACCCACATTTGATGGCTGGAGGCATCTTCAGTTGCTCTCATCTTATACCTTGAGGCAGAGTCTCTAACTGAATCCAGAGCTTGCCATTCCTGCTCGTCTGTCTAGGCAGCTTGCTCCAGGGATTCCCTGCCTGCACCTCCAGAGAGCTGGGTTTTATATGAGCGCTAGGAAGCTGAACTCCATTCTGAT